>NC_047055.1:117163245-117485927 GCF_011762595.2 Tursiops truncatus | reverse complement strand
ATTCTGACACAGCATTGTCCAGAAACGAGACTTTCGGGGCTTTGACAGTATGTAGTGCATTAAGAATTTTACCCAACCAGGATAGTTTTGATAGGGTTATTAAATGACTCATAAGAAAAGCTGAACATGGAAAGAAGACTCCAACTCTGTACTTGGCATTCAGTTTCTGTCTCTCCCCTCCTGGTTTTATCCTGGTAACAGAGGGGCAAATCTTCCAGCCGCCCAAATCACTATCACCAGCTTTACACGATGGCATTCAATGACAATATTTGCACGACCTAACGCTGATTGCTTTAATTAGACCCTTAAGTTGCTTTGATTAAATCTCCTTATTGCCTTTTACCCTCAATCAAAAATGTAAATGTGCACCTTTCCAGTGTTCATTAATGCAAGAAAAAGCTAAATATTTAAGGAGATGAAAATGGAAACGATGGATATCCTTGTTTTCCTGTGTCTTTAAGAGCTACTGAAGGTGTTTAACAAATGGGCTGCTTAGGTGCTTCTTGGCCACTTATTAAGGTGTCCTTTGACATGTTTCCTACGCAAAAATTTGGAAATCATTGTCCAAGTGTAATATCAACGGCCTGTCTATTCTGCTGTATGAGACGTACTGAATCGCATGACCAGAAGAATGATGTGTATTGTGCTTCTTTTATTTTATTTCTTGGCTTCTGATGTAATGACAAACTGAATTTGGCTTTTAAAAATATCTTTTATTTTCTTCAATTATGGCTTTTGTGTGAAACTAAAAAAAAATGTTTTTTGAAACTCCACCATGCTTAAATCAAAGAATAAATCATGTCATGTAGGGTAGGGACTGGCAAACATTTTTCTCTAAAAAGCCAGACGGTAAAGACTTAAGACTTTGAGGACCAGACAGTCTCTGTCACAACTACTTAATTCTGCCCTTTTGGCATAAAAGAAGCCATAAACAATAGTAAGCAAATGGGTGTGGCTATACTCCAAAAAAAAACTACTTATAAACACAGGCTATGGCCAAATTTGGCCCACAGGCCATAGGTTGCCAACTCCGGGATCTAAGGCATCACTATTTAAAATGGACATTATTCAGGGGCTCATAAGAACATGAGAATTGCTCCACCTTGAAAAGGTCTTACTTTCCCAGACCCCTTAGGCCCTGCCTGGGGACCTACCTGATGTACCCACAGAGTGTCATCACAGCCTGAGCTTCCCTTACCAAAACCCTGAGATTCTACCATCCACGAACATTCTCACAAAATGTGACTCAAAAAAATGGTCAAAAAAGTTAAACAGAAACAGATTCTTCCTTGAACTGTCTTTAGTTGGAGTCAAGACATCAGACCTTTAGGTTTTATGCACAGTAATATATGTAGTCATTGAGGACGTTGATTAGTGCTATGGGGGGGATAATAGTTTTGCTTTCTCTATGTTTTCTGGAATGATTTTTTTCCAAGAATGTCTCAGAATTCTGAGTTTCTGAGCATGTTGATTTCCCTCTCTTCCCTCATGTCCCACTCTTATCCCACAACCCTTGACAGCATTATTGAAGGATTTAGTTTGGATGTTTGTTTCTAAATAAGAGGCAATAATTATCTGTTTTAAGAATGTGATATGACTTTCTTTTGGTTCTATCCAGTCTGCCCTCTTATGTTTGATGAAATCCCACTAAATTACTGTTGGTACTAACTGCCCACAAAAATTAGGCTCACTTACAGACACAGTATTGCCTCTTACTCCTTTGGTATGTTAGTGTTTAAAGACTGTGCTCACAGGACAATATATTTGTGTTATTCTAAGGAATATTTTTATGGATCATTATGGTCATGCACATTATTTCAAAACATGTACTTCTGTTCATTAAGAGTCACAGGGATCTGGTGACGTTCATTACTAGCTGACCCTGTGTTAAAAGTATTCAGTGGAACAATTTTTTTTTTTTCCTTATGATTCCAAAAGACTCAGAAGACCAGTAAGGGATGTATGATGAGACAGGTTATCTTTCGGTTTTGGAACGTCAGTTTACCATTTCCTTTTCTTTCTTTCCCCTTTTCCTTTAGCTAGTGATGGCAAGTGAATTTACAGGATGAGGAGTGTATTTGCAACCGCCTCCTTCCTACTATAAAGGCATAGTTTGGGAATATCGATAATGTCAGTAAAGGTCAAGAGTATTTGCATGCCATCTGCACACAGCTGTCCCCAAGGTTGTCCCCAAGGCCATCAGAAAATGGAGAAGAGATAGTCTCCTCAAAGCTTCCAAATGACTGCCTGGAAGGATGTGGGTGAATAGACTGTGATTTGGACCTATGGGTGCTGGAACACTCCCCATGCTACAGCAGCAGACTCAGACCCTTTCCTCATTTAATATTGAGAGACTGCAATAGGGGGAAGGGGGTAGAAAGAGCTGAAGGTGTACAAAACGTGTCCACTTGGAGAGCATCTCCAGAATATGATTCCAGCTCCCCAAACTCTTCCCCAAATTCCACATGCTCTGCTGGTTACCGCTACAGGGTGAAGAGTTGTTTTATCTCCGATCTGAAATCACTTTCCTAAAGAACTGGATAAGGTGTAGACAGTCCCTTAGGAGAATGCAGGCTACGCTGTAACTGCTGGAATGACATTACAGACCTTTCATTCTATAGGTGCATAAGCAACTCATAAAGAGATGCTAACTTACCAGGAATAGCAGGTAGCTACATTCCTTATTTCTGAATTTTTAAGGGAGAACCAAGAATCTACCTAACATTTTGTTAATCTGAGATATAAGGTGTCCTTGGTCTCTAAATTAACAATGCAATGTTAAAACCTGGATTCATCATAAAGCAACTGCCCCGCCTCCCATAATTTCAAATTCAAAGCTAACTTCCCATATTCAAAGCTAGCACAGACTCAAGATGATGAAAACTTCACTGCAGTGTAGCTAGAAGTTAAAACTGAAGTGCCATATAGGTCTGTGGGAAATCCACAAAGCATATGTTTGTCTATAATAACTTTATAACATAACTGGATTGAAAAATATATACCTATAAAAATAAAAAGAGAGCAGTAAAGTTTAATAACAATATTTATGAGACAGAGTGGCAATCTCTATGTACAAATGCTACACTAAATATAATAGTAACAAAATAATTCAATTTAAGGAAACAATCTTTGTGGCAATGGGCATAGAATTAGAAGGTACCAAGAAAAGTAAAACTTTAGAAATTCTAAATTTGATATGAAATAATAGTATGGAATATAGGTACTTGTATTAACTGTGCTAAGAATATAATAAAGATTCTATGACTTACACATAGCTTTTGAAAAAATAAAAGATATGTGTATGTATTTACACACATACACATGTGCACACATACACATATATATACACATATATATATAATATATACATACACACACACTTTTTAATTTGAATTTTTCTATTACCTAATCTAGTACCCAGAGAGTCAATCATAGGAAAACAAATTTTAATACAAGGAAATACGTCATTTATTTGAAGTAGAATCTGTCTCTGGAGAGAGAAGGCAGTATAAAAGAAAATTCAGTCTACACTTAAGCATGTCTCTTAATATTTACTTCTTTAATATTTCATTAAACCTAGAAGCAAAAATAAAGACAAAGAAAGGCTACAGAGCAATATAACTATCTCCTGTGGTTTGGAATATCTTGAGAGAATAAACCTATCTGTAAATAAACAGAGGTGATGCACAGATAAATCATGCATCAAATTTGTACCCTACATTGAAAATGATAGTGAACTGAAAGAATTACAGAGGCACAGCCCCGGAAAATCTTTTCTTTGGCTATCTACTTCTCTATATCCTTGGGCGCCCTTTTCTATTCTTAAAGGTTTTAAGGGTTGCCATTTATTTTGGAATAATGTATAGCATCATGAAAAAAATTATGGAAAATTTTAATTCCTATACATTATAAAGAACAAACACTCCCAAAATATCTAATAAAAGTCTTGTTTCATATAATTCCTGTCATTGTGGAGTAAAATGTATTTTCTCCTCTAACTTTTCCACTTATTCTTGCTTATGAATAGGCTAATTAATTTATTTTAAATTAACTGTTAGATATTTAATGGTTCTATTGTGATAAGATAGATTCAGTGCTCTTTTTAAAGTTCTGATATTGGGAGAACCTATTTTATTATTTTAAATAGATAAAATTCAAAATAGAAAAGCAGGAAACACTGGAGAAGAATACTTGTGGGAAAGACTTTTTAAAAAGATGTATTAATACATTAGCTGGGAAATTTTATATTGAGATTTTTTTTAAAAAGGTCAATGTTTTCATATTGTATGTCACCAATGTAATATTCTCTAGAGGCTCTCAAAATGCATCTTTAAATCATTCTCAGGTTCAAAGGAGGACTGCAATGATGTTGTCCTGGTGATTCTGCCGCCCAGTGCTCGCTATCTGGCGTCTCATGGACTCTCCCATTTTATGTTTCCTTCCTGGGTGGGGGGCCTCAATGGCCTCCCAATGGCCTAAGAAATTTAACCCATTCACCTCTGTTATTTCCAGCTGTCATTACTTCTTGTACTTAGAGTTCTTCTACCTCCAGAATTGGCTAAGAGATGACGTCCTCTTCTTTCCTACTGAAACAAGCTCATAGACCCCCACACACAAAATTTTATGAAGGATAATTGGTTCCCACCCTAAGGGAAATAAAAGGGGTAGATGTCACACAGTGAAGACACTGCATCTTTTTCCTTCAGGAAACCTTAAGAAAATCTCACAGTTGATCTATCCAGTGCCTATTTATACGCAAATTGGATTATTATATTTTCAATAGCCCCTCTTTTGATTTTCTACAAATCACACATTCCCACTCTTTACTCACACAAAACTCCAAAGGTTCCAGTCACTCCTATTGCCAATGAAACACTGAACTGATAATCTCTTTCCAGTTACTACCCTCTGGTCTCTTTGGACAATCCCCAAAATGCAAAATATGTGATGGGGAGAACTTTGAGGTTCTGCCATCCTCTTGGCTCACTCATGGAAGGAGGGGGCAGCCAGTGAGCAAACAGAATGGGATGGAAGCCTGGCTGGCCTCACAACAGCACCCTCTTAGGTCTGGGAATTTGCTGTGCAAGCCTGGTATAATCCCAAATAAAAGTCAGCTGATAAAATTTTCCAAGTCAGAAAGTCCTTATGTTGTACAACAAGGAAACGTACAGTTATTTCTTTTAATATTTCAGCTTTTCCTAATAAGCTGGGTTCTGATGACTGATTTTCAGAAGTTAGTAACTACTTGATTATTAGCATTCTTTAAACCCACAGTGGGCACTCTTTCTAAGAACTGCCACTTCCAAAATACTCTACCAGCCTGATCATCAGGATGGCTGTATTTGGGGGGGAAAGTCATGGGAATTTGGAGAGTTTAGTAATAAGCAGAAGGAACTGGATTTGAAGCTCTCTTCCATACACCCTGATCTTTATAACTTACTTACAGATTTTCTTTTGGCTCTAAAGGGATTAACCAAAACCGACCAACCCGAGGTGGTCTCCATTGTACCTTATAGAGTAACCAACCATCTGAGTTTTGCCTAGGACTGAGTGGGTTCCCTGAAAATTTCATTTTTACCTGAGGCTAAAATGGGAAAGTTCTCAGGCAAACCAAGGACATGTTGGTCACTGTTAGAGAAAAGTAAACAATGACTCAAAATCCAGGTGCCCAAACAAAGATGTGGAAACAAAGCAAATGAAGGTGAAAAAGGTAAAGGAAAGAGAGTAAAATGGGATGAGTATATATCACCCTAAATGACCACAGTGGCAGATGTGGACCACTGTTAGCTCTGAACCATAGTCCTGCTTGACTAGGGAATACTGTTGAAGCCTTTATTGGGTCTGCTCTGTCAAGCGAAGCAACAGTTTCCATGAACCTAAAGACCTTTGCGTAGAAATCCTCTGAAGAGAAGTTACTGTCCCAAGCTGATTCATTAGCACAGAAGAAAATTCCCATGCCAAGTGGGAATGACAGGGTGTACCTGAGGCTCCCACAGGGAGGAACACCTTTATCAAAAGGTGCTCAGATTAGGAAAA
The DNA here is from genome assembly GCF_011762595.2 of Tursiops truncatus. NCBI lineage: Eukaryota > Metazoa > Chordata > Mammalia > Artiodactyla > Delphinidae > Tursiops > Tursiops truncatus. The sequence continues at coordinate 117,479,891 of NC_047055.1, read as the reverse complement.
CATGAAAAAGATTTCTGTTTTGAAATCTCCAGTTGACTACTGTAGATACAACCCATTCAGAGAAATGATAAAATATTTAAGAATTTCAAAAGTAAGTAGCTGTAAGGGAATTATCTTGTCAACATGAACCATCTTAATATTTATGTTGATGAATTTAAAAAATATTGGCCCATCATGTCAGAGTTTTATGATAAGATTTCTACTACCAAAATTACAGAGTGGGTTTTCTTCTGCCCAGAGCATCTGAGCAGATTGAAAATAGAGATCATGTCATTTCTGATTTGGAAAATGAATAGGTTTTATTTGACAATCTGCTATCACAGACTGACTCCTGTACTTATCATTACCTTTTTCTACAGCAAAATCAGATTGAGTTAGTATTATTTCCTCCCAGAACGATTAAGTGAAACAAAAATTCAACCAGCTCAACTTGTTCCATTAGTGTTCTGCTTTGGTCAAGTCTTCTTTCCTTCTTGTCTCTGTTCCCACTCCTAATAGAATTGAGTGGTTTATCTTGACCAAGATATACACAGCTGGGTTTACTCAGATACCAACACTGCATGCATCGAATCAGGCAGAAGAGTGAGGGGAAAATATGCCAGAGTGGGCAAGAAGTAACGCTTACGCATGGCGTTTCTGTAGGACTACCGAGTGAATATTTTTCTGAGACAACAGTGGAATGATTCACGGCTGGCTTATAGCGAGTACCCTGATGATTCTCTGGACTTGGACCCATCGATGCTGGACTCCATTTGGAAACCAGATTTGTTCTTTGCCAATGAGAAGGGGGCCAACTTCCATGATGTCACCACTGACAACAAGTTGCTTCGCATTTCAAAAAATGGCAAAGTGCTCTACAGTATCAGGTAAGCTTCCTTCGGCTGCCCGCTGCTCCCTTCTCCATTTTTCTCCTGACCTAGAGCTGCATGATTCTGCAGGGCAAGATGTATATAAATATTATCCTTTGTGGTCTCTTATTATTTAAACTTAAAGTTGGTGAGAGTGCCAGTGGTTCCCATGGTCTCAGAAGTGTAATTCTCCATAACCAAAATATATTTGGTTGGATGGTGGGTAGGTGATGGTATCATATAAATATCTGCACAAATATGTTTTTATTTATTTGTTTATTTTATTTATTTATTTTTGGCTGCGTTGGGTCTTCGGTGCTGTGCACGGGCTTTCTCTAGTTGCAGTGAGCCAGGGGTACTCTTCTTTGCAGTGTGCGGACTTCTCATTGCGGTGGCTTCTCTTGTTGCAAAGCACGGGCTCTAGGTGTGCAGGCTCAGTAGTTGTGGCTTGCGGGCTCTAGAGCGCAGGCTCAGTAGTTGTGGCTCACGGGCTTAGTTGCTCCATGGCATATGGGATCGTCCCGAACCCGTGTCCCTTGCATTGGCAGGCAGATTCTCAATCACTGCGCCACCAGGGAAGCCCCATAAATATGTTTTTGATTGGTTCAATAAAGGAAGTGCAGGCCCTTTAGTTCAATTACCACTGAGCATAACATACAAATTCTCATTTCAAATAATTATGCCATTCTATAGCATTTAAACACACACACACACACACACACACACACAAAGATTCAATGGCTCAGTATCGTCACTGACAGCATACTTTGAGCTCAGTGAATGGAAAACTGGTTCTAATCCCAGATCTACTTCTAACTAAACATGTGATCTTGATCTGTTAACATTTCTTGGGCTTGAGCTTGGGATAGATGCATTTTTGCTTTTTTATTCAAATATGATCTTCTCCAGAATATTCTCCAGAATACCACCCTACAATCAAAATAATCACTCCCTTTTAGGAACTCTCATAATAGTTTCTCTGTGAATCTGTAAGTCTCTGACTTCTTCCTATCCCATATTTTGGCTACTTCTGTACACAAATATAGCATAAGAGCATAGACTTTTGGAATCAGACAAACCTAGAATTAAACTGAAGCTTTGCCACTTACTAAGTTACATAAGCTATAACCTTCAGTTACCTTAATTGGAAAATGGGAAACACCATATTTAACTCAGAGTATTCTTGTGAGAATGAATTATATACAGCAGAGGTCAGCAAATATTTTCTGTAAAGGGCAGATGGAAAGTATTTTAGCTTTGCCAGTCAGACTGTCTCAACTCTCTCAGAGCGACTCAACTCTGCCATTATAGCACAAAACAGCCATAAACAATACTCAAACAATTAGGTGTGGCCATGTTTCAATAAAACTTTATTTACAAAAACAGGTGGTGGACTAGATTTAGCTCTTTGGCCATAGTTTGCCAACCCCTGATATAGAGTAAATAAAAATACTTGCCACAGTTCATGACACAGAGTATGTTCTCAATAAATGAAATGATGGCTGTTTGCATTTTTAAGTTAACATTCTTTCTAAATAATAAGCTCTTTAAAGCCAAGATATTCGGATTTTTCATCTTTTGTAACCCCTCCCAAAGGGCCAAGACAGTGTATTGTATATGAGAGAAATCAAATACATTGAATAAATATTGACATGTTAAAGATTCTTTAGAGAATTCCCCCTTTCTCTCCAATCTTATTACCAACAACAAAAAAAAGAGGCAGCTAGTGTCTTTGCAAATGATTTTCACAAGTTTGCAGACTCACCACCACCAAAACTGCATTTCACAACTCTATATACAATTTAGGTCTGTACTGTAGATTCCATTCTTAACCTAGTAATTTCACAGCTTGCTGGTGGCAGATAGCTGCAATGTCTTTTGGAAGGAAAGAGGCTGCTCATTTGTAAAAAGTGGCAGTCACCGCTTCCACAAAGAACCAGGGAAACTTCCCCCACTTTATTTTTAAGAAACTTTACATTTATTTTTATAAAAATTTTTAAGGAAACACAGAATATTCCACATGGTGATGCATTTGGTGTAAGATGCAGTATTGGGCACAACCTAAGTTGATGTGACCTGATGAAATGGGACATATATAGAGCATGGTGCTGGGAAGGAGAGTTATAAAAAGCAGCACAGGGTATCAGCTGCTCCAGCTAACCCTCTGGGCCTTGGGTGGCAGTTGCTCTAGTAAATACCTGGCATCATGCACTGCCGAAATAAAACCAGGGTTTTTTTTTTTTTTTCCTTCTGTTCTATAAAGGCCCTTCCATTCTAGAACCATGAAGAATAGAATGTCCCCGAGACTCGATCCAGAGGCAATTCTTCTACCTCTGGTTCCCAGTAGGCTCTGAAATACCCCACAATTGTTTTGGGTTGGGTAGAGTTTGTCCTGTGGCAGGCTGGTTTAGACTTTTCCTTCGCTGTGGGTATTCTATGAAATCAGGGGAAAGACCCCTGGTGCAGGAGAACTGGGCATCTTATGCCATTTTAGGGAAACACAGCTCCTGGCAGATTTGAATTGCAGGAATCTAATTACTTGCCTGGAAGGGTTTTCAATGAGCCAGACACGGTGCTGGGCCTAGAGATCCAGAGGTGAGTAAAATGTGGTCTCTGTCCTGGAAGGGCTCCAGTCTAACAAGGCAGGCAGACATAAGATAAATTGAGTAGTAGGGATAAATAGGGAACAAGGAAAAGAAAAGTGGCTCTAACTTTGCAAACGAATTCTGTGACTCAAATATTGTTAGAATTTTGGGGTCGGCACCCACACTCCTGTTTACTTGAGTCACTGGACTCAATTTAACTAGAGGATAAGGAAGAATTAGTGCTAATATAGGCCCAGCTGCAGGTCCAACTCAAGTTTAAAGTACAGTTTTTGGTGTCTTAAAGGTGCTGGAAAGTCCTTGCTGACATTCCATTAGGAAGGACTTTCCCTCAACTCTAAGGTTCACAATGCAAATACCCCCAGGAGAGGGAAAACGCTATCCTCAATTCATACTAAGCCATAAAGAGCTGATACGAAATTTTCTTTCTGATAGTAGGTTTAATGTCTGTGAAGAATAGTGACAGAGAGCATGTTGGATGCCTGAGCGGAAAAATCAGATAGGACGAAGAGAGTTAAGAAAGATAGAAGGGAGGCATACAACAGAAGTACCAAAGATAAACTCATGAATTGCCTCCACCTGACACATTTTAATAATTACTTCAACACTGGGCCACGTTAGAAGAATAATGTTCTATGGTTATGTTTTGTATTTGAATTTTCCTAAAACCTAAAGCAAATGGATGGTAGCGTTTCAGCCAGGAAAAGTTCTATGCTTTCTCAGCTCTGTAGGAGCAGAGGTAGAATTAACTCTGCATGGAAACCAAAGCCCAAGGCTTTGATGGCCAAACAGAACACAGAGAACTCTGCAGCCCACTGACTTCATAACAAGCAAGGTCACACTCCCCAAGAGGTAATATATCTGTTTGCCAGAAGACCAAGATTTAAAAAAGGGACTGACAATAGACCGGAAATCCATACACGTCCTGCAGATTCAAACACCTGAGGCACCTGAGTAAAATTTAAACAAATCTTTTAAATAGGAACCAAAGGTCTTAGCTCAGTGTTAGAAAATTTCTATCCAGTGATGCAGGACATAGTCTCTGATGATGAAGATGTCAAATCTATTTCTGTCCACTTATCCTCTGATTACTTTTTTAATTATTCACTTCCGTCATATGTTTGATCTTACTCTGTTTTCATGTTTTTTGTTGACCCACCCCATTAAGTATTGACCATTTTTGACCAAAGTGTAAACAAGGACACACATCTTGCTTTGTATACCCTCTTCAGAGACAGTCAAATTCTAAATTCATATTACTTTAAAAGGCCTGAATCCACAGTGGAATAACGAGGTGAGCCTTGGGTATAATACATATTAGTGCTCAAACAATATTTACTGAATTGAATATAATGAATTGTAGTAGAAGTCAGGGCATCATGACCTATGGTATGCAATATGAAAGAGAAAAGGAGAGGGTGAGCATTTTTGTTTTTTTGTGTTTTTTTTTTTTATTTTGTTTTTTGTTTTTTGCGGTACGCGGGCCTCTCACTGTTGTGGCCTCTCCCGTTGTGGAGCACAGGCTCCGGACGCGCAGGCTCATGGCTCACGGGCCCAGCCGCTCTGCGGCACGTGGGATCCTCCCGGACAGGGGTACGAACTCGCGTCCCCTGCATCGGCAGGCGGACTCTCAACCACTGCGCCACCAGGGAAGCTCGAGGGTAAGCATTTTTAAAGAGAAGCAGCTGGTCTCATATGTCCACAATGTCTTTGCTAATATTTGTTTTCTTCCCTTACTTCCCACTGCGTCTGAGACTTCTCCGCCAAAACTCTGACTTTTATAGAAGCATAAGATTTTTTTTTTAATTGAAGGTATTACAGGGCAAAATATCCTTGTTTTACTGATGAGGAAGTGACTTCTTTAAAAAGTTAAATGAGCTAAAATAATGGAGCCCATAAATAGGAAAGCTAGGACAAGAATCAAAGCTCTTGACTTCTATTTCAGAGCTATCATCTCCTACCCCACATTAATTCTTCATTTACTCCAACTCAAATCCAAAGACACAAACAAATACAATACCAAACACATGTCATTTTCGAACCAACCTTTTGGGGACTCAGTTTTCAAAGGACTAGTGGAGGAAGAAGGTAAGATTTAAGATGAGAATATAAAGTATCTTAAAATTTCGCAAATGTCTAAAAAGACTTTAAATTCAAGATGCCACAATTGACCTTCAAATAGGAAGCTCATTTGATAGTTTTATACAGCATGTATAGCTTATATAGCATATCTACTTTCTGAAAACTTTTACTATCCCAGGGATCAAAGGGCTGAAAAGACCCATTAAAGTTATTAAGTCAACTCCTTACCTTCAGACAACCTGTTGAGAACTTATTCTATTTTTAAAGACCTTCAGAGAAGGAGATTTTATATTCTCTCCTTGGATCTTATAATAAGTTACTCGAACATTGTGCAGAAACTCCTCCTTATATAACTTAAATCATATTTGCTACAACTTAAATCAGTCACTTTTTCCCACATTTGTTAACATGATAAACAAATGGCTACCATTTTTAGAAGGATGGAGGGATTACCTCACTGTTTTTGTTTCATTTTTGAAAATGAAATACATTTTCATCCCACCAGAGTTAGTGGACATATGTTTAGTCACCAAAACTATGCTGCTGGTTTAATTTTACAGTGTGTAGAATCAGCACCAAGATGTTCTTCATCTTGCAGTTTTCAGTTCGCTGTATGGTTCAGAGCGCCTACTCTGAACCTTATGATGTTGAATGTTATCCTGGTTCCTTCTGATACTATAGTAGACTGGGGTTTTACTTTTTTTTTAATTAATTAATTTATTTTTTTTGCGGTACGCGGGCCTCTCACCGCTGTGGCCTCTCCCGTTGCGGAGCACAGGCTCCGGACACGCAGGCTCAGCGCCCATGGCTCACGGGCCCAGCGGCTCCGCGGCATGTGGGATCTTCCCGGACCAGGGCACGAACCCGTGTCCCCTGCATCGGCAGGCGGCCTCTCAACCGCTGCGCCACCAGGGAAGCCCTAGACTGGGGTTTTAGAGTCAAACACCCTTGGGCTAGGGTCTCTGGCCTCAGAACTAGCTGTGTGACCTAGGGAAAATTTGTTCTCTCCCTGAACCTCTATTTCCTCAGCTTTCAAAAAGAGATGATTTGGTTAACTTTAGTAGAATACACTATATGCTATATGCATAGACAGTCCAAAGTGGCATTGCCCTGTACTCTAGGGCCCTTGGTATCTTCTTGTAATTTCATGATTGTGCTTTCTGTCCCAGTCTCTAAGATGAAGAGTAAACTGACCAGGATAGATCCTCACGATCTCCAGACATTATTGTTTGCCTTCAGTGTCTTTTATTTTACTGACCAGGTACCTAGGGGCCCTATGCTACCTGCCAACTGCACAGAGTTCTCCAAACAATAAATAGTTATGGGATTGATCCTCTACAACAGCACCCCGCATCATCAAGACATCTGAGCCCCTCATCATCAAACTTTATCTGACCTGAAACTTATTCCTTTATGGTGTTAGAGGTGATTTACTTGTTAATTCCTTTTGATTCAGTTCATAATTGCAGGTGTTGATGATTCAGTGTTCCACCATCCCAGTAGTATCTGAGTTGTCATAGAGAACTCTTGGGGATTGACATGCCTTCTACCTCTGATGATAGATTACAGGCACCACTGAGAGTAGGTGGGGTGTAGATTTCTAGACAGACATCCAACAGAGCTCCCCAAATAATCCTGTCTAATGACCAACTCCATCCGCACACATAAAAGGCCAACTTTTCTGACAAAGCCTCCCACCCTTGACTCATCCTACAGCCTGATGCAAGAACTTCAAAGATTCTAACTTTGGCTATAGAATGATTTTTATGGCATAGGAAAAAAGAACATTCTTTATTTAGATGTCAGAGCTGAAAACAGAATGCACAGTGAACTAAGACCTGCCTAAATGTTACCAATGGTGATACTTTGATTATCTTACTCTCAGTTGTGATGAGACATGTAAGCCCATATTTTCTATTAGAAGGCAGCTATGCAAAGCTGTGATTTCTTCTCTCTGTGCATATTTGGATCATGTTTATCTTTATATCCTATAATCCAGGCAAAATTACATTCTCATCTTCCAAATCTGTGTCCAAATCCTCATTAGTTTTGGGACTTGACTTAATGCAGTAATTAATGACTGTAACATAAGCGCCCACATCAGAATTAAGCAATGAGGCTTCAGAGAAGTGCTGGAAAATGCCATGGAAACCACGATTCCCTTCTTCCTAGGGCAAGCAAGGTTGGGAGGGTGGGAGGTGCTGGCATGCATATATGCCGGTGGCTTCAGCAGGAGCTGAGCTAAGTGGTGCAGAGGGGGCACTTTTGGACAGTGGTCCTCAAAAAAGATGCGTCTGAAGGTAGAAGCATTAAAGTCTAGAAAGTGTGTTCTGTACATGACAGACTCTTAAAGTGCTGGAAAGCTCTGCTGAGCTCCTGATTGGGTTCAGAAAGACACATACACTCAAGGGCATAATACTGGTTCAAACACAACAGAGTAAGGATTTTACCCTTGTTTGAAGGAAAAAAAGGGGGTTATGCAATGAAATACATGGCAAGTGGCATGACCACTTTTCCTTGACTGTTTGCCTGATTGGACTAGCAATAGCAACCAGTAGGTTTTTCTCCATTTGGAGGTGACTTTCCACTGCATTAACATTCATTAGAGTTTGCTCTGAAGGTGATGGCGCAAAGAACAGAATACCAAGAAGGTAGCTTAGGGCATCAGGAGAGCCACACCTCCTTCCATCATTTACTGTATCCCCTAGGCTCAAAGATCAGCCTCTCTAACGCCATCAGTTTATTATTCTGAGTTTCGGTTTCCTTACTATAAAATGAGATTGAACCAGGAGATGAGATCAAGTCTGAGGCTCCTTCTAGCTCCGTCATAAGTCTCTAATAAGTCTCAAAATGATCTCCTCTTTCCCAAACCACAAAATTCCTTCTGGATGAGGAAATAAGAGTGGGTCCTTCATGTCCCTTAGGGTTTGGGAGCCAGCAAGAGGGGATTCTGAATTGTAAGGTGCCTATCTCAAACTACTTTGGGATCTTTGAACCGTTTCCTCCCAAACTGAACATCTGAGGAGAGGAACTGATTTTGGAGTGGGGTAGGGAAGGTTGGACTACCTGTTGTTTAAGAGGCAGCCTTATACTCAACGTGTAGTTTACACCGTGACAAATACTTAACACTGAGCTCCCTACTGAGAAATTTCCCAATCGCAAATTAGATCATTTGTACCCTCTGATTCAACCAGCAGGAGCATCCATGAGATATTATTTTAGAATGTGTTCGTGAATTATGGGTTTATATACTTTCAGACAACTATAAAAGATGGTTGGCTAGGATAATTATTAACTGGATATATAAGACTAAAGGAAATCACCTGGTAGCTTGGAGCCAACAGAGTTCGAGGGCTAGTCTGCCATTATTAATCACCTGACTTTTCCTGTGGCAGGAAGCCAAAGGTCCTGGTGAACCTGCTCAACTTATGTTGACATGGGCTTCTGCCTGGTCCACAGTGCTGCTTTTCAAAGGCTCCCTGGATGGCATTAATCCCCAAATAAACACAAATAATATCACCATGGCTCTTATGAAACGCATGAATTACTTTAGTGCATTCTCATAGCACATAATTCAAAGGAAAGACACTCTGTTTTAAAATGGGAAAAAATCGTCTATCCTCAAAGCTCAACAGTCTTTCCAATAAGTCTATCCTTGCTCGTGGCATTTAAAATTACAAACCAACATCTGATACAACATTTATCACCGTACAGTCATTGAAAGACAATTAAGGACATATATAATTATGTGAAGTTCTACAACATGACACACACTCAGGGCAAGGCCGTCCCACATGGGATTGATCATCCCTTTCCAAGGACAACAGAACAAATGTTTATTCGATGTTTCATTTTAGTGGGGATATTTTGCTAAATATGAATAGTTAGATGAAAGAAAGCAACAAGTGAGCTAAGAGATTAAAGACAACACTAAGGGGGTGGGGCAGATGTCAGTTCTGAAGTTCAGGAGGACTTGGGTTCAAATCCAGTCTTACTAAGTGACCACGAGAAGTCACTTAATTTTTCTTTGATCTGCAGTTTTTCTCAGTCCCCGATAAATGTTCAGTGAATGTCATAATCACCCTGGGTTGGCTGTAGAATAAGGGGAGGGGAGCGGCGAGACAGTTCTCCCCATTCTTCCTAATCCGTACACACGGACATTTCCTTACTCAGTACCTGTTACACTCAGGCTCCACTCACCTTCCATGAGTCCCAAGCAGATGACTACTCTCTGTGCCTTGGGTTTCCTTCCTTTGGGAGGTATATCGCTCCTAGCAGAAGTGACAGTTGCATGTTTTTTCAGCTAAGGGCTTGGGCCCCCTCTTCAGCTGCTTGTTAAGAGTCAACTAAGGAATTGTGCTTGGTTTCAAAGTGTTATCTAATCAAGAATGGACCATCCTACCATCTGACCAAGACTTCGTTCTTTCTCTCTCCAAACTTTGCCACCAGAAACAGTGGCCAGCAAGTCTCCGCCAGTTACCACAGCAGAAGTCTTAGTGCGGCAAAATACCAGCAAAGTAACACAATTTTGCTCTCAGCTGTCAGCAGATGAAAAGTTACTTTGGTTTTCTTAAAACCATATCTGCAGTTCACAAGCACTTGTTCTTTTTCTCTTTCACCAAAAGGAAAATAATCCCAAATAAAACACTGCTATACAGTGCTATTCCCTCTTTTTTCACCTCAGTGTCACCATTAAATAGCTGTGAACTGAGGCAATAGAGTGACTGTGGACAAGTCAGTTGTCATTATTTTAATGTGCAGGCTAATAACATTTTATCTTCATGAATATTTGGTTGTATAAATAAATACTAGCTGTGAAATGACTGAAATTTAAAATGTAACTAAACTGTGGGCAGAATTGGTTATATGACTCTTTGATAATTTGAGCTCTTCTTTCTGATGATGTTCCATTTAGTCCTCTCCCATTCACCACCTTCAAACCATTTTCGTTCAGGAAATATCAAAACATTTGGAAAAGTTTTAGCTGCAGATTTATCAGTCGCTCTCCAAGTTGAATCCAATCCATATTTGGACTTAATTAACATGGGCCCACCATATGTGGGCACATTTTCTGAAGGGACCAGGCACAGATGGGAGCAGATATTGTATTTCTGTCCTTCCCAGCTAGTAGTGCTCAATGCATATGGGTATTTTCTGTGATGCCTTTCTAATGTTTGGTAAACATGGACCTTCCTAGTCAGCCACTGGCATTTTAGTCAGGGGACAGGAGTAGAACAGCTGATGAACCAGCAGTGTTGCCATTCATCTCCTGAAAATCCCAAGGTCAACATGGAAAAACAGGTTTTATATTTATTTGGAATTAACTAAGGGGATAGACTCTAACTGCACGGCTTACGACCAACCTGGGGTTTACTTTCAGCCCTAGACAATACTGAAAAAATGATTTCTCCCTGGTGTCCTAGCCACGGGGTTCTGAGCCCTGTTATCCACCTAGGTTCATCCTTCTGTTTGATACTCTCAGTATCAAAGTCTGCCCTCAGGGATATGGGTAGGGAACCTGAGAATCTATCAACTCATATAGACAAAGGAGGAAATGACTAACGGTACTTAAGACACCATACTCTCCCTAGATTTGCATCTTAATAGTCATGGAAGCCTTTAGCTAAACGTCTATTAGCTCATTATACTTGGCAGCCAAGAATTTTCAACCTTTACTTATATAAAAAAGCACAGCCACATTTCATGCCTTGCCTGCCTAGCCAAGCTTGGACCAATTACTTTTGTCCTCTGTGGATAAAGATCCTTTCGCGGGTACCTTGATTTGATTCAGGATCATCAAATGATTATTGCAAGTCATGCTTCCCTGACAGACCCAAAGGGCCCTCTCGGGATCTAGGTCTGGAAGGCAGATTATCTGCTCTACACGATCAGTGTGAGCGCTTATTTAGGCCCCAAGGGAGTAATGAAAAGCCTTTTACTTGATTTAGTTCAACTATGTCTGATTTACATAATCTGGAAGGATTCTCTAAATGAGAATTTGAAAACAACTTTAAAAAGTTGAATAATAAATGCAGAACTATTGGGATAGACTCCACTGAAAGAATATATGTATGTACACACACACCTATAGACACATATATATTAATATCTCAGTAATGTTAAACTACGACCTCCTTCAAGAGAGAAACTTATTTCAAGTGTCTGTTAAGTATGATGCTCAATAAATGCTTGCCAAGAATTGCTAAATGGATGTAGTAGGTTACAGCCCAGGTGGAGTTCTGTTTAACACGAATCCCTCCTCACTAAAAACCTGGAGCTGGTCTTCCTCCACGCTCTGACCTCCTCCCTGCTCAGTACCAGGAGCTTTTGTAAATTTTTAGTTGGGGTCCATGCAGTGAATGTTGCAGCCACCACCCCAATTTCCTTTGAAATTTCTCGGCGGCTGGTTTTTCTAGTCAGAGACCAGAGACAGCGCCCTGAGTAGAGTTCCACTGTCCACCTTTGCACACTCGTGTGTGTTAATGAGCATCTCGTCTGGGTTCCTCTCTGCTGTACCTTCCACCCCTCTTAGCAGCGTTCCCAGTTTTCTAGCCACACCCACCATATTCTTGGCGCCAGTGAACTGACCTTGTTATTACTGCCTTGACCTTAGCAGCATGCCACTCCATGGTGACTGAGGCTCGTGATGAAGCCCCCTTGGCTCACTACCCCCGGTCCAATCACTTAGAAGCCTACTTGGGCCTCATTGGCCGGACCTGGTTTCAAGTAGAAAGTCATATTTTCCAAAGACAGTGCTAGAGCTACTGAAAAATCACAGCCCCCTTTCTCAATCCCTTCCTATTTCCCTTTCAAATTTTTCTCCTTTTAGTCCATCACAGGGACAGTACATAAAAGTCCTCCCTTGGGACATGCTGAAGTAGAGCTTCTTAAAATGTGCTCCACAAGACCAGCATCAGTTTACCTGAGCTGCTTCTCAGGAGGGCCTGAGAACCTGCATTCCTACCAAGCCCTTCGGATGACACTTACGCCCACCAGAATTCGAAACCCATGGTGCTAAAGGAGATCTTGATCAGACAACCAGCCTGGTGGGGTCTTTTAATCCAATGACTCCTCTAATTCTTCCCTCCCTCTCCCCATATGTGTGAGTTGTATAAATGATGCACATCTGGGACTTTCCTGGTGGCCCAGTGCTTAAGACTTTGCCTTCTAATGTAGGGGTGCAGGTTCGATCCCTGGTTGGGGAGCTAAGATCCCACACGCCTCGTGGCCAAAAAACCAAAACATAGAACAGAAGCAATATTGTAACAAATTCAATAAAGACTTTAAAACACGGTCCACGTCAAAAAAATCTTTAAAAAAAAATAAATAAGTGATGCACATTTAACTTGACTTCTAACTTGCTCCACGATAATTTCATTTAAGGTCTAGGTAGGTTAGGAGGACACTCTTGTTCAATACATGATGCATCCTGTCAAATCTCCCTGACATTAGAATGTCACATGGTTTAGAGATTTCCAGGTACACCTGAGAGGAAAGGGTCAACAGACCTACATTGTACAGTAAGGCTGTCCTAATGTTCTTGGAGAAAGAGTGGACAGCATTCTAGGATGTTGGATGACAAAGCCCTATGGGGGCAACAAATATCTCACCTATATACCCAGACTACCAGAAAGTTCCAATTTTAAGAAGCATTATTATTTGGACTTAAGGCTTTCATCATATTCAAGAGTGGAAATTCACCTATAAGAGGAAATCTTCATGCTGGTCACCGTCACTTACAGTTTAGAATCATAGAAATTTTGAGCAGGATGGGGTTGTGGGTGAGGAATGAGGCCCAGAGATTTAGTTAAGGTCAAATTGCTCTTTCTCTGTAAGTCTGGTCCACCACCCAGGTCCCTGGATCCCCAGTCAATGGTGCTTCTCCTTTGTGAGGTGGCCAGGAGAGGCTGGAGGAGTTTTTAAAAGGAAAAGTCATGGGAAGCCTGGATGCCTGCAGAAAAAATGAAAGGTCTACAACCTATTCTGCTAGCTTCACAGACAAAAGAGGATGATAACAGATTCTTTTTCTAAGGAGGAAATGTAGTAGAGTGGAAAATAATAAATAAACTTTGACATCAATTAAAGTTGGGTTCAAATCTAACTTTGGTTGCTTACTGGTTTTGTGACTTTGGGAAAACGGCTTAACCTCTCTGAGCTCCAATGTGCTTACCTCAAAGACAGAGAATGCTGTGTGCCTCGTGGGATGGTACTCCATGACTGCAAAATAATGAGAGCACCTGACCTACAGCAGGTGCTCAGAGAATGATTATCAATACTATTGACATCACTTGAATTTTTATCTTTCCTTATTAAGTATTCTGATCCTAAAAGAACACCACAGGTTCTATCCCCTCTGATATTTCTGTATACTGCTAGGGTTTGCAGTGTGCTACACAGAGTGTGCTAAGCATGGTCTCTGACAGAGGAACAGCAGCAATATACCTGAGACTCTTGCTTTTCCTGAAACACAGAAGCATCCCCTTACCCTTCCTTTCCAAACAAGACAGACTACTATAACCGTCAGAATTCACTCTCTCAAAAGAGGATGCTGGCAATCTTTGCTTTAAGCAGGAAGATCCCTAATGACAATTTGTAATTCCACCTGAAAATTCGTTTTCTCCTCAAGTGGCTTTTTTTCCCTCAAGAATCTTTTGCTGGGAATGGACTTCCACTTCTAATACTGAGTGCCTTATGAACAAGTAGTTGCTTTGTGAGTCAAGGAACCTCCTGTCCGCCATGACGTTATAAAGTTAAGTGATTAGTTCGCATGCTTCTAGCAATAGGAGAACAGTCCTGGCCGTGGACCCAGCTACCTGAGCAAGGCTCAAGGACAGGTGGACAGGGCTTCCGGGCTTTCTTTCAGCTTGATTTGCCTTATCTCTAGTTCCCACTAGAAATGCTAGCAACTTACAGAAAGGGGCAGGCCAGCTTTCTGGCTTCTTTTGCCAGTCCGGGAATTTGGCAACACCCCGTGGGCTCAGAGGACCCTTCTTCTCTTCTAAATCCTCTGTCTTTTCCCATTTCTGCTGAATAAAAGCCTTAAGTTCTCCCACAGAGCTTGAGGACGAAGATTCATTCATTTGCTCAACAAATGTTTACTGAATACCTCATCTGTTGAAGGCATTATTTTAGATGGTGAAAAAGAGAGAGTTGTAGCCTTTGTGGTTCTTGCATAAGGGAAGAACCTTGCGTAGGAGAGAAATAAGTAAATTTAAAAATATATTTGATTTAAAAAAGTATAACATTAACTCAGTTTACAATGTCTGCATCTATCATTCTTTTAAACTTTAAATAAGGTATAAACCCAAGAGCTGGTTTGATGGCAAGGTGAACTGAATAGGAGAGTAGTAAGGAAGGCGAGGGAGATTTGGGTGGAAGCTGACTTCCTGTGCTTTGTCTTATCCTTTTGCCTTTAAAATCAAAATGTTCACTCAGCCTTCTTACTCTCTATAAAGAAGTAGGGCCTCTATAAGGGAACTTTATTCCTTCCTTTGTGCAAACAGGAGCAGGGGCGCCCTGAATGCATGCATGTCGCCACAGTGACAGTGGGAGATGCGCGACAATGCTTCAGGGAATGAGTTCTTTAAGAAAAGTCAAATGGAAGATGGGTGGCCTCAGCTCACCGCCTTCACACGCAATGGCCTTAATATTTTAGATGGTGAGGAAGAGGAGAGCAAATCTGACATGCTGTAGGCAGTGTCTGCTAGCAAAAAATCTGACTTTCAATAAAAATACTTAATTCTGTGAGACACCCCCCAAAAAAGATGGAGAGCCAGAGTAAAGGGGATAAAAATAGTTCACATTTTAGTATATGTTGTATGTGTCAGTATTATTTGGTGCAATTTCTGCATCTCTGTACAAAATAATATCGTCTCGTTCTTTCCCCAAAACTCATGTTTTTAAATTAAAAGATAGCTTTTAAATAAAGCAGTGGTGGTTACTTTTGAAGGTTCTTGACTGAGAAGAGAGCACATGGGAATGTTCTGGGGTGATGGGAATATTCTAAGTCTGGTCTGGGTGCTTGTTAAACAGGTGGGTATAGATGCAAAAAGGTATCACGCTGTAACTTAAGATTTGTGTATTTTTACTGTGTTTAATATATGCTTCAATGAAAAGGAAAAAAATAAGTAAAAGGCAAGTCTGAGTTTTAGGCCTGCGGATGTGTGGTACACTAGACATCATACATTATGGGCTCTGTTGGCCATGACAGAACTGATTAGATCTTTCCAATCGCTTCCCATTTGCTCAGCGGATGACGTGATTTAGCAAAGTGGGGAGCTGTTAACTTGCCTCCTTGTTATTGGCACCCATTGAGTTCCCATACAAAACCTACCTAGAAAGGAAATTAGAAAAATAAATAAGGAAGAAGGGAAATACCCACTGAGTTCTCAGCTGAGACAAAATTCAGAGAGAGTTTCATGCTCATTGGGAATTTCTCTCAGTGGGGTTTTCCATGGCTGTTAATAGTTTTGACCCCAAGAATTCTGGGTCCCTATAGGATTGTTAGATCTGCCACAAAAGCAGAAATATCATGTCTGAAGCCTCTTCCCCCTAAATAAATGTGAAAAGTTCACAGAAGAATTGTATTCAGCAAACCTATGATTAAGAATACTAAAATTGCGTTGTTTCCAATAGCAAACAAAATACAACTGAATTTCCTGTTGCATGTTTTTAAGCTGTGTTCATTTTTGCTATTATTATTTTCTAATTTCTCAAAAGTAAACTTTTCAAAATCATAATGAAATTTCCAGGTTTTCTAGTTTTGATTCACTTAAACTATACACATGCCCTCTGATTATTTTTATATGATGGACATATTTTTGTTTGATGTAATTATTTCCTCTTTAAAAAAATAGAAAAGAATAAATAGATTCTTACTGTGTTAGTAACAGTTTTAAACCCACAGACCCTTTTGAGATTCCCCTCCCTTAATAAAGTGTCAAATTTAAAAAAATTTTTGATTACTAGAGATTTTCATTTTGATTCTTTTACTCTTCCCTTACTTTAAAGAGTTCATGGCATTGATCTCAATAAAATAAAATCTCAAAAAAAAGTCTTTATGCTGGGAAGAAATGTAAATATCTTTAACTATATTTATACTGCTATCTCTAAATGAACTCCACAACGGACAAAAATTATTTTTCCTGTCTAAAATGTTATTTTAACTCAGATGTTTAGAACCCAAAACTATTGTTTTTCTTTTAGAAACATGGTATTTGTGTTCTCAGAATAGCTCAGAGAACGTAGGTAATTTATTTAGCAATGAAATATTGTATGTTTGTGGCAAAATTTTAATAATAATAATATAATTATAATATAGCAAAACATTATTGAATAAAACATAATTTAATAATTTTACCCTTCAGCTATTGTTTAAAGAAAGGCATGTTTAATTACATAAAGACGGACATCTTAGAATAGCCTACACTTGTCAATAGAGATAATGCAGAATGAACAGAGTAAAAAAGAAATATGAATCATCCCACCAACCAGAACTATCTACTCTTAATATAGTGTTGTGTTTACTTCCAATATTGAAAACATATTTACATAATTGAGATTATACTGCACTGTTTTGTATCTTGTTTTTCCCAGTCGCTGTTGTATTTTGATGATTTTGAAGATTGTCAGCATGGATTCTTTGTCTAACCTCACTTCAAATCCCAAATCTTTTCTTTCTTTAAAGTAACTGGGCCACTCTTTTTTTAATTTTGTCTTGGCTTGTATAGAAGGTATAACATGAAGCTGAGAAAGGAAAGAGAAGGGAACCAGGAGGGGAGAGCATGACAGAAAGGGAGAGTTTAGGTAATGGTGTAAAAGTCAGAGGGGTCTATGGATAGAAAAGATGTTTGAGAGAAAATGAACAGAAGTTGGAGCAGTGAACTTCAGAATAACATGGATTCTAGCATTAGAGCTAAATGGCAATGAGCATCATTTGATCCTACCCAATCATTTGGTGAGGATGCGTGTTTATTGAATTTAAGGTCTTGCTTTGGGGACAGAGACAGTTGCAGGCAGTACTTGAAAGGGAACACAGGTCTGCTGATTCTCAACCTTAATTTCCTCCCTTGAATCTCTGAGGTATAGAAAAACTGAAGAGCAAGAGGTGTGTACCATTTCCTTGAGGACTAAAAAAGGAAATAGTAGAAAAGAGGTGGTGGCTTAATCAATGTCCTGATAAAAGACTTGATCAGAGCTGGCTGGAGCTTGGAAAGTTAAGGAAAGGGGGAGCACAGTAGTCCCCCCAGGGTGCAGAGAGGAGAAGACTATGTATTTATACAAGCCACCATCCTCAAATGGTTTTGTTTTTTTTAGATCAAGGATTACCCGCTCCAGATTTGTCAAAATTCTAGAATGAATGCTACAATGTACAACTGACCTATCCATGTAGTTAGCAAATGAAAAGATATTGAAGTTTTTGCCCACCTGATGGAAGGAGAACGAATACTTATCACAATCAATTATGCTTATCACATCATTTATTGTCCTTGAAGCAAAGCCCACCTGTCCAATTCTAAAGCAGTATAAACTTTACGCCTTTTGGACATCAGTGTGTGTAAGAAGAGCCCACGGTTCTTGTTACACTATTTCTCAGTGCTCTTCTCGATTCTAGAATAAGCGTGAGACCAGTGCCACTGGGGAGATGAGACTCAGAGGCTGGAAGATGGGAAATGGAGAGTAAGGGGTTACAGCGAAATTGTACAGTATTTTACAACTTTACCAATGACTACTGTTCATTTGAAAATTAGAAAGCATTGTCCTGAGTGAGAGCCGAGACTTCATTACTTGAATCACTGTCACTCTGCTTAATGCAAAATGTGTTTTTGGTTTGCTTCTCAAGAACCAGACCTCAAAAATTAAAAACTTGTTTTAAAAATTTGTTTTCTCTGCTAAGGCTCACCTTGACCTTATCCTGTCCCATGGACTTGAAGAATTTTCCAATGGATGTCCAGACGTGTACAATGCAGCTGGAGAGTTGTAAGTCACTACTACTGAAATGACCACCTGCTTGTTTTAACCAATGACCTGGTTCTTTCAATGTGTCATTAAGGAGAAAAAACCCGTAAGACTCATTCTCTACCTACTTAACAACTCCCGAGGTCCTTAAGGGAAGGACAAGCAAAAGTGAATGTGTGTGCATGTCTTATATCCAATAGAGAGAAGACCATGTTTCAAGGTAAAATGCCAAATAACTTGCCCTTCCTCAAAAAATGAGCCTGATTTAGTAAGCTTTTCTTTGAAATGAAAATGTCTCCTGGGAAAATTAAGATTATTAGTCATTTAACCTCTATAATGAATCACATTCTAGTCAGAAACTTGTATCTCCTTCTATCTCATGCTTGTATAGACCTTCACCCCAAAGGAATTTTGGCAGGAAGGGCTAATTGATTTGAGGACAAGATGCAGGGGCCTTAGCCAGAGGAGGAAACAAAAATGAGGGGCATGAGATGATAAGGAATAAAGGCATCTCCCTTAGATGGGCAATGGATATCCAAAGGCCTGGTGAAGGGAATAGGAAAACGCTACTACTTTGTCCCCTTTATGTCATGGTCCTGACGCCGCTGAAATCTTTGACATGTGCCGTAAGTTGCTGATGCCTCCAGGTAATGGGATTTTTAGACAGGAGACATGAAGTGTTTTCTGGCTTGCTCTGTCAGTTCCTCTGTTTGTAAAATGCAGAGAATAATAAGTGCTACTGACCTACAGGGATGTTAGGAGATCTAATGAGGCAGGGGCAAGAAAATACTTTTAACTTCTTGGTTTAGAAAAATAACAAATGTAAAAAGACATATCAACTATTATTAAAAGAGGCGGTGACAGGGTTTCCTTCTGATCATTTAAAATCACTGTAGACTTCCCTTGAAACTTCCTACAGAAATAAACAAAATAATGAAGCATCTTTGTTTGAAGAATTTGTCAGGAATAAAATGAGAATTTCTGGTTTACAATAGGCTTTATGTATTCATATTTTCCCTATCGCCCCTTCTCTTGAGAAGACAGTTAAGAAAAACTTTTTCCTACATAATGATTCCTTCTTCGTGACTTCTCTACTGCTCCCAACTCTCCCCTGACTCAACCCAACACTTAGTTTCTCTATAAAAGAGCAACCATAGCTGTCATCTGAGGCTCCTCCAAGGCTTAAAAACTCCAATTAGTAAATATGTTTGGCCCTTGCAGGACCTAGAAGTAATGAAATGAAAGAAGCAGTGATGTGTTTACCACTGACTTTGACTGTGAAGGGTGGGAATTGCTCTTTACTTTTCTACCCTCATATCACGTCCTCCTTCCCCACTTCTTTACCTCTTCTGTTTGCCCCCACCTGGGGTTTCCGGGTGGCTGACAGGGACTATTATTGTAGTGGTCAGCAAGAAGCTGACCAGACAAGAATAGGGGTGTTTGGCAAGCTTCTGGTATTTGGTGGAGATACTCAAGAAGGGCTCATGCAGCACTGATGTGGAAGAGATAGGGTTGGCCATTCTCTCTGTGGACCATCAATGCTTACACGAAGTCCCCTTTGTGATTCCTTGCTTGTTCTTATTTTCTGGCTTTGAATGGAAAAGGTGGCCCAAAGAAAGAGGAAAGTAGATTCCAATTAGCTTTGCCATTGATTTCTGGGTAGCTTTGGTGAGTCACTACCTTGCAGTAAACAAGAATAAGAATCTATAAACTTAATAAACTTGCTGAGGTTACTGGCCAGCCAAAACCTCACATAATAACCTTGTCCTCCTCAATCTCCTTTTAGAGTTCCAATATCACAAATAAAGGAAGAAGGGGGAGAACTGATGCCTGAAAAAAGAGTAGCCTTCATTTCCGGGGTGTAAAAAACCCAGAAGCCCTTGACATAATGAGATAGTTAGCAGGAGCTTGGAGACTAAGTGCTAACTTCGGTTTACTAAACTGGTAACAGTCTTACTCTGGATGGTTCAAAAGTCATATAACAATATGACTTTATATAACAGAGCATCTGTTTTACTTCATATTAATCATTGTGATGTGTGGGCCCCTTTAGCAAGACACCAGCACAAATGAATATGCTTGACTTGCATATCCCACAGCTTCCTCTTAGGTTACCTGCCTATAGCCTTCCCCGCTTGCTAAAGTAACTGAGGATTGACCATAATGACTTGAACATAAACTTTCTCAAAACAAAGCTAATAGACCCTAGGAGAGGGGCCAAGTTTGCAATGGAAATATTTTAAGCAGGTCTGTGATAAATCCATTCTCTTTTTTTTTTTAAAAAAAAGGAATGCTTTTCATTTGAAATACTAAGACTGGTGCCGTGAACTGCATTGTCTTAATGGATATCCACAGACACAGCTCTTTAAAGTAAAGACAATCTTCAAAGGATTTTTGTTTGTTTACTTGTTTGTTCTTCAGAAACATTTAGTGGATAGAGCGGGCAGAAGAAAAATGGACTTTATAAGTTCCATTCTCCCATTACACAGAAAAAAAAATCATTCAGAAATAGCTTGTTGTCTTCCATTTCTTTGGCTCCAATGACATGTAGTTGTCATGATGATTGCAGCTCTTTTATTAAAAAATGCTCTTGAATTGATCGAGCATATGTCGCTTTAGATAATGTCCTTGTTTGTTTCTTTACGTGGCTTAGACTTTCAAGCTTTCTTGGAAAGATGCATCCATTTTTTTACTATGATTTGTTTACTCCAGTTGGGTACACGATGAATGACCTGATATTTGAGTGGTTAAGTGATGGTCCAGTTCAAGTTGCTGAAGGATTGACACTGCCTCAGTTCATTCTGAAAGAAGAGAAGGAGCTCGGCTACTGCACAAAGCACTACAACACTGGTAAGTTTCCTTTGAGCTGCTAAACCCAAGTGGGCTCCATCTGCCGCTTGGAGTATATATCCCATCACCTTAATTGCCGCATATTCACCAAGAAAGTGGAGCTATGAGGCACGGTCCTGGGCTTGGGTCAAAATGCCCTCAACACATAAGATGCCTATATCCTTTCGAACAGGTCAGGGAGCCCAACAGATAATTTTTCCAAGAGAGAGAGAAGGAAAGAGATTTGGGGATCTTTTGCTGCTCTCTTGCTGACCATCTACTATCAAATGAGTCTGAGGAAAAGTGCATGAGACCTTGTAAATGGTGCAGGAAGTGTATGAATTCTCGCCCATTCCCAGCATCCATTCTTGACGTTAGCTCCTCGGGTCAATTTGCACTCTCTGCCTTAGTGGAAGACACAAATAATAACATAGGTCTTTGCAAACCCAGAAATACAGCTGTTGTACTCTCCAGTCCTATAGACAGCGCGCATGAAAATCAGCTTGCGGGGAGTCAGCTGGCTTTAAAGTCATGCATTGTCTGTGGTGCTGACAGACACATGGGTCAGGGGGAGAATGTGAGGTAGTAGCAACAAGTGGGCATCTGTTGTTCCCCGGAAGATTATGCCCGCCGAGTAAAGTTGATAGCCTTTCCTATGAACGTCCTCGTCTGTGATGCCACACAGCTGATCAAGGAGAGGCAGTCGAGACATGATGGTTTGTTCAGTGACTGCTCTGGTCCATGAACACTTGTTCCAGAAGTCAACAGTGCTTCCTATGAAATAACTAAAACCGGACTCTAAGGTGTCCTTCCTGGCCAAGAAGAACCTAACCCTACCTCATAATTTGTGTGAGCTAAGCCGAATTACCTTCTGTGTTTCTAACTCCAAGCCAATTAAAGAGGAAGGAAAGTGGGAAGGGGCAGGAACATCTGTCTCTTAATAGTAGGTTACAAGTTTTAATATCTTTATATGCACTCTATTTTATAGGCAATGCAACACTGTAAACAGATTCTAGGAATATTCTAAATGACCTCAAGCAATTATCCAGGAGGTTATGACATTTTTACAGTGACTAGATTATATTCATGGTTTCTACAAATGTATATTTTTCTTTTGCTATTGGTAACACAAAGATAGATACACAATTATCCAAATCCTTTAGGAGCCCCATGTGAACTTTACTACTTAGGAAGGAATGGTTTCAACTATTTCATATTATATGTTATATATTATATGCTGTGTAGTATATGCTATACATATATGTTGTAGGTTATATGTTATATCCTATATATTACATACTATAACCCCCACAAAACATGAATGTTTTCTTTCCAATGGATAGTCTAGAAAATTCTGAAGCTCTGTCTAAATAATCAGGCTGCAACAAGCACAGATTTGAAAATTAAATCTGCCACATGGTTTTGGTCCAGTGACTCTTTAGATCACTCGTTCTCACACTGTCATTTCCATTACGGGTTGAGTTGGAAACGAGTTGAATTGGGTGTGTAGTGTCAGCGTTTTGTGCGATCTTTCAAATCCATCGTTAATGCTCCTTTTTAATAAAAATAAAGTGGGAGGCTGGAATGGGAAAGATAAATTCAAATTGGATTTTAAATCATCACTTCCTGTTTCCAGGAAAGTTTACCTGCATCGAGGTTAAGTTTCACCTGGAACGCCAGATGGGATACTACTTGATCCAGATGTATATACCCAGTCTGTTGATAGTCATTTTGTCCTGGGTCTCTTTTTGGATAAACATGGATGCAGCCCCTGCCAGAGTTGCACTGGGCATCACGACAGTCTTAACGATGACCACCCAGAGTTCAGGCTCCAGGGCATCTCTGCCAAAGGTAAGAAATCTCCTCACTTGACAACAAGTGACCTGAGAGGTTTGTCAAAGGTCTTACGGGCTGGAGAATTCTGTGAAGACAGAAATGTTTGCTACCCTGCGGCACTGTTGGAGACGCAAATGCAGTAAGAAGAGAATGGAAAGCTGAGTTTGAGAGTTAGAGCTCTGAGGACACGGGGGATCTTCATAATCAGATCAATTAGGGGAAAGGAGATTCAGGGTTGAGAGACAAGAGGAATGAGTGGAGGCAGAAACATGTCTCAGGAATTCTAAGAAGCCCTCGAGTACTTTTGACCTCATATTGTTTATGAGGCACGAAGCTTGCAGGAACTGGAGTAAGACTGATGCAACTTACGTTGTATTGTCAAGCAGTTACTGGGGAGGCTATTGCGATTCACGTGCTCAGTGAAGTCATTTACAGTAATAGAAGAGTGACTTAAGCTCCTGCAAATTTACAGAAAAGCCATATGCGATGAGTATGCATAAGAAATAAAGGTGCAGTATGAGGGTGCATCAAATCAGACACACGGGTGTTCGCTATGCCTTAATTTACCTTCATGGCTAATAACACTACTATTTTAAGCGACACAGTTACCTAGAGAACAGTGGACTCACTGAAGATGCTGAAAATTCTGGCTACTGTGGCAGGTTGACAGAGAAGTGTGGAGTGGATATTGGGGACAGAAGGACATTTTGTAGCACCCTGAATAAGAAATCATAATGGCTACATAATCTCTTTTTATGTAAGAGCGGCCCTCTGCATTTGTAAATATTGCTTAAGCAAGTAATGATAAATGTTCTGCTTGTGAAATGCCCCAGCACCCCAAAATGTGCCTATGTGTATTTCCCCCTTTCACTGAGTACATTGAGCCATTAGCCTCAATTTTCCAGGAATCTGAGCTCAATTAGTATTCAGTATACACTGTCTCATACTGGTTTAGCAGTCCCTCCAAAACTCAGTTCCAGAAAGTAACTGAGATGTAATCCCCTATCTTGGCTGGCTTGGGCTTATGTTCAGTTGCGCTGCAACTGACATGACGAGAAATGTTAATAATGCTCCACATTACCTCCTAGGTTGGAAGATAAGATGACGTACAGAAGAGGCCTTTGGCTATAATGGAGTGGGGTTGAACAGTGGGAAAATAGTTAGACAAATTTTTCAAGTTCCATGCCTCCAAAGATAAACATTAGATTTTGTATGCTAATAGAGAAAGGAATAGACCTGTCTCCGATACTTTTTTACTTTCTAGAATAACAAATAGTACGAAATACCTGTGTCATATTTCTGTTGCAATACAGATGTCAAAAATGGTAACAGCTTTTTTTTTCCGCTACATAATCACAAATCAATATTGCCTAATACAAACTCTAATCCCCTCTGTACCTCCTTCCAAACAGGTTCATTTGATTCTATCCCGTGATTTATTAGCTACTGCCATCACTGTAATGCCATGCCATTAAACACTAGGACACACAACTATATTTTACATTTTACTAGACAGCTAAAGTACTGGCGGCACACTGCAAGCAGATAATGTGAAAACATAAGACATTTAGCCTCCAACTACTCATTGCTGCCAAAAGAATAGTCATTTATTTTCAAAATGAGAGCTTGAGGTTTTTTACAAATTTGTTATTCATTCTTATTAGCCATTGTGATTTTACATGGTCAAAACTATTGTTAAAAAGGAGACCAATCAAGACGGTAGAATAGGAAGACATGGAAGTCACCTCCCCCCATGAACACATCAAAAATATATCTACATGTGGAACAGTTCTCATTGAAAACTAACTGGAAACTGGCAGAAAGACTCCTGTACAACCAAGGCTATAAGAAAGATATATATGGAATTGGGCAGGAAGGGAAGAAAAGCAATCAGGTCAGGACCCATGCCCCTGGGAGGGGACTCAGAGGAAAAGGGAGAACACATGAACAGACGCCCGCCTTGGGGAGTGAGCAGTGAGAACCACAATTGGAAGCCCCAGTCCTGGCATCCTACACAGGGAAGACAAGCCCCCTTGGCTGCTGGAAGGACCACTGGGACTAACAGGAGGGCTGGGGGAAGCCTGGACCCCGCTCCTGAGGAACATGCATGTGCACGAGGGCTTGTGCTCTGGCTTGCTCCTGGGGCAGGGCAGAGAGGGTGGTGAGAGGACTGCTCCAGCGGCTGCCAAGTTTCCCACAACTGCCTCGGTGCACGCTCCAGCAAAGCTTACCCCACGTCGCCGTGTGGTATGGAATCTAGGGCTGCCACGACCAGAGGAAAAAACTTGGCTGTGGGATGCAGAGATGACCCAGTCCCAGGGCAGAGCCTGGGTGAGGCGGCAGTAGCCAGTGCTGGCACTTACTCAAACGTCATATCAGAAGCAGCCCAGGACTCTGATGATGTCCACTCCACCACAGCTTACCCTAATACACAAAGAGAGTCCACACCGGCCCCGCCTGCCCTGCAGTGCAGCTCCACAAAAGCGCAGCGATGGCAGAGACTGGGGGAAGTGATTAGCAGTGAGGGACAAAGGGGACTTGGACCCGAGGCTGCATCTGAGCAGATCGAGGGAAATAACTGCTGGCACCTGTACTGGCAGCACATCGGAGACAGCTCAGACATCTGTCTGTGGCAAAAATGAGCCGAGACTCCACACGGGCCTCCCTTGCCTCAGCAATCCCCAGCTCTGGGGCAAAGGTCCCAGTGCTAGAAAAGGGGAAAGCAGACACTTAAAGGGAACAGGGCCAGATCAAGCCCAACCCTCAGGGTTTCTACTCCAGCAACTTGGAGGGCAGTGATGGCCACTGAGCAGAAGGGAAGTCCCACCCCACACCCGGCTACAACTCTAGCCCCTCCATCTTCAGCCTCATGTCCTACCAAGGTGATAGCTAACAGGACATCCTGAGGAAAGACCTGGCTTATGTCCACATCAAATCTGCTCTCCCACCAAAGGCATTAGGCACATACAGTCTATAATATGAACACCCCTTCCAGACTGGAATAGATAACTGTTTCATTTAAATCCATAGAGGCAAAGAAAGTTAAGCAAACTAATAAGGCAGAGGAGCTACTCTCAGCTGAAACAGCAAGAGAAAACCACTGAAAATACATAATTAAACAGAAATAAATAACTTACCAGATAAAGAATTCAAAGCATTGCTAGTAAGAATGTTAATTGAACTAGGGAAAAGAATAGATGAACAGAGTGAGAATGTTAACAAGGAACAAGAAAATATTTTAAAAACCCCAATCAGAAATAATGAATTCAATAACTGAAATAAAAAACACAGGAGAAGGAATGAATAGCAGACTAAGTAACACAGAAGAACACATAAGTGATCTCGAAAATAGAGTAATGGAAACCACCCAATCAGAAAAGCAAAAAGAAAAACAAATTTAAAAAAATGACAACAGTTTATGAGATCTCTGACATAACATTAAGTGTACCAATATTCAAATTATAGGGGCCCCAGAAGAAGAGAGAGAGAAGGGAATTGAAAATGTATTTGAGAAAATTATGGCTAAAGACTTCCCAAACCAGTGAAAAAGGAAACAAATGTCCAGGTACAGGAAGCACAGAGGGTCCCAAACAGTATAAACCCAGACAGACATATCATAATTAAAATGGTAAAGCTTAAAGATAAAGAGAATTTTAAAGGCAGCAAGATAAAAACAGAGCCATATACAAGGAAACCCCCATAAGGCTATCAGCTGATTGTTCTGCAGAAAGTCTGCAGGTCAGAAGGGAGTGGCATGATATATTCAAAGTGCTGAAAGGGAAAAACCTGCAACCCAGGATACTACCCAGCAAGACTGTCATTTAGAATCCAAGAAGAGGTAAAAACTTCTTGGAAAAGCAATAACTAAAAGAGTTCATCAATACTAAACCTACCATAAAGGAAATGTTAAAGGGTCTTCTCTAAGTGGAAAAAAGTAAGAATCTGTAGGAAATGGAAAATCCGAAAAGGAAAGGCAAATATATACTAAGGACTAAGGATCTACCACTTAAATAAGCCAGTACAAATATTAAAAGACAAAAAATTGTAAAAGCAACTATAACTACAATAAACAGCTAAGGGATAAACATGAAGATGTAAAATATGACATTAAAAACACAAAAGTTTCGGGAGGGGTGTAAAAAAATGTATATCTTTTATGAATGGAGAAAGAAGATGTGGCACATATATACAATGGAATATTAGCCATAAAAAGAAACGAAATTGAACTATTTGTACTGAGGTGGTTGGACCTAGAGTCTGTCATACAGAGTGAAGTAAGTCAGAAAGAGTAAAACAGATACCATATGCTAACACATATATATGGAATCTAAAAAAAAAAAAAAAGGTCTGATGAACCTAGGGGCAGGACAGGAATAAAGATGCAGATGAACAGAATGGACTTGAGGATATGGGGAGGGGGAAGGCTAAGCTGGGATGAAGTGAGAGAGTAACATTGACATATATACACTACCAAACGTAAAATAGATAGCTAGTGGGAAGCAGTCGCATAGCACAGGGAGATCAGCTCAGTGCTTTGTGACCACCTAGAGGGGTGGGATAGGGAGGGTGGGAGGGAGGGAGACGCAAGAGGGAGGGGATATGGGGATATATGTATACATATAGCTGGTTCACTTTGTTATACAGCAGAAACTCACACAATATTGTAAAGCAATTATACGCCAGTAAAAATGTTTTAAAAATGTAGATCTTTTAAAATGTGTTTGAACATAAATGACTATCAGTTTAAAACAAGTAGATATAGTTACAGGTCAACATATATGAACCCCATGACAACCACAAATCGAAAACCTGCAATAGATACACAAAAACTAAAAAGAAAGGCACATGAGCATACAAAAGAATATCATCAAACTACAGGGGAAGAAACAAAAAGAAGAAGAAATGAACAGAGAAAAACTATAAAAACAACCAGAAAACAAGTAATAAAATGGCAATCAGTTCATACCTATCAATAATTACCCTAAACATGAATAGACTAAATGCTTCAATCAAAAGACATAGGGTGGGGACTTCCCTGGTGGTGAGGTGGTTGAGAATCCGCCTGCCAATGCAGGGGACACAGCTTCCAGCCCTGGTCCGGAAAGATCCCACACGCTGCGAAGCAACTAAGCCTGTGCACCACAACTACTGAGCCTGCACTCTAGAGCCCGCGAGCCACAACTACTGAGCCCATGTGCTGCAACTACTGAAGCCCGTGCACCTACAGCCCATGCTCCACAACAAGAGAAGCCACCACAATGAGAAGCCTGTGCACTGCAACGAAGAGCAGCCCTCAGTTGTTGCAACTAGAGAAAGCCCGCGCACAGCAATGAAGACCCAACACAGCCAAAAATAAATTAAAAAACAAATTTATAAATAAAAAAGACATAGGGTGGCTGATTGTATTAAAAAAAAAAAAGACCTATCTATATGCTGCCTACAAGACTCACTTCAGAACTAAAGACACAGACTGAAAGAGAGGGAATGGGAAAGGATATTTCATGCAAATGGAAATGGCAAGAAAGCAGGGGGTAGCAATACTCATACCAGACAAAACAGACTTTAAAACAAAGGCTGTGACAAAAGATAAAGAAGGGCATTATATAATGATAAAGGGATCAATACAAGAAGAAGATATCACACACATTAACATATACGCATTCAGTAAAGGAGCATCTAAACACAGAAGGGAAATATTAACAGGAATAGATGGAGAAATTGACAATAATACAATACTCGCAGGGAACTTAAATGCCCCATTTACATCAATGGACAGATCATCCAGATAGAAAATCAATAAGGCAACAGTGGTCTTAAATGACACGTTATACCAGTGGGACTTGATAGTACCTACAGGAAATTCCATCCCAAAATGGCAGAATACATATTCTTTTCAAGTGCACATGGAACGTTTTCCAGGACAGATCACAAGCTAGGCCACAAAGCAAGTCTCAGCAAATTTAAGAGGATAGAAATTATTTCAAGCATCTTTTCTGACCACAACAGTGTGAAGCTGGAAATCAGTTACAGAAAGAAAAATGAGAAAAGAACAAACACGTGGACACTAAACAACATGCTACTAAAAAACCAATGGGTCAATAAAGGAATGAAAGAGGAAATAAGAAAATACATTGAGACAAATGAAAATGGAAACACAACTTTCCACCACAACTTTCCAAAATCTATGGAATGCAGCAAAAGCAGTTCTAAGAAGGAAGTTTATTAGCAATACAGGCCTTCCTGAAGAAACAAGAAAATCTCAAATAAACAGCATAACCTACCACCTAAAGGAATTAGAAAAAGGACAAAAGAGCCCAAAGTCAGCAAAAGGAAGGAAATAATAAAGATCAAAGAGGAAATAAAAATAGAGACCAAAAGTAAGAAAAGATCAATGAAAGCAAGAGCTAATTTTTTGAAAAGATAAACTTGATAAACGTTTAGCCTGGTTCACCAAGAAGAAAACAGAAGACCCAAATAAACAACATAATAAGTGAAAGAACAGAAATAACAACCAATGCCACATAGATACAAAACTCATAAGAGAATACTACAAACAGTATATGCCAACAAATTGGACAACCTCGAAGAAATGGACAAATTTCTAGAAGCATACACCTGCCAAGACTGTATCAAGAAGAAACAATTTGAAAAGACCAATCACTAGCAATGAAATTAAATTTGTAATTAAAAAACTCCCATCAGACAAAAGTCCAGGACCAGATGGCTTCACAAGAAAATTCTACCAAACATATAAAGAGAGCTAATACCTATACTTCTTCAAATATTCCAAAAAACTGAAGTGAACACAACATTCCAAATTCAGTCTATGAAGCCACCATTACCCTGATACCAAAACCAGAAAAAGACGCTACAAAGAAAGAAAATTACAGGCCAATATCACTGATGAACATAGATGCAAAACTCCTCAACAAAATGTTAGCAAACTGAAGCCAACAATATACAAAAAGGATCATACACCATGATCAACAGGGATTTATTGCAGGGACTCAAGGATAGTTCAATATTTGCAAATTAACCAATGTGATACATCACATTAGCAAAAAGGATAAAAATCACATGATCATCTCAATAGACCCCCCCAAAAACAGCATTTGACAAAATTCAACATTCATTCATGATAAAAACTCTCATCAAAGTTGACATAAAGGGAACATATCTCAATATGATAAAGACCATTTAGGACAAACCCATAGCTAGAGAGGGGGAAGATGGCGGAAGAGTAAGACGTGGAGATCAACTTCCTCCCCACAGATACATCAGAAATAGATCTACACGTGGAACAACTCCTACAGCACACCTACTGAATGCTGGCAGAAGACCTCAGACCTCCCAAAAGGCAAGAAACTCCCCACATACCTGGGTAGGGCAAAAGAAAAAGAAAAACAGAGACAAAAGGATGGGGATGGGACGTGCACCAGTGGGAGGGAGCCATGAAGGAGGAAAGGTTTCCACACACTAGGAAGCCCCTTCGTGGGCGGAGACTGCGGGTGGCGGACGGGGGGAGCTTCGGAGCCACAGAGGAGAGCGCAGCAACAGGGGTGTGGAGGGCACAGCGGAGAGATTCCCGCACAGAGGATCGGTGCCAACCGGCACTTACCAGCCCAAGAGCTTGTACCTGCTGGGGCAGGCAGGGTTGGGACCTGAGGCTCGGGCTTCGGTCGGAGCGAAGGGACAGGACTGCGGTTGGCAGCATGAACACAGCCTGAAGGGGTTAGTGCACCACGGCTAGCCGGGAGGGAGTCCGGGAAAAGTCTGGAGCTGCCGAAGAGGCGAGAGACTTTTTCTTCCCTCTTTGTTTCCTGGTGCGTGAGGAGAGGGGATTAAGAGCGCTGCTTAAAGGAGCTCCAGAGACGGGCGCAAGCCGCGGCTAACAGCGCAGACCCGAGACGGGCATGAGACTCTAAGGCTGCTGCTGCCGCCACCAAGAACCCCGTGTGCGAGCACAGGTCACTCTCCACACCTCCATTCCGGGGAGCCTGTGCAGCCCGCCACTGCCAGGGTCCCGTGATCCAGGGACAACTTCCCCAGGAGAACGCACGGCGTGCCACAGGCTGGTGCAACGTCACGGCGGCCTCTGCCGCCGCATGATCACCCCACAATCCGTACCCCTCCCTCTCCCAGGCCTGAGTGAGCCAGAGCCCCCAAATCAGCCGCTCCTCTAACCCTGTCCTATCTGAGCAAAGAATAGACGCCCTCTGGCGACCTACACGCAGAGGCGAGGCCAAATCCGAAGCTGAGCCACTGGGAGCTGTGAGAACAAAGAAGAGAAAGGGAAATCCCTCCCAGCAGCCTCAGGAGCAGAGGATTAAATCTCCACAATCAACTTGATGTACCCTGCATCTCTAGAATACCTGAATAGACAACGAATCATCCCATATTGAGGAGGTGGACTTTGAGAGCAAGATTTACTATTTTTTCCGCTTTTCCTCTTTTTCTGAGTGTGTATGTGTATGCTTCTGTGGGAGATTTGTCTGTATAGCTTTGCTTTCAACATTTGTCCTGGGATTCTATCCATCCGTTTTTTTTGTTTGTTTTTTGTTGTTTCTTCTTTTACTTTTTTAAAAAAATTTTCTTAATAATTATTTATTTTAATAACTTTATTTTACCTTACTTTATTTTATTTTATTTTATCCTCTTTCTTTCCACTTTTTCTCACTTTTATTCTGAGCTGTGTGGATGAAAGGCTCTTGGTGCTACAACCAGGAGTCAGTGCTGTGCCTCTGAGGTGGGAGAGCCAATGTCAGGACACTGGTCAACAAGAGACCTCCCAGCCCCACAGAATATCAAACGGCGAAAATCTCCCAGAGATCTCCATCTCACCACCAACACCCAGCTTCACTCAACGACCAGCAAGCTACAGTGCTGGACACCCTATGCCAAACAACTAGCAAGACAGGAACACAACCCCACCCATTAGCTGAAAGGCTGCCTAAAATCATAATAAGGCCACAGACACCCCAAAAAACACCACCAGACGTGGACCTACCCACCAGAAAGAAAAGATCCAGCCTCATCCACCAGAACACAGGCACTAGTCCCCTCCACCACGAAGCCTACACAACCCACTGAACCAACTTTAGCCACTGGGGACAGACACCAAAAACAACGGGAACTACGAACGTGCAGCCTGCAAAAAGGAGACCCCAAACACAGTAAGATAAGCAAAATGGGAAGACAGAAGAACACACAGCAGATGAAGGAGCAAGATAAAAACCCACCAGACCTAACAAATGAAGAGGAAATAGGCAGTCTACCTGAAAAAGAATTCAGAATAATGATAGTAAAGATGATGCAAAATCTTGGAAATAGAATAGAGAAAATGCAAGAAACATTTAACAAGGACCTAGAAGAACTAAAGAGGAAACAAGCAATGATGAACAACACAATAAATGAAATGAAAAATACTCTAGATGGGATCAATAGCAGAATAACTGAGGCAGAAGAACGGATAAGTGACTTGGAAGATAAAATAGTGGAAATAACTACTGCAGAGCAGAACAAAGAAAAAAGAATGAAAAAAACTGAGGACAGTCTCAGAGACCTCTGGGACAACATTAAACGCACCAACATTCGAATTATAGGGGTCCCAGAAGAAGAACAGAAAAAGAAAGGGACTGAGAAAATATTTGAAGAGGTTATAGTTGAAAACTTCCCTAATATGGGAAAGGAAATAGTTAATCAAGTCCAGGAAGCACAGAGAGTCCCATACAGGATAAATTCAAGGAGAAATACGCCAAGACACATATTAATCAAACTATCAAAAATTAAATACAAAGAAAACATATTAAAAGCAGCAAGGGAAAAACAACAAATAACACACAAGGGAATCCCCATAAGGTTAACAGCTGATCTTTCAGCAGAAACTCTGCAAGCCAGAAGGGAGTGGCAGGACATATTTAAAGTGATGAAGGAGAAAAACCTACAACCAAGATTACTCTACCCAGCAAGGATCTCATTCAGATTTGATGGAGAAATTAAAACCTTTACAGACAAGCAAAAGCTGAGAGAGTTCAGCACCACCAAAGCAGCTTTACAACAAATGATAAAGGACCTTCTCTAGGAAACAAACACAAGAGAAGGAAAAGACCTACAATAGCAAACCCAAAACAATTAAGAAAATGGGAATAGGAACATACATATCGATAATTACCTTAAATGTAAATGGATTAAATGCTCCCACCAAAAGACACAGACTGGCTGAATGGAAACAAAAACAAGACCCATATATGGTGTCTACAAGAGACCCACTTCAGACCTAGACACACATAAAGACTGAAATGGAGGGGATGGAAAAAGATATTCCTTGCAAATGGAAACCAAAAGAAAGCTTGAGTAGCAATTCTCATATCAGACAAAATAGACTTTAAAATATAGACTATTAGAAGAGACAAAGAAGGACACTACATAATGATCAAGGGATCGATCCAAGAAGAAGATATAACAATTATAAATACTTATGCACCCAACATAGGAGCACCTCAATACATAAGGCAAATACTAACAGCCATAAAACGGGAAATCGACAGTAACACAATCATAGTAGGGGACTTTAACACCCCACTTTCACCAATGGACAGATCATCCAAAATGAAAATAAATAAGGAAACACAAGCTTTAAATGATACATGAAACAAGATGGACTTAACTGATATTTATAGGACACTCCATCCAAAAACAACAGAATACACATTTTTCTCCAGTGCTCATGGAACATTCTCCAGGATAGATCATATCTTGGGTTACAAGTCAAGCCTTGGTAAATTTAAGAAAACTGAAATCGTATCAAGTATCTTTTCCGACCACAATGCTATGAGACTAGATATCAATTACAGGAAAAGATCTGTAAAAAATACAAACACATGGAGGCTAAACAATACACTACTTAATAACGAAGTGATCACTGAAGAAATCAAAGAGGACATCAAAAAATACCTAGAAAAAAATGACAATGGAGACACGACGACCTAAAACCTATGGAATGAAGCAAAAGCAGTTCTAAGAGGGAAGCTTATAGCAATACAATCCTACCTTAAGAAACAGGAAACATATCGAATAAACACCCTAACCTAGCACCTAAAGCAATTAGAGAAAGAAGAACAAAAAAACCCCCAAAATTAGCAGAAGGAATGAAATCATAAAGATCAAATCAGAAATAAATGAAAAAGAAATGAGGAAACGATAGCAAAGATCAATAAAACTGAAAGCTGGTTCTTTGAGAAGATAAACAAAATTGATAAACCATTAGCCAGACTCATCAAGAAAGAAAGGGAGAAGACTCAAATCAATAGAAATAGAAATTAAAAAGGAGAAGTAACAAGTGACACTGCAGAAATACAAAGGATCATGAGAGATTACTACAAGCAACTATATGCCAATAAAATGGACAACCTGGAAGAAATGGACAAATTCTTAGAAATGCACAACCTGCTAAGACTGAATCAGGAAGAAATAGAAAATATGAACAGACCAATCACAAGCACTGAAATTGAAACTCTGATTAAAAATCTTCCAACAAACAAAAGCCGAGGACCAGATGGCTTCACAGGCGAATTCTATCAAACATTTAGAGAAGACCTAACACCTATCCTTCTCAAACACTTCCAAAATATAGCAGAGGGAGGAACACTCCCAAACTCATTCTACGAGGCCACCATCACCCTGATTCCAAAACCAGACAAGGATGTCACAAAGAAAGAAAACTACAGGCCAATATCACTGATGAACATAGATGCAAAAATCCTCAACAAAATACTAGCAAACAGAATCCAACAACACATTAAAACGATCATACACCATGATCAAGTGGGGTTTATTCCAGGAATGCAAGGATTCTTCAATATATGCAAATCAATCAATGTGATACACCATATTAACAAATTGAAGGAGAAAAACCAATGGTCATCTCAATAGATGCAGAGAAGTCTTTCGACAAAATTCAACATCCATTTATGATAAAACCCTCCAGAAAGTAGGCACAGAGGGAACTTTCCTCAACATAATAAAGCCATATATGACAAACCCACAATGTCATCCTCAATGGTGAAAAACTGAAATCATTTCCATTAAGATCAGGAACACGACAAGGTTGCCCACTCTCACCACTCTTATTCAACATAGTTTTGGAAGTTTTAGCTACAGCAATCAGAGAAGAAAAGGAAATGAAAGGAATCCAAATCGGAAAAGAAGCAAAGCTGTCACTGTTTGCAGATGACATGATACTATACATAGAGAATCCTAAAGATGCTACCAGAAAACTACTAGAGCTAATCAATGAATTTGATAAAGTAGCAGGATACAAAATTAATGCACAGAAATCTCTTGCATTCCTATACACTAATGATGAAAAATCTGAAAGTGAAATCAAGAAAACACTCCCATTTACCATTGCAACAAAAAGAATCAAATATCTAGGAATAAACCTACCTAAGGAGACAAAAAACCTGTATGCAGAAAATTATAAGACACTGATGAAAGAAATTAAAGATGATACAAATAGATGGAGAGATATACCATGTTCTTGGATTGGAAGAATCAACATTGTGAAAATGACTCTACTACCCAAAGCAATCTACAGATTCAATGCAATCCCTATCAAACTACCACTGGCATTTTTCACAGAGCAAGAACAAAAAATTTCACAATTTGTATGGAAACGCAAAAGACCCCAAATAGCCAAAGCAATCTGGAGAACGAAAAACGGAGCTGGAGGAATCAGGCTCCCTGACTTCAGATTATACTACAAAGCTACAGTAATCAAGACAGTATGGTACTGGCACAAAAACAGAAAGATAGATCAATGGAACAGGATCGAAAGCCCAGAGATAAACCCACGCACATATGGTCACTTTATGTTTGATAAAGGAGGCAGGAATGTACAGTGGAGAAAGGACAGCCTCTTCAATAAGTGGTGCTGGGAAAACTGGATAGATACATGTAAAAGTGTGAGATTAGATCACTCCCTAACACCATGCACAAAAATAAGCTCAAAATGGATTAAAGACCTAAATGTAAGGCCAGAAACTGTCAAAGTCTTAGAGGAAAACAAAGGCAGAACACTCTGACATAAATCACAGCAAGATGCTTTTTGACCCACCTCCCAGAGAAATGAAAAGAAAAACAAAAATAAACAAATGGGACCTCATGAAACTTCAAAGTTTTTGCACAGCAAAGGAAACCATAAACAAGACCAAAAGACAACCCTCAGAATGGGAGAAAATGTTTGCAAATGAAGCAAGTGACAAAGGATTAATCTCCAAAATATACAAGCAGCTCATGCACCTCAATAACAAAAAAACAAACAACCCAATCCAAAAATGGGCAGAAGACCTAAAGAGACATTTCTCCAAAGAAGATATACAGACTGCCAACAAACACATGAAAGAATGCTCAACATCATTAATCATTAGAGAAATGCAAATCAAAACTACAATGAGATATCATCTCAGACCAGTCAGAATGGCCATCATCCAAAAATCTAGAAACAATAAATGCTGGAGAGGGTGTGGAGAAAAGGGAACACTCTTGCACTGCTGTCGGGAATGTGAACTGATACAGCCACTATGGAGAACAGTATGGAGGTTCCTTAAAAAACTACAAATAGAACTACCATACAACCCAGCAATCCCACTACTGGGCATATACCCTGAGAAAACCATAATTCAAAAAGAGTCATGTACCAAAATGTTCATTGCAGCTCTATTTACAATAGCCAAGAGATGGAAAGAACCTAAGTGTCCATCATCGGATGAATGGATAAAGAAGATGTGGCACATATATACAATGGAATATTACTCAGCCATAAAAAGAAACGAAATTGAGCTATTTGTAATGAGGTGGATAAACCTAGAGTCTGTCATACAGAGTGAAGTAAGTCAGAAAGAGAAAGACAAATACCGTATGCTAACCCATATATATGGAATTTAAGAAAAAAAAATGTCATGAAGAACCTAGGGGTAAGACAGGAATAAAGACACAGACCTACTAGAGAATGGACTTGAGGATATGGGGAGGGGGAAGGGTAAGCTGTGAGAACGCGAGAGAGTGGCATGGACATATATACACTACCAAACATAAAATAGATAGATCGTGGGAAGCAGCCGCATAGCACAGGGAGATCAGCGCGGTGCTTTGTGACCACCTAGAGGAGTGGGATAGGGAGGGTGGGAGGGAGGGAGACGCAAGAGGGAAGAGATATGGGAACATATGTATATGTATAACTGATTCACTTTGTTATAAAGCAGAAACTAACACACCATTGTAAAGCAATTATACTCCAATAAAGATGCAAAAAAAAAAAAACCCGTAGCTAACAACATACTCAACAGTGAAAAGTTGAAGGTCTTTCTTCTAAAATCAGGAACAAGACAAGGATGCCCACTCTTGCCACTTTTTAAAAAAAATTTGTTTATTATTTATTTATTTTGGCTGCATTGGGTCTTTGTTGCTGCGCACAGTCTTTCTCTAGTTGTTGTGAGTTGGGGCTACTCATCGTTGTGGTGCGCAGGCTTCTCATTGTGGTCGCTTCTCTGTTTACCAGGCACAGGCTCTAGGCATGTGGGCTTCAGTAGTTGAGGCATGTGGGCTCAGTAGTTGTGGCTCCCAGGCTCTAGAGCACAGGCTCAGTAGTTTTGGCGCATGGGCTTAGTTGCTCCATGGCATGTGGGATCTTCCCAGACCAGGGCTGGAAGCTGTGTCTCCTGCATTCACAGACAGATTCTTAAGCACTGCACCACCAGGGAAGTCCCTATCGCCACTCTTTTAAACATAGTATTGGAAGTCCTAGCAACAGCAAACAGACAAAAAATAAAAAACAGAAGAATGAAGGAAGGAAGGAAGGGAGGGAGGGAGGGAAGGAGAGAGGGAGAGAGGGAAGGAGGGAGAGAGGGAGGGAGGGAGGGAGGGAGGGAGGAAGGAAGGAAGGAAGGAAGGAAGGAAGGAAGGAAGGAAGGAAGGAAGGAAGAAAGAAAGAAAGAATGAACAAGCATCCAAATTGGAAGGGAAGAAATAAAACTATCACTATTTGCAGATAACATGGTACTTTATAGAGAAAATCCTAAGGTCTCCAACAAAAATCTACTAGAACTAATAAATGAATTCAGAAAAGTTGTAGAATACAAGGTTAATATAGAGAAATCTGTTGCTTTTCTATACACTAATAATGAACTATCAGAAAAAGAATGAAAAAAATCCTGTTTAAATCACATCAAAAAGAATAAAATACCTAGAAATAAAACTTAACAGAGGAGGTAAAAGACCTATACTATGAAAACTATAAAACACTGATGAAGGAAACCGAGGATGATACAAAGAAATGGAAAGATATCCCATGCTCTTGGATTGGAAGAATTAATATTGCTAAAATGGCAATACTACCCAAAGCAATCTACAGATTTAATACAATCCCTATCAAAATACCCATGATAGTTTTCACAGAAATAGAACTAGTAATCCTAAAATTTATATGGAATCACAAAAGATACCAAATTGTGAAAGCAATCTTGTGAATAAAAACAAAGCTGTGAAATCACCCTCCTTGACTTCAGATAATACAACAAAGCTACAGTAACCAAAACAGCATGGCACTGGCACAGAAACAGACACATATATCAATGGAACAGATTATAGAGCCCATAAATAAACCCATACACCTATGGTCAATTATGACAAAGTAGGCAAGAATATACAGTGGAGAAAAGACAGTCTCTTCTATAAGTGGTGGTGGGAAAACTGGACAGCTACATGTAAAAGAATGAGATTAGAACATTTCACCACATCATGTATAAAAATAAACTCGAAATGGATTAAAGTCCTAAATGTAAGACCTGAAACCATAAAACTCCTAGAAGAGAACATAGGCAGAACACGCTTTTACAAAGGGTACCAATATTTTTTTGGATCTGTCTCCTAAGGCAAAAGAAGTAAAAGCAAAAATATACAAATGGAACCTAATTAAACTTAAAAGCTTTTGCACAGCAAAAGAAACCATCAACAAAACGAAAAGACAACTTACCGAATAGGAGAAAATATTTGCAAGTGATATGATCGACAAAGGGTTAATATCCAAAATAAATAAATAGTTCATACAACTCAATATCAAAAGCAAACAACCGAAACAAAAAGTAGGGTAAAGACCTAAATAGACATTTTTCTAAAGAGGAAATGCAGATGGCCACCAGGCACATGAAAAGTTTCTCAACATCACTAATCATCAGGGAAATGCAAATCAAAACCAAAATCACCTCACACCTGTCAGAATGGCTATCATCAAAAAGTCTACAAATAACAAATGTTGGTTGGTGAGGATGTGGGGAAAAGGGATTCACTGTACATTGTTGGTGGGAATGTAAATTTGTGCAGCCACTAGGGAAAACAATATAGAGATTCCTCAAAAAACTAAAAGTAGAACTACCATATGATCCAGCAATTCCACTTCTGGGTATAGATCCAGAAAAAATCAAAAACACTAATTCAAAAAGATACATGCACCACAATGT
The DNA here is from genome assembly GCF_011762595.2 of Tursiops truncatus. NCBI lineage: Eukaryota > Metazoa > Chordata > Mammalia > Artiodactyla > Delphinidae > Tursiops > Tursiops truncatus. The sequence goes on along the minus strand of NC_047055.1, from coordinate 117,440,222 downwards.
TCATAGCAGCACTATTTACAATAGGCAGGATATGGAAGCAACCCAAGTGTCCGTCAATAGACAAATGGATAAAGAAGATGTGGTATAAATATACAATGAAATATTACTCACCATATAAAAGAATGAAATTCTGCCATCTGCAGCAATGTGGCTGGAGCTAGAGAATATTATGCTTCATGAAATAAGTCATACAGAGAAAGACAAATACTGTATGATATCACTTAAATGTGGAATCTTAAAAGTAAAATGAATGTATATAGAAAAACAGAAACGATCTAACAGATATAGAGAACAAACTAGTGGTTATCAGTGGGGAGAGGGAAGCAGGTGGGGGAAGACAGAGGTATGGGATTAAGAGATACAAACTACTATGTATAAAATAGATAAGCAACAAGGATATATTGTACCTCACAGGGAATTCTGGCCATAATTTTGTAATAAGTTTTAATGGAGTATAATCTATAAAAATATTGAATCACTATGCTGGACACCTGAAACTAATATAATATTGTAAATCAACTATACTTCATTTTTTAAAAAACTACTGCTAAATAAATGGTCACTGATTAGTGATCTCTGTATGAGAGGCAGTCGGAAACTCAGATAAACCAAAAGAGGGTATAATACAAAATCATTTTATATTCAGCTCTGACCTCATCATGGTTATCCTTTTGCCATCACAGGTTTACCTTCCTACGTGTTTTTCTTAGGCTCTTATTAAACACGGTTGGCTCTCAACTGTGTGGGGAGTTGTGATTCATATGGATAACAGTAAGAAAGGAAAATGGGATACAAAATGAGTCACGGAAAACAATTACTTACACACATACACACGCATTCTAATTTATAAACATGGCCATCCCTGACAAGGTGCTTCACTGTACTGACTGTACAGTTGCTCCAGGGCCTAGGGCAACACCCTTTACAGAGTAGGCATGCACACTGCACTTCCTAATCTATAACAAGTAAGACATACTTCTTTATATATATGATAGAAAACACATAAAGTATCATTAACGTTAACCAGCCAGTATGTAACTGTCGAGTGTTTTTTCCACGCGCGTTTGTAGGCAAATCCCCACACATGCACACACAGAAAACTTAGATCTAACTTTTATACATTTCTATACTATGTCCATTTCACATGGCATTAAAAATCTATCATGACTATAATTTGCAGTAACTTAACATCCTATTTGATGTAGACTAAACAAATCAGCATTTATTTTACCGTCTTGGATATTTCAGATTTTTTTGCATTTGTGAGTATGATCATTATAAATATATCTGTATATGAGTGTTGTATCTTTGTTTTAGATGACAAATGCTTATACTTTCTTAAATATTATTTTGCAGTGGAAAAAAAGAAGGAACTGAGGGTGAGTAGAGTAAATGAGAGATGATCTATGGGAAGAGGCTAAATGGGATGTATGCTCCATTCAGGGAGAAACTTTGTCTTATCATGTTAACTTCAGCACCTAGAACAGTGTGTGACTTAGACTTGTTGATCAATAAATCCTCACCAGATGGATAAATAAATAAATTAATGAACAAGCATGTTCCCCCATGTGAAACCATGTAGAAGATATAGAGTAGGCTTGAAGCAGAATCTATGCGTAAAGGTTTTCCAGAAAAATATTAGGGCTCTAATGTATGGAATAATATCATAATACTGTGACATATACTATAGAAGAAAGGAATTTCTCTAGAGGAGTATGTCTTCCTTTTCAGAAGTTCTCAAGTAGACTTTGGGAAGTTAAGAATATATCCACGATGGTATCTTAATATTTTGAAACACAGACAGGCCTGTACCTAAATCTTAGAGCCTTCATTTCACTCAACCTCTCTAAACCTGTTTCCTCATTTTTGAAATGAACATATTATTTTCTACCCCTTTCATAAATTAAATGAGGATAAAATAGGGCATTATCTGCATACGTTGTTGAGCTCAGTTTTTCTTTTACAGGGTAGGCAGTCAATTCCTTCTGGTTATTTGGTCATTTTTCCCTGTCCATAATGTAATAGAAAAGACTGCTCCATGGGATGGGAGGTTGTATTAGAAGACTCATACAGGGCCTTATGAATAGAAGACACCATGTTCTTTGGATGGCCCGTTATTTGCTTATAGTCATGCTGCCAATGTGATGAGCCAAAGTTTATCATATGTGTGCGTGTACATGCATGTGTGTATTTTTCACAGGTAGGCAGTTTATTGAATGGGTTAAGCTCTAGAGGGTCTGAATAAGCAATGGCTGTTTTTCTCCAATCACTGCCATTAAACAGTTGGTTCTGTTTACCCTGTCCCTGGGGGACTTCAGGAAGATTCCATAGATTCTCAGTCACTACATATCATGTCATTAGACCCAGAATGAACAAATGTGTGTTTTACCATTTAATAGACACCTAAAATATTGGTGATAGATACTTTATGATAGTCCACTATCAGGTTTTTAAAAAGTCATCTAGCCTGAAGCAAAACTTCAGTCTCACACCCAACTTCATATTCTTTCCATCCCTTGCCCCCAGCTCAGGCCTGCCCTTTGGCTTGAAGATATGCAGTGAGGCAGGCACACTGCCTGTTCCTTCACAGTTCCTCCCCTTGCTTTTCCAATTCTCCTCCCCGCTCCTGTTGCTGAGTTCACCAGGCTGAGGGTAAAAGGGTGGATGGAAGAAAGTTGTATGTGACTCACACTGTGGTATTCTAACTCTTGCCTTCTCTAATGGCAAGCCTCCAAATGCCAGCTTTCTTGTGAATTGAACTTGATTTCTTCGGAGAATTCTGGGGGTCCCACATACCACGCCATCCCTGGATGAATAATGCACTCTGGCTGATGTCTTACAGTCTCCTCTTAGCTATCGTCTCCTAGCAGCATATTCCATACATTTTCTTACTTGCAGGGCCTCCTTACTCAACTAGACAGCCCTCCTGGTTGGCATGCTTACAAGATTCACATCTGGCTACTTTCCACACCATTTATTTGGCCCACCAAGAACATGTGTTCTTGCCATGCTAAATAGTGGAAATGCAACTTAATTGGTAACCCTTCTGCCTTCACCCTTGCATCTTGGGTATTCCAGCTACCTACTGCCTTTGGAATTTATCCAGGTAAGAAAGAAGTACTAGTGTTCATATTTTTATACAAAACCCAACCTGCTGAGGACACACGACAGGTTCTCCTAAGAACTCTTTTACTCTCCAATTCCAGGGCAACTTGGAATTTCTGCAGCTCAGCAGGTATGACATGTGGAGGAGAGCTCTTCTCTTGCTGTGGTGGGGTAAACCACCTTCTCCCGACCCGCTTTAGGAGAGTAGGGAAAATGCCATAGCGCTGTCAACACCCACAAATTCCATGACTTCAATTAATTCTTTTCAAATGTCTAGTCTTCCAGAATACAGGGTGTCGGGTATAATGGTCTCTAGATAGCATTTCTTCTAGAAAGTCCTGCATCCTGCATGCGTATGTGTAGATTCTCCCTCCAGAGTGAGGCTTTAGTCGAAATCCCATTCCCATACTACTATACTTATAAAATAAACATACCCGATTTTAGAGTTTTAGCCCTATGAGGGCAAGAACTCTTGATTTTGTCCATGTTTACCTACCCACCACTTAGTATAACACCTGGCTCAGAGGAGGTGCTCAGTAAAGAGTTGGTTAGTGAATGAATAAACAGTGTTGAAAAGCCTTGTAGTCAAGTGGTATTCCAGGTATAATTTAATTGGCAGTTCATTCATCCATCATTTATTCAACTAACATTGATTGAGCATCTCCTCTGGGCTACTCATTATGCTAGGAGCTGGAGAAATCCAAGATTAAAAAAAAAAAAAACAGTCCTTGCCCCTGCCTCAGGGGCTTGTAATCTGATATGCCAGAGACAGATACGTGGAACGGTGATTATGAAACAATGTGGAATATAAGGATATCGATGAGGATGCCTAACATTATTAAATGGAGGAGGGGGAAATGGAGGGGGAGGAGGGAAGGGCAACAGGGGAAGGGAGTCAAAGAAGGAAGGAGCAGTGCTAGGAACATGGCCTGAAGGAGGGAGCCTGAGCTGAATCTATGAAGCAGACTGAACAGGTGGAAGTAGGAGGAGGTAAAGGTCATTCCAGGCAATGAGGACTTTGCTCTTCATAATATTTGGGCTACACTTATAAAACAAGCTTTTCTAGAAGACAATCTGGGCAGGTTTCCAACATGCTTCACGAATTTTAAACACATTTCAAGTAAGAAACTTGTGTTTATTGATTCCAAGTTAATTCCCTGACTTCCTGCCAACCAAAGCTTTTTGTGGTTTTTGCTTCGTTTGGTCTGGTTTTGTTTGGTTTGGTGTTTACAAGTTCAGTCTCTTCCCTCAATACAGAAAAATGAAATACTGGCATTATATCTGTTCCAGAGGTACTTTCCCATTTGAAGCTATAAAATTGGTTTTTAAAATACACATCTTTATCAACCTCCAAGAAGCTGTTTTGCTGGTAATGTTCTAACAGTTTGGCACATAAAACCCCTAGTGGCAGTTATCACCTGACTGTAATATTATCTTAAACCTGGAAATCCCTGGGACTTGGGACATTTTAAAGATTTAAATAGAAACAAACTCTGGCTTTTAAAAAGCTTTAAAAAAAAAAAAAAGACTGAAGGCTGGGTGTATTGTCATCTTTCTAACCCACAGGAAAATATCAGCATGAACTGAATAGAAGGCTGTGAGACACCAGGCAGGCTTTGAGTGTGGCCAAACGGAGTTGAACAATTCTTTTCCTTTACACTGTGTTTGTTATTATAGCTAAATGATGCGCAGCCACTCCTAAGTGTGTCTTGAGTCCCATTTGTGGCTACAGCCCAGAGGCTGTAGAGCTGAGAGCAAGCACTGATAGGGCACAGTTGGGATGCAGTGTGCAGGTGACTCTGACAGGTCCATAACCATCTCCTTGGAGCAAAGATCCAGAGGCATTATCTTTAGCCGTTATTAACTGAAATGCCCTATTTCCTATATAAGGAAATTTTGCCTTACTTTTCAGCCATCTGGTCAACTAAGACCAGCTGGACCATTTCAAGAAGCTGCCAAACCCAGGACAGCCTGGAATTTAAAACAAAAGAGTGCTGCCATGTTTGGTCTTGCTTTATTCCCCATGAGAATGTTTCTATCTCGAGACTGCAGCAAGAGAAACTATGAAAGCAGGAAGACTGATACCTACAAAAGTTTTGAAGTAAGGATTCTGGGGGGGGATGTCTGTTTTAACTCTAAAAAATAAAGATGAATGCTCCTTGAATCAGGTACGTCCCCAGCTAGTTGGAATGAATTTCCTAGGTCAGATCGGTATTTCTGAAAGAGGTGGGGAACAATTCTGTTTTGTGAAATCAGGATTTTACTGAGCTCCTGGATAAAAAGATTGAAAAGTAACAAAGCCAAGCTTTGGCAGATTGACCTGCAGGCCTGCTTACTTCAACCAGATGTCTGTATACGTGGGAGACTTCATAAACTTTCCCTTATGACGTTTCCTGAGCCACAGCAAACTGAAGAGTCGTTGATGTAGTGACTGTGTGATAAAAATATGCAAAGAGATGATGTGTGCAAATTCTCCTGGGACAGAGCCGGAGCACTATTGGCACTTTAGTTCAAGAATGTGGTCGGCAGCTTTTACAGGGAGCTGACAGTGGGAGAAGCTACCCAGGCTGTGCTTCTGCTCACCTCCTGGCGAGGCTTATCAATATTTGGGGGATAGCATTTTGAGGTTCAGGATTATTTTGAACTCTCTTTCCATTTCACTAAAATGGGGAACTCCATCCGGGTCATATAACCTAAATGTCTTCGGTTCTTATAAATGCCACACAGTGAAGAAAAAATGAACTATTACGGAGCATGTACTACAAACTCAGGATACAGACATGAAGAAACAGACTGACATATACATAAAATAGGAGATTATAATTCAGTAAAGTAAGGGCAATGGGGTAGACTTTTAACAAAAACTGGCTGTAATAATACCCTTCTCTGTATCCATACCCTTTGGGTAATAGCCCCCTCCCACGTTGACTGTCAACTTGACCGTGTGACTTGCCTCAGCCGAAGGAACAATGGCAAATGTGACATAACCAGAGACTTGAAAAATGCTTGCACATTGTAGCTCACTTCCTCTTGCTGCTCTTGGGACCCTATGAACACCACCATGTGAAAAAAGCCAGGCTAGCCTGTTGGGTGATGAGAGACAAACGACCCAGTTATTCAATTACCAAGATGGCAGCCAGCTAACTGCCACCTTCCTGCTCATTACTCCAGGCACACTGGCCTCCTTGCTGTTTTCCGAATATGGCAGGTACATGCTGTCATCCCTGGGCCTTTGCAATGACTGTTCTCTGTGCCCGGAATGCTCTGCCCCCAGATATTCACAAGACTAACTTCTCGACCTTTTCCAAGTCTTTATTTAAACCTTATCTTCTCAATAATGCCCGTTCTAGCCATTATCCCTTCACCCATGCCCTCATCCACACCTTGACCCAACTCAACTTTATGATTTGTTTCCCCACTGTATTTTATCACCTTACAGCAACACTGATTCATATCAAATTCTATTACGGATCGTCTTTATTTTATACTTCTGTTTCCTTCACCTTGAATATGAACTCCATGAAAGCAAAGATCTTCATCCGGCTTGCTCCCTATAACAGCACCAAGCCTGTAGTATACGCTCAATAAATGTTTGTTGATTGAATTAATGAATACATACATCTCTAACGTCTAGTCACTGAGACAAATCCATCTAACCTTTCTCTAGAAGACAGAGCTAATAGAAGGGGAACGTATAGCCAGGGGCACACCTTTCCTTAACTGGCTATTCTTTACCGCCAAGAATCCTGGCTACCTACAGTATGTCACTCTAACAGAATATCATTTTCATAAAGTTTTACTTCTCTGACAGATTGTATCAAGTAGTGTTATATTCATTCTTCTCTGACAGCTATTTCTTATAGAGTAATATAACCAAAGAAACAATAATAAAGCGGCAATGGTTTAGATGAGAGGGCATCCGGACAGGCTATTTTTATCTCAGTTTTGCTTCCTCAGCACCGTCACAACCAATCTGGAGGTTTCTCAATGTGCCGATGCAAGTGCCCATTTCCGCTTCCAGCTCCTCCAGTTTGTTTGGATGCAAATATATTCTTTGGATTCTGATAAAGGCGTCCAGAGCTCTCCTCAGCTGAACTCTCTACAGCCACTCTGGGCCAGAGGTGAAGCCCCCATACTCTTCCATAGGGGCCCAATCATCAGAAAATACCCCCTTTTCTTTACCTAACAAGAACCAAGTGGGGTTTTGCTTTCCTCTGATTTTAATGTGTCATTAAAAAGTATCTGTGCACCTGAACTTAAGGATTGCTTTGGACTGCATCATCATCTAGGACTTGAGAAGCCCTGAGCTCCAATCTGAAGCAAAGTGCATGATATGCCTAAAGCAAACCATTTTCCATCCCTAATGAAAAAAAGGGGGTGACCCCAGTTTGCTTTCCAAAATTGACCATGCCTTAAGGAAACTGGAATATCCAAGTATTTTCCAAACTACACAGGAACTGATAAAATCTAAAACTTTTGTGTTGTTAGCAGAAGGGGTCCCAGCAATCCTGTTAGGGATGGGAAAACTGATGACTAGGAGGTGAATTCACTTTCAATCTTTCAAGATCTGCTTGAAGTAGATGCCACTTCTTACATGAAGCCCTCATGGATCCATCAAATATAAATAGCCTCTCTTCCTTACCTCCATGGTACTTTGTGTCTTATATCAGTCATTGCATTCAGACTTGTGGCTTAGTGATTAGGGCCCTATGTACTTGCTCTAATGTTTTGTAAACTCTTTGTGGAGAGGACCAAGTATTGTTCAACTCTGAATGACCTGAGTGACTTACATAGAAGAGGCCCTCAGTAGTTATTATTATAAGGGGACTGTGTTCAATGGTTCCTGATGTTCTGTGATTGGAGTAGGAATAAGTGCAGGAGCTTAATTGGCCTGATAAGGGAGTGTCAGTAAAGCAGGGGGCCTCAACCTTTGCTGCACATTCGAATCAGCAGAGATGTTAAAGCTTTCCTATACTCCACCACAGATAAATTAAACTATCTGGCAGTAGGGTTCAGGCATCAGCATTTTTTAAAGCTGGTTTTAATGTGTAGCCAGGGTTGAGAACTGTGGCTCTAAGTTTTGTTGTCTTGGGAAGTGTTTTCACTGTGTATCATTTGCCGGAATACAGATGCGTTTAAACTTCATGACAACACTATAAACTACATATTATTATTATCATCACTTTGTAGAGGAGGATACTAAGGCACAGAGGGGTTAAGTAAGTGCTCAAGTCCCCACAGAGCTAGACTTGAATCCAGGCAGTTGAGTCTGAGTTGGTATGATTCATCTCTTGGCCACACCACCTCCCGTTGTTAACCGTTACCGAGTTTCTTCAACATGCCCAGCACTGTACTCAAAGCTTTACGTAGGTTATCTCACAGCAAACATATGAGATAAGTATTGATACAACTTCGCATCACTAATTTACAGGTAGGGAAACTGAAACATTAAGAGGTTAAGCAATTTGCCCACAGTTATGTTGCTAGCAAGTGAAGAAGCAAGATTCAAACCACTGGTCAATTCAAATCCTCCCAGAGGAAGAACTAAGAATTTTAAGTTTCATCACGTTGTCCGTACCATGCTACTTTCAGGTGGAAACTTTTGAGTGTGAGATAAGTTATTTTCCAGGCTCTGTAATCCCTGTCTTTTGGCTGCGCAGATTGCATTCACTGTGTATTACATGCAGTTGGCAACTTTGTTCACCATTTTGATGAAGAGACAATGTTTGCCTGATTGCCCTTTCTCTTTCATATTAAGAATAACATAATGATTCCTGAGGCTTCTGTTACACATTCATCCTCAGCAGACTTTCTAACTGAATTCAATTGCTGTTTATTGCTTGTATCAGCTGTAGCCATTTGAACCATCATTTTCATCAGTGTGATTATGTTAAGAGCCCAACCTGGTAGAGGCTATTATCCATCATTTAATGGCAAGTAAAAGGTTGAAGGAAAGCAGATTGGATGACCATGGGCAATAAAATGGTTAAATTGTGGCCTATTCATACAATGAAATACTAGATGGAAATAAAAACGTAAGAACTGCAGTCACACATAACAACAGAGATGAATCTCTCAAATCTTACATTAAGGAAAAGTTAACAATCATAAAAAAATATTCACAGGCAAAATTCATCTATGGTGTCCCAACTAGAATTCTGGTAGGATTTGGGAAGTAGCATGGGACTAGTGATGGGGATGGACCGTGAGTGACTGAGCTTCAGGGGGCAAGAAATGTTATATTTCTTGACCTGGGTGGCAATTAGAAGGGCATGTTCATTTTGTGGTCATTCGCTGGACAGTTGTGATCCTGCTGCTTTTTTTCTCCACTATGAATGGGACATCTCGTTTATGAAAAGATGAATAAAGGTTGTTTGGTAAAGCAAAGAAATACAGGTTCCCCAAATAAACTTAGAGGAACATTTTAGCACAAGCCCATTCTTTCTCCTCCTCTTTTTTTGATCCTGGTACTTTTAAATGTTTTATTAAAGAAGTTAACCCAGATTGCACCAGTAATGAATAAATAATAGAGGATACTCATACACTTTAGGCAGTTTCCTCCTCTTCCTTTTTCAGAATGAAAACAAAAGCTGATACTGATTGACTCTAGGTTCCAGACCTGCTACTAAGTGCTTTTCATTTATGTATTATTTAATCTTCTCAGCAACCCTATGAGCTAGATATTATTGGTCCCACTTTCTAGATACGTAAATTGAGACTCAAGGTTATACAACTAATAAGTACCAAAGCCAGAATTCAAACTTAATTGCACCTCAGCTCTGCTCCTGTCTTACTTTATAGTCACTAATGTCCCTTCAGCCTTTAAAATGGATGTCCTTTATGCCTGTTGCAGTTTATACACTTGAGGGTTGACTGATGGAACTCAAAGAATTCAGTAACCTAGAGATCCCTTCCATATTCTTAAATTATGGTTCACAGTTTGGAGTAATCATAGTGAGTCTTCCATACAGTTCTGAATCCGCCCGGGAACAGTCCCACCCTTTATTTTGCTTTCCACTGCTGTTTTCTGCTCACTTCCTAAACAATCCTTTCTTATGGAAAGGGAAATTAGCACCTTTCTGTCATCGGAGAGAATCTGAAGGTACAAGATACTAAACAGAAATTGGTATCTATTAATGTTTCTTGCCCCCATGTAACCCTAATTAAAAGAGGAATTGAAATAGGAATTAACATTTTGTAATTGGCTCATGTAGAAGACCATTCCCCATAGACCATACATTTTATTGTTGGTTCTAAATCGTATACGTGGATTTCTCTTTTGGGGAGACTCCAGAGAAAGGATGCTCTGCAAATATGGAAATATGTGTTATAGGATTAGTTTGTACTCATTCATTCAGTTTACTTACTCTTCATGGTATATACTGTATTCTAAGATCCTTTTTTTTTTCCTATTTTCACAGCTTTGAGTTTGGGTTGTAGCTTAAAATTGAAGACAAATCAGTTTAATTGGAGATGTTTTTCTTTCTTAGTGCTGTGTAAAATAATGGTGCATCTTATAGTCACTGGCATCTTAGATTTAATGAACTACTGTACTGAACTTCAAGAGCCAACCATTATGCTTGGCACTGGGCACACAGAAGTGAGTAAAACAGATGTGCTCCCCACTCTCATATCCCACTGGAGTGACAAGTACTGAGCACGTAATTAGCTGATAATGCTTGTTAAGAAGTAATTCTGGGTGCCATGGGAGCACGTAACAAGTAAATGGGTGCTTGTCCAAGTGTCAGAGGACACTTTTCCCAAGGAAGTGAAGTCCGAGTGGGATGTGAAGGCTAAGTAAGAGGTGTCTAGATGAAGGTGACCAAGGATGATCCCAGAGGAAGAAAGAGCTGGTCTGCAGGATCTGAGGTTGCAAAGAGCCAGTGAACTTCAGGGAATTAGAAAGAAAGAAAACCTGACTAGAATGTAGAAAACCTGACTAGAATGTAGAAAACTAAAGGGGAAGTGGCAAACACAAAGCCACCCAGGTCACACAGGGCCTTGTAGGCCTCAGTAACATGTTTGAGTTTTCTGACCGTAAGGATATGACATGATCTATCTCTTTAAAAGGGCTATGAGGGGGCTTCCCTGGTGGCGCAGTGGTTGAGAGTCCGCCTGCCGATGCAGGGGACGTGGGTTTGTGCCCCGGTCCGGGAAGATCCCACATGCCGCGGAGCGGCTGGGCCTGTGAGCCATGGCCGAAGGGCTATGATGGCCACTCTGTGGACTAAGATTTGAGAGGGGCCAGGGTGGATGTAGGGAGACTAGTTGGGGAACAATAGCAATAACAAGGGAGAGATGGCTTGGATGGGGTGTTGGCTGTGGGAATAAAGAGAAATGGATAAATTTTGAGATAAATTTTGGAGGTAGAATTGGACATGGTAAGAAACATATGACCATATGTAAGGAATTGGTGGAGACAGAAATGGAGCCAAAGTCAACGACTGGAGGAGAACTCATCCTAATGGAATTAAAAAGGAGGGCCTAGAGGCTTGAACCTAGGAAAACATCTCAGGATTGGAAGAAGTAGGTGTTTTGAGTACAGCCTGGGATTTGTAACTCAGACGTGAGTACTAGGGAAGGAAGGCTGTGAGAAACCATGGAAAGCCTCCTCCACAAAGCCCTGGGAGCACAAGCAGCACTGACTTGTAGCTAACATATCAAAGAGTCGTGTCATTGGGTGCCAAAGCGTACTTCCCATTTCGGGGTTATCGGCAGAGCACAGTGGATTGAGTAGCGCTCGTCTGAACCAGAGAAGTAGCGGGAGAGTCCATGGCCTATGGTTGGCATCAACAAGAAACAGTAACTGCCTCCCCACTTCGGTGACACCAGCAATCTGTCAGGCTCATGACCATTAGCCCTTAGCAGAAAACCCCACCCAGGGGATTCTTAATTGAGATGCTTAGAATATTCACATTTAATATGATTATTGATAAGGTTAGATTTAAATCTATCATTTTATTATTCATCTTTTATTTGTCACATCTATTCTTTAACCTTTTCACTCCCTTCTTTTGGATATAGTACCTTAGAGTGTTGTATGTGATATCTTTTGTTGGCCTGTTGTCCATGCTCCTTTTGTATTATTTTTGTGATTGCTTTAAGGTTTATAATATAAATCTTCAACTCATCAAAGTCTACCTTCAACTAATATTATATTCCTTCTCATATAGTACAAGAGTCCTACAAAGCAAACTTCCATTTCGTCTCATACAGCTTTTATGCTACTGTTGTCAAATTTTTTATTTTGAAATATATTATAAACCCTATATTATTTTTGTCGCCACTCAATTATCTTTTGCATGATTCTAATAATTTGAAACATATCTTGTATATTCACCTGTAGTACCATTCCCAGTGTGCTTCATTCCTTGGGTAGATATATAATTCTATCTGGTATCATTTTTCTTTTGCCTATGGGACTTTTTAACATTTCTTGTAGTGCAAATCTGCTGGTGATGGATTCTTTCAGCTTTTGTATGTCTGAAAAGTCTTTTATTTCGCATTTGTTTTGGAAAGATATTTTTACTGAACATTAAATACTAGGTGTTTTTTTCCAATCAGTACTTTAAAGACGTTACTCCATTGTCTTCTTACTTGCACTGTTTCTAATTTAAAAATCTGCTGTAATCCTATCTTTTCCTATGTACATAACGTGTCTTTTTTCCTCTGATCATCTTAACTATTTTCTTTCAATCCGTACTTTTGAGCAATTTGATTATGATGTGCCTCAATGTCATTTTCTTAATTTTTCTTGTGCTTTATCAAGCTTCCCAGATTTGTAGATTCATAGTTTTCACCAAATTTGGGAAAACTGTATCCATTAGTTTTTCAGATAAATTTTCTGTACCCCTCTCTGTCTCCTCCTCTTCAGAGAATTAAATTACATGTATATTAGGCCACTTGACCTTGCTCCACAGCTCACTGAGCCTCTGTTCTTCTTGTGATCTTTTCTCTATTTCATTTTAGTTTCTACTGTCATATTTTAAATACATTAATCTTTTCTTCTGTAAAGTATCATCTGCCATTAATCCCAATCCAGTATACTTTTCTTTTCAGGCATTATATTTTTCATCTCTAGAAGTTTGATTTTGGTCCTTTTTTTTTTTAACCTCTTCCATGTCTCTTATTACCCTGTTCAGTCCTTTCTCCAGCTTTTTGAATAGACTGAATACAATTAAAATGACTTTTAATGTTCTTATCTGCTAATTCTAACATCTGTATCAATTCTGGGTTGTTTTCAAATGGTTTATTTTTCTCCCAGTTATGTATCTCTTTGTGCTTCTTTGCATGCCTAGTAATTTTGTGTTAGATGCCAGGCATTGTGTTTTTTACTTTGTTGGGTGCTGGATTTTCTTCTTCTATAAAAATTATCAAGATGCTCTGAGACACAGTTAAGTTTCTTGGAAACAACTTGATCCTTTTGATCTTGCTTTTAAGATTTGTTAGGTAGGCTCAGAGCAGTAATTTAGTTAAGCAGGGCCCTTCTGAATACACTGTCTAAAGCCCCATGAATAATCAGGTGTGCTAATCTGGCTTGTGGGAACAACAAGCACTATTTTCAGCCCTGTGAGAACTCCAAGTACTTTCTCCTCTAGTTTGATTTTTTTTTTTCTTTTTGGCTGTGTTGGGTCTTTGTTGTTGCGCGCAGGCTTTCTCTAGTTGCAGCGAGCGGGGGCTACTCTTTGTTGCAGTGCGCAGGCTTCTCATTGCGGTGGCTTCTCTTGTTGCAGAGCATGGGCTCTAGGCGCGTAGGCTTCAGTAGTTGTAGCTCGTGGGCTCTAGAGTGCAGGCTCAGTAGTTGTGGCACACGGGCTTAGTTGCCCCACGGCACGTGGGATCCTCCCGGATCAGGGCTCGAACCCCTGTCCCCTGCATTGGCAGGCAGATTCTTAACCACTGCGCCATCAGGGAAGTCCCTGGGTTTTTTTTTTTTTTCTGTTTTGGTTCTTTTCTTAGCCTCAGCTACCTTCCTCACATGTATGCACTTATCACTACTTTGCTGACTGGTCCAAAGGAACCCTCTTCAGACTTCTGAAGTTCTCTCTCTTTCTCCCTCTCTCTGCAATTCTCTCCATTCTGGTACTCTACCCTGTCAACTCTAGCTACTGTGGACTCCCCAGATTCTCAGCTCCATCTCTTTAATTTTGGGAGTTTGTTGGGCTCTGCTTGGGTTCCTCCTCTCTGCATCATGACCTGGAAACTCTCTTAGGACAGTAAGTTAGAGCAATAGCAGGACTGACCTTGCTTGTTTTCCATCTTTCAGGGATCACTGTCCTTTTTGCCTAATGTCTAGTGCCTTGAAAACCACTTTTTCATGTTTTGTCCAGATTTTTTTAGTTGATTCAGGATGGAGGGTCAATCTGGTCCTTATTACTCCATCTTGGCCTTGAGTAGAAGTCACTGCCAAGGTTTCGAATCTTTGATTTATTTTTAAAATTAGACACAGCATGTAAATAAACTGAGTGTGACAATTTAGATAATTGAAATAATTACCAGAACCAGCATCAGACTGTAAATGCTAAGAGTACAATTGTTCTAATCAATGAAGTCTGCATTTATCAAATACATGGTCTATGAACTCTAAGACTGAGAACAAATGTTTTGGAAAATAAATAAATAATTGGTATGTGTGGGCCAAAATATTAATATCTTAATGGGAAAATCAGTTTTGTTCTATAAGATGTTTCATCAAAAGATTTGCTTCAACGTGATATATTCCAATATATTTAGGCTTATAGCTGACTGATTATTCTTACCTCTTTTTTTTATAACACATTCTGGACTGCTTTGGGAAGAAAGGATCTTATCTCTCATACAGCAACTCCTCTTTACATGTCAATTTCTCTTAATCGTCCCTGCTTTTTGCTCCCATGGATGCAGTCACTAAATCACATAGTTATTTAATTAAGTTCAACTCAATTCAATAAGTATTCAAGATATTACCTACTATGTTAGGTATTAAGTAGGTTTAAAAATAGTAAGATAGTCCCTGCCCTTGAGGAATTTTTAATCTAGTATAAGAGTCAGCAAATATTGTCTGCAAAGGGCCAGATAGTAAATACTTTAAGTGTTGTGGGCCATAAGGTCTCTGTCACAACTACTCAACTCTGCAGATGCAGCACAAAGGCAGCGGTAGACAATGCATAAACAAATGAGTGTGGCTGTGTCCCAATAAAACCCGTGATCTAGTGGGAAGAAGCTGAGAAGTACATTGAAAAGTATATGTATTACAAAGGTGATCAGAGGCAAGTCCTATGGGATGTCAAAGAAGGGAGATTCATGTCTTAATAGGTGGTTTGTAAAAACAATGAATGATTGAAAAGAAGCAGCAATATTGGAGTTGATGTATGAAGATTAGATAGAATTACAACAAGCAGAAGTGACAGGGGAAGATCTGAAATAAATATTAGAGATGAGGAAGCACTGAAGATTTGGGGGAAGAAGTAAGTAGTCCTGTTTATCTGGAATGTTAATTATACTCAGGAGTGAGGTAGAAAAAATAAGGCAATGTGAGGCCTTTGAATCCCCCCAGACAGAAAGAAGGTCTTCCTCCTCTAAACAGTTTAGCTCCTCTCTTTGGTCCATGATCTCATCCTGCCTTTACAGTATGGTGGTTTCGGGACTTGTCTTTGTTTCTCTACTAGACAACTGTCACCTTTAGGGTGAGGATTATATATTGCTCATAATTATATGTTGCTCATCTTTGAATCTCCACTGTTTCTAGCACGGAGATGGAACACAGCAGCAGAGCAAAAATATCTGTGGGATTACTAAAAGAAACCATTCATTTCAGTCCAAACCATTTGAATTTATTAGACACTGAGGCACCGCAGAAAGAGTTTAAAAACTAGGTGACTGACAAGGAGCGAAAATGTTCACTCGTTACCACATAGCACCTTTATTTTTCAACAAGGGTTTTGGTAAGGGATCTTGCAATTGCACATGGGTTAATTCCTTTAATTCCTCCATCATGTAGATTTGACCGTAATCAGTAGCCACTTGAAATACAGCTTCTAAGGTGCAATTCTCCACAGTCTATTTCAAGGGAAAAATCCATATAGATAAGTACTGGGGTTTTATTTTCTAATCAAAAGGTTAATTAAGTGAATTAATCTTTATGTTTGCATGGAATTTGGCATAATTTAAATGGGTTAAAATCAAATCAGTGTAGTATTAAAATGAATAATAAAGCTAAGGGAACGAGTAAAAATCTTATGTGTTCTATTAATTATGCAACAGCAGACAAAATTGCCTCTGGCAAGTTTAACCTGAGAAGGCAGGAAAGCTGATAAAGGTGCTCAAATCCTCTTGCAATGGCTAGTATCCCCACAGAAATCATTTTGTAAAATGTATAGTGCTTCACAAAGACATAGCTTATGAGCAGTTCTTTAAAGCGAAACACCAAGTGGTTAGCATTTAAATGAACCTTCTGAACTGCACTGACAGTAAATAACTGCAGAATTATAAATTGGCTTTATCATGCCCACTGAGAAAATGAAGACAGACAGCAAAAATGGAATCTGACTAAACACGGGTGGCTGAGAGAAGAGGAGGCCAGAGTCATTTACTGAAGATTTTCAAGGAGCAAATAGCGACACCATCCATCAGCGTGATCTGTTTATGTAACACCTGTGTGTCTGTGAGAGTACGTAGGTGGTAGCTTATGAGTGGGAACCTTCTTTTGTTAGTAAATGTCACCAAATAAGCAAATAAGTTAAGAGAAATATGAGGGCTGCAGTCCATGTCACTATTCAGAAGGAAACAGAAGGCTATATTTATAAGAAGGATATGGTGGACACTTCGTACACTTCACAATATCAGAGTGTAAGACAATTTCTGTCACGATCTTTGGGGGGCCTCCGGAGAACTGTTAATTTGTTGTTTATGTGACATTAACTCGGGCATGCGAGATACGTATCTCATGTTCTCTACTGGAAACAACTCCTAGGGAGGAGTTTGGGGTACTGTGTATGTCTCCTAGCCCCAAATCATGGGGATCAAATATCAGTCTGAATTGAGAGCAAAGAGATAGAACTCCTCGTGCCCAAGTAGAATCACAGCTCCTGGTCTTCCCTGGCCATATGGAGATTGGGAAAAAGAAAGAAAGAAGGAAGGAAGGGAAGAAAGAAGGCAGGAAGGGGGGAGGGAGGGAGGGAGGGAAGGAAGAAAGAGAGAAAGAAAGAGAGAAAGAAAGAAAGAAAAAAAGAAAGAGAGGAAGAAGAAAGAGAGGAAGAAAGAAGAAAAGAAAAGAAAAACTCCTAACGGTAGGGGTATGTCAAAGGGACATAGGAGCCAACCGAATGAGTTCCCAGTGGCCAAAGCTGGAACAATTTAAGCAACAAAATAAAGTAGTATTGGATTATAACCGATATTATAAAACAAAATATCCAGGACTCCATACTAATATAAATAAATGATTGGATAAAAAGAGTTGAGGGATAGTAGACAAATCTCCCATGCAGAACAATTCCAAATAATTTCTGTAAATATTCTACCCTCAAGGAGGTGCAGCATAATTCCCCACTTCTGAAGTGTGGGCTCTGTACAGTGACTTCTTTCCAAAGAGGGCAATATGGAAAGGGCAAAAAGAGGAGAGGAGAAACCCGACAAACACTACCTCAGCCAGATGACCAAGGTCAACATCAACAGTGAGGAGTCATGTTGACAGTATATACTCTTGATATGATGTGATGAGAAGGGAACTTTACCTCTGTTGTCTTCCTTCCTAAAACCCATAACCCTGGTCTTATCATGAGAAAATCATCAGACAGTTCCCAACTGAGGGGCATTCTACAAAATGCCTAATCAATACTCCTCAAAACGGTCAAGGTCATAAAAAACAAGAAAAGTCTGAGAAACTGTCAAAGCCAAAAGGAACCTAAGGAGATACAAGAGCTAAATATAATATGGTACCCTGGATTGGATCCTTGAACAACAACAACAACAATTAGGCAAAAACTAAGGTATCCATATTGGTTTGTTAGGCGCAACAAATGTACTGTACCAAAGTGAGATGTTAACATTAGGGAAAACTGGGTGTAGGGTATATGGAACCTCTCTGTGTTATCCTTGCAACTTTCTATAAATCTAAAATTATTCTAAACTTCTTAAAAAAATTTTTTGAAAGTGATACCTATTTTGAAACAACTGAAAAATCTTATGTAATCTAAGAATTGATGTGCACGTGGGCATCCAAACTGGACTGGAGAGATGAAAAAGAGTAGGAACCTCTTTGTCTGTCTCTAAATAAGAGATGTGATTTGTTCTGGTCTCTCTCTCCCTGCCCCCCACCCAACCCTCCCTCTCTCTCTCTCTCTCCCCCTTGTCTCTTATTTGCACACGGTACAGAGCCTGGCTATAGACTGTGCCACGATGTTCATTTGTGTAATTCTAGGCACCTGAACAGGGATTGCTTTCTTTCTGGTCCAGTTCCAAATTCCCAGAGGAAAGGGTCATCTGCTTTGGGACAGGACTCCACCTCTGTTTTCACCAGCTGTGATAGGCAGAGTCAGGGATAGGACTCTGATCACCCGAGTTCAGGTTGTCTGTTCACTCTGGACAAATCTATTACCATCAAAAGAATAGTTACATGTATGTACATGGTCGCCCAGAGACCCACCCCTGTGGATAGTAGGGAACCATGGAGGAGGTGAGACAAGGAAGAGGAGTTTCTCCCAGGGTGGACAGCAGTGGGGACAGCAGGGGCGCTCCCACCAAATAAAAGAATGACCATAAAGCATCTAAGATTGGGGGAGGGGGAGCAGACAATATAAAATGTAAATAGCTAGCACTTCTGAAAATGTACAGGTCCAAAATCCCTTAGCCACACCTCTGAAATCCCCAAAGCTCTGAAAACCAAAAGGTTTTCCATAGCTCATTTGGCAGCAAACCTGTCCTGAACTGATGGGAGGCTAATTATAGGGTCTACAGATCCCATTCAGTGTGAATATTCATACTGCTTGCCAAAGAAATATTGTGTTTGATTACAGGGTTGTCCCTAAGCCCTACTAGAAGTAATATGTAATAAATTGTATATGTTACAGCACTACCTTAATAAAATCTGAGAAACTCTGAATTACAGTGCTTAATTGCTCCCACGAGCTTAAGGGGTACGCATATAGTAGCACATATATTGAAGAACATAAATTTGTCAGTTGCCATGTGGCTCCAAAAATAAGAGCCACAAAAAAACCACAGAAAACAAAGGAAAAAACCTTTAAAACATTGAAAGGGAAGTACACAGTACCGATGCTGGTTCTGGAGGATAGGCTAACTCTATTAATAAGAATACATTTTCACATAATGCTTAGTCCTCAAATCTGTTATTTTTTTAATCATCAAAACAAGTTTTGGACATAAGCAGGGCCGATGCCTATTATTGCCTTTTATGGATGAAAGAGTGGTACCTAGAGAAGATTTTACTATAAAAAGGGTAGGGTCTCAGTTGCATGTCTCCTAATTGCTAATCCAGTGCCCTTGAATCCCAGCACTCTGTGTCTCAGATGGAAAGGAGTTATTGAATTGGCATTTTCAGCATGTAGGTAAAAGCGTACCAAAGCTACTTAATATATGGTTTGTTTGATGTTTGAGGACTATGAAAAGAAAGGTTTTTTGTTAGGATCCTTGGGAAGGGTGGTGGTGAGGCAGCCTCCTGTAGTAGGATAAAATATCCAGGGCTCAGATTTCCTTGGATCTGAATCCCTTATCAGCCGTAAGTGCCCTTGGTCAAGCCAGTTATTATAATAGCCCATGCTGTGGGGTCTCGCATGACATTCTATAAATAAAATGTCACATGGTGTATTCCATAAAAGGTAGTTCTTTTCTCCTTCAAACTCCTTTCTCAGGAAGTCACCCAAACTTCCCTTCCCGGGTGAATCTTAATGAAATCACGTCCGTAATGCTGAGAAATATGACACTGTAGACCATACACTTCATGAAGGCAGAGACACATTGTGTACCCAGCATAACACAGAGCTTGGTACGAAGCAGGTGCTCAATTTGTATTTGTCGAATGAATAACTAGAGGAAGATTGGGAATTTCCCATTGGAGGAAATCTCACATCAGAGGCAAGGAAATCCTCAACAGTTAATTATTTAAATTAGATGATTTAACACTCTTAGAATAAATTCCCTCCTGCACTGCAATTATTTACGGTTTTAGTTATTTGGTGACAATAACTTTAGCTTTTCATACTGACACTGAAATAGCTTTTCTATTTCAGCGTCAGTACGGGAGCCCCAGGGGTGATTGCTGAAGCCAGCTCCTCAGTTCTGGGCCCTGGGCCCCTCTGCTTTCTACCCTCAAATGCTGCTCATCATTAGCAACTCTGAGACTTGGGGTGCCTCTGTAAGATTCTAAACTCTTATAAATGCCTGAAAAATCCACAAAAAGGACTGAAATCTACCTAAACCCGAGAATTTTATTTAAATAATCCCCCATTTGTTTGCTATATTTGCTCTTTTTATCTTTAATGGGAATGTTTTCATACAACTTTTAAAAACTTATATTATTTAGCAGAATATTTGTAATAATAAAGAGAACTACTATAACAGATGTCAAAATAGCCATAGTAAAAAAAAAGTTTTTGTATGATGTGTAGAACAAGTATATCTTATACGTGAATTTCACATATTTGGTGATCCAAACAGCATTTTAATACTGAAATTCAGTTTTGATTCCTAATTGGGAGAATATTTTACAACACTTTTTCCCTACCACTGCATTGTTTCTTCCTCTTTGCATGGCCATAGTATAGTGACACCCTTAAAATGGATATAAATTTTTGTTTTCCTTAAAGATTTGTCTTTGTGGTCAAAAAAGAAAAAAAGAAAAGCAGCCTACTGCTTTACCAAGACAGAGGCAAAATACAGCAGGCGTTTTTAAGGAAGAAAAATTGCAAAGCTTCAACATTTTTGTTTGGAAGATACCTATGTGGTAAATGCATCATAAGAAAAATAATCAACAAGTATTGCACCGTGAGGAAAGGGGTATCATGCAAATGACAAGGAAATGAAAAAGCGCTAAAATGTCCTGTTCAACCATATGTAAAAAAACTTTCCCAGGCAGAAATCTTTTCCTTTTTTCTGGAGTTGAAAAAACTACATACGTTAAAATGCCCTAATGTTCATTGTACTGCCCAATGAATTTTAACATGGATATACATTTCAGATCAAGATAGAGAACATTTCCAGTATTCCAGATAGTTTTAGTTCCCCTTCACAGTCAACACCTCTCCCCAGAAGTAACCACCGTTCTGACTTATTTAACTATTGATTAGTTTTGCCTCTTCTTGAATTTCATATTAATGGAATTTTACAGTATGTATTCTTTTATAACTGGCTTCTTTTGTAGGACGTAATGTCTGTGGGATGTATCCATGTTCGTGTAGCTGTAATTTGTTCCTTTTTGTTGTCCATTTTCCCATTGACAGGCATCACTTCCAGGTTTTAGTTTATTAGGTGTTAAATCTGCTATGAACACTTGATATATAACTTCTGATGGATATACACATTCATTCATTGTAAGAATATATCTATGAATGGAATTGCTGGGCCACAGGGTATGAATATGTTTGGCTCCAGTGCATATTGACAGTTTTGCCAATTAGTTGAAACAATTCACACTTCCCCAGTAATGTATGAGAGTTCCAGTTGTTCCACATCTGTGTCCACACTCATCACTGTCAGTCTTTTTCATTTTGGCCATTCAGATGGTATTTAGAGGTACTTCACTGTAGTTTTAACTTGCGTGCCCCTAATGACTAACGATAATTAGCACCTTTTCATATACTTAGTGGTCGTTTAATTATCTTCTTTTGTGAAGTGCTTGTTCCTAGTTTTTGTACGTTATGTTATTGCCCAAGCACAATTTTTGAGTTTAACTCGATTATCTGAGTACACTGTGTTGAGTTCTACATAATTTTAGTAAACCAACCTAATAAGGTTTTTCAGGGGTAGCAACTTTTACCTTTGAAGAAGCTCTCTGTGGTGGTTTTCAAAAACTGATTTCAAAATGACCATTTTTTGAAGTGTAGAATTCTGTATGATGGGGTTCTTATCCTGCATATATTATCACAAGTGAGATAAAATCCTGCACAGTTTAGTAGTTCAGAGCATAGACTCTGAAGCCAAGATGCCTGGGTTCAAGCCATATGATGTTGGTTGTGTTTATATGCCTCTGACACCTCATCTGTATAATGAGTATCATGACAGGACTTGCCTCATAGTGGAGATGATCGGGGGTAACCTATATAAAGCTCTTAGAGTATGCGCAGTGTACAGCAAGCTCGATAGCATTATTGATAACATTACTTGGGGGGTCAGATTATGCCCTCACTGTGTCTGTTCAATCAAAAGAAGGCTAAAACATCATCCAATGAATTGAGGAAACATTCACATGTGGATCTGGACACTCAAACAAAAACTGTGAGATTGGGTGTGAATCTACAGAACTGGCTATGTGAAATGACCACTGAAGTGATCACTGAAGCCTGTTGAAAATGTTCTTTCTGGTCCATTTGCCTTTGAGGACCCAACATATGTCTAATGGCTCCATTGGTGTATGAGTTAGGAGGGCCCAAGCCAAATTATACACATTCATGACTTGTAAATTGTTCAGCCTGGCTCTGAATAGCAACTAAAAGATTTAGGAGAAAAAGAACAGCTCCCCTTCCAGGCAGCCCAAGACCCAGTAGCACTTTAATAAAATGAGGACTTGGGTTCCACAAGAATCAATTTCTAAAATCTATAATAAAATAAAAAATATAATAAATATATTATATAATAATATAATAAATAAAACATGGCCAAGATCAGGAGTGCCTTGACAGCTCCATCAGTGAAATGTGAACATGCTGACATCATACATCCTTTTTATAATAAAAATATAATAAATAAAATCTATAAAACATTCCTCTAAAGGTTATATATTCAAGGATATCCAGTGGCGAGAGAGCACAAGTCAAATGTGGCAGGGGAGAAATTGCCTAAGTAAGAGCACTTTCTTTCTGTCAGTAACGTAAAGGAGGCCATGAGCTTTTCCTCTCATTAAGTCCATCTGTCTAGGCTAGGTGCCTGGCAGTTCTTCTGCTAATGAGAATCTGCTCTTCCTGATACTGGCAGAAATAAGTCTTCATCTCTACTCCTTTGCATGGGCCAGCATCATGTCAGGAACAATTTTTTCAGCAAAGAGACATTTCAAGGTACAACCACGTATGATCATTCAGTGACCAAGCCCCTCAGTCATTTGATGCGATGCAGACAGACGACAGTGCTGACTGACTGTCCTTCCTCTCATGACTCATTAGATTCAGAGGGGAATCACACCCTTATTATCCAATGCCATCAGAATGTTAGCTTCCCATAAATGCTCACAAAAGAATGTGCAACGATTTGCACTTGGTCACGATATTTTTTCTTTTGCACAATTCAAGTTATAACTACATGGATTTCTTGCTATTAATATGTCCACTGAGCAGATAGTTATTTTTATTTTGCTTATGTTTTTTTTAAAAAATCTTTCTACATCACGGATTTTAATAAAATGATTCTTGAGAATTATTTGGCTCAAAGGAAAGTCAGTCCTGGGACCCTTTTTCATATGCTCTTTGACCTGGTGTGGTAGTCAGAATTCTAAAAATGCCCTTCCCCACCAAGACTCCATGTCCCTTTCCCCCAGAATCTGTGAATGTGACGAGATGTCACTGCTGTGACTGTGTTACGCTGTATGGCACAGTTGACCCTAACACATGGAGATGGTCTGGGTGGGCCAGATCCAATCACATGAGCCCTTAAAAGCAGAAACCTTTCACTGGCTGGTTGCAGAAGAGGAAGTCAGAGAGATTTGAAGCTCAAGGAAGATTCAACTCTGACTTAAAGATAGAGGAGGTCACAAGAGAAGGCGTATGGGCTGCCTTAAGGAGCTGAGAGAGCCCCCTGGCTGACAGTGATCAAGGAAACAGGTACCTCAGTCCTACAACTACAAGGAATTGAATTCTGCCAATAATAGGAATGAGCTTGGAAGAGGACTCCAAGCTCCAGATGAGAACACAGCTGACTGACACCTTGACTTCAGCCTTGTGAGACCCGAAGCCCAGCCATGCTGGGCCTGACTTCCGACCTACAGAAATCAGCTAATAAGTGGGTGTTGTTTAAAAGCCAGTGAATTTGTCGTAGTATGTTACACAGCAATTAGAGAACTAATAATTCTGG
Source organism: Tursiops truncatus (assembly GCF_011762595.2). NCBI lineage: Eukaryota > Metazoa > Chordata > Mammalia > Artiodactyla > Delphinidae > Tursiops > Tursiops truncatus. Next base: position 117,415,904 of record NC_047055.1, on the reverse strand, counting down.
TTTCTTCCCTTTGCATTCTTTTAAAAGGCCAAGCAAGGATTGGGTAGAGAAAATTAAAAGGCCTAAGAAACACGCAGGGATTAACTCAGGTTATTAGAGATCATGGGGTCATCTCAAGAAGAGGAGGGTCCAGTTGATACCATCTTGATAGTAATTATCACAATACTATTAGGGCAAGGAAAAGAATATTGAGTCTTCTAGTGGGAGTATAAGAGAGTTCACCAGGTGCTGGGTTTGACAGTCATTTTTCCTCAAATTTGAATCATACCAGGAATGTCATCTTGCTTTTTGTGCTTCCCTTTCTTCCTTGACTTCGAAGGGCTTTTTCTCATTTCTGTAGCAACATGGCCAAGATCAAGAGTGCCTTGACAGCTCCATCAATGAAATGGGAACATGCTGACATCATACATCATTGTCATGAAATCCATTATTAAAGTCTACACAGCATAGGTGTCACAAGGTGTTAGAAAAATGGAAAGTGGGAAGCGGTGCTAAAAAAATTAATTTCCAGGATTACAAGAAAGTATAATATGTAGATTCAGGAAATTTCTCAGAAGAGAAAGAGGTTAGGAGTACGGGTCCTATGTGTGTTTAACACAGAGCAAAATTAGGAAGCCATTAAGCAAGGAATACACTTCTCCACCCCCTACAGCTTCTAGAAACGGCTCTGCGGGCCCTCTACTCTGGTGCAGATCACCCCCACTGGGCTCTGCTTACCCAGGTGTGCCACCAAAATACTGGATTTTCTCTACACTCCTGACCTCCTTTGCCCTTCTCTTTCTGTGGCCATTGGGACAGCCCTTCCAGTTCTTAGATTTTTTCCAGAGAGTTTCTTCATGATCATGCCCAAATGGCACTCTTCTTTCTGATTTTCAGGGGCCCCTCCTCATCAGAGCTCACATCTCCTGCTCTATTTGATGGGAAACTGGAGTTTAGACAGACTAGTGGGATAATCAAAGAAAGGAAGTGAATTTTTTTAGCAATAGAGAAATTGAGGATAATGGATTTTAATAAACTAATGGGGCAAGCTAGACATTTGGAAAATCCTTCTTTCAAGTAATATTCCAAACTTTCTAAAAAAATAGAGAATTCTGTATGGGAAAAAAAAAGTGAATTCAAAGCCTGTTAGTTCAAGCAAGGTAAAGAGGTATGGCATTCCCTAGAGCCAAAATCTCAAAAGGAAAAGCCCAGGACATCAAGTCAGAGTAAATTAATTTTATAATCCTAACTTACAGTGTTTCTTTTGCTGACATAAGGTTTCAGAGGATGGATTTTATTTATCTTTTTAATTAGTATGCTTTAAAAAACTAAATACCTAGAAGGTTCCTTGGTCTACCAAACAATAAACTTTATTTCCTACCTAAGTGAGTGGTTCTAAATTGTTTAAACTATTGCTCTGTCCTTAAACATTCTTACTAGTCAAATTAAATGCTGGTTTGAGGGAAACGAATTAACAGGAGAAGATAATTCAGTTCAGTATTGGCTTTTGGCTTTATAGTTTGATAAAAGCAATTTCTTACTTGCTTGTTTATACTATACCTTTCTAGTGCTAACCTCTAGTACTAATCACAGCACTTTAATGGGTACTGTAAATACTGTTCATTGTTCAATCTCCGAAAACACATTAATGCTTAAGCCCTCATCTTCGGGTGAAGAATTCTGATGGAGGCATAAATAAAAATGGCCCGAGCAACTTTCTTCTATGAGCATTAATGAAAAATACCGATTTTATACAACTGATATGACTTCTGTGATCCATAGTAATGGCATAGGCAGGTAAACGTGAACAGCAAATTCCATGCCTGCTCTGCCCACGGTTTGATTACTCAGCTTGGGTAGATAAAAGGTAACTGCAAGGTGGAGGATGTGTATTTTCCTTGATGTGAGCCATAGAGTCTTTTTACCTACAGATCAAAGTGTCTAATAAATATTCCTCCTTTTCTTGCACTAGAGTAAAGGTGAACACTTAATTGACGCCCTCGTTCTTCTCTTCTCCATTCCTGATGGCTGTACATGATTCATTTTCTTATTGGGTTATATTTCCTAGTCTCTTCCTCTGGGATAGGAATTAAGTTATACTGTTAGCAATAGAAAACTGAGAAAAATATGGAGAAATAACCATAAACTCTATTTTGGGGTCTTTTCTTCTTTGAGCCCATAATTCGACACTATACACAAATATGTGTGCAAATGGCAGCGTCATTTTTCAAAGAGAAAAGCTTTGAACACAGATGCAAACAAAACGCAGCTCTCAGTCCATTATCTTGCCTCTTTGGAATTAACCTAAAGGAAAGACTGGAGCAAGAACTCATCACAGCTTTTGGAACAGAGTCCACCTGGGGCTTGCCGGACTTGCTGCAGTATCAGATGGCTGGTTTTTCCCACAGTGTGAGATGATAGATGTGCTTGAAAACTAATTAAAGGGCTTTTATTTGTTGGGTTAATTTAAACTGCCCATTTGCTTGCCTGTTCCCTTGCTTGTCTTCCTTGTTCAATACCTCTGTTGATCCTCTGTGAGTTGAGAAGTATCACAAATCTAGTTTATGCAAAAATAGCTCTTCTACCTTCTGACCGGACTTTACGAATATACGATGAAAGCCATCCCTCTGGGATAAGTGGAGACATTTGGACAATGCTCCAGAAGACCATGATTAAATAATTAGGAAGGGGAATCCTAGTCATCTAAGAAATAAAAGTACCCAATTCAAATGCATGCTTATTACGTACCAAGCACCGTGCTGAAAGTAATTTAATACATATGTTATTTAATGCTTAACACAACCCAATATGGTGAAGGTACTATTATTAGAGATGAAGTAATTCAGCCTACAAAGATTAATTACCTAGACTTAGATTGTGTGGCCAAGAAATGGCAAAAACAAGATTAGAACATAGACAGTTAAAGGTGTGAAGCCATGTGCTTTATGTCTCTGTTCTAGGTTCAATTCAATTAATTGGCATATAGCACTTGTACTGACTGCTTACTTGGTACTGGGCACTTTAACAAATTCCTTATGTGATAAACTCATTAAACCCTTTAATAGACTCATTTAATCCAATAAGAAATGAGGTAGGGACTCTCAGTAGCCCATTTGACAGTTTTATAAACTGAGGCAAGAGAAGTTCAATAACTTGCAATCATCAGAAAGAGAGTACGGCAGAGCTGGAATTTGAATTCAGAAAATCTTGCACCAGAGGCTATGCTTTTAACCATGGCCTCTCCTCGTGTCATTAAATAACTAACTTGAACCTTCCCCATGAGAGGGAGTAGGGAAAGTAGGTGCACTTAATTTGGGGAACCAGACTCAATCTCAGACCAATCCAGAGGGCTTGGAAGAAGATAACTGGGATGTGCAGGAAGACATGTGACAAAGGCGATTGAGGGTGATAACAGTCCAGAGGGGAAGGTTTAATGAAGGGGGAGAGGGTCCAATAGTCAAAGAAAGTGGGCAGCCCAGTTGCGATAACCTCGCAGTTAGTTTTGCCTGGGGAGGTACAATCCTTTGATGGTGTTGAAAACAGGAAGGGACTGTTCACTCTGGGCTTCAGCTTTCCTTTCCTGCCATCCGGATCCCTGCCCCTCATAAAAGACAGTGACAGCCACATTCAGGCCACGTTTCACAACTACAACAACTTGAGTAAATCAGGCGAAATAAGTCATCATTCCCCTTCACATTAGCTGTAGAAAGCCTGTCAGGAGGAAGCGTGCACAGATGTTGAGTGTCGCACAGAGGGATGCAAAAGCGTCTAACTGAACATAAAGCAAAATGTAGGGAGGAACAAGAAGGTGGTGTTCAGGGCTCACCTAGGCCACAGGGAGGCTCAGGAGTTAAGGGCCATTTTAAGCAAATGCCATAAGTACATCCGCCCTAAAACATTCCTCCCAAATACATCTGTCTTCAACTGTGAGGGCTGAGAGATGCATGGAATCAAGCTAAACGTTGATTACAATAATGGTTATAATAGCTTGTATTTCTGTGGCATGTTAACTTTACAAGTGACTTTCCCAGCCATTGTATTATTTAATTTCTAGAGCAGTCTTTAAAGGCAGGCAGGATTAGATCTGCTTTGCAAAGGAGACAATTAAGGGCCCAAGTCCCACCGCCACTGCCTGACACAGCTAGAGTTGGAATCCAGATCTCATGACTCTTTGTCTGAGGATATATGAGGCCGAAGAGGGCAACTTGGAGGGAAGAGCATCAGCGAAGCAAGGGGAACCCACGAATCGAGGAGAGCAAGCACGCCACAGCCAGGAGATAGGTACCAAGAGAAAAATGGTCTAAAGCTAAGGACAAACACCATTTTTTTTTTAACTTAAGGTAATAAAGATGGAGGTGTGTGGTTGTGTAAAGGAAGGAGCAGTCCCATTTAGCTGGTCATTCACCTGGTCAGATCCTGGGAAGGTACATCAAAGTATTGGCTTTTGAGATGAGTAGGATATTCTCAAGCAGAGATGGGGTAGAGAGAATTTTAAGGTGGAAGAGATGAATGAATGTGAAGAGGCAGAAATCAAGGGCACAGATAAAGAACATGGCCCAGGGCAACTGTTCCATTGGCCATGTGAAAGGGGATAGCAGAAAACAAAGCTGGAAAGGATAGGGGGAATAATATCATAGACAGTTCTGAATATCAAGCTAAAGAGTTTGATCTTAATTCATTAGGCTTTAGAGAACCAATAATAGTTTATAAACATGGAGGTAACACAATGTCTGTCTCACAGGTTTCTTGTGAGATGTTAATGAAGTACTGACACGAAAGTGCTTTGTAAAAATATGATTTAAGGAATTAATATTGTATAATTGCATTCTTTCATTTATTCATTCACCAATTCATTTCACAAGTATTGTCTGAAAGCCTATTATATATCAGGCATGGTCTAGGCATTTGGTATTCATAAATGAGTAAGACTTATCACTGTGCACTGAAGCTCACAGTCTACTGGGGAAAATAAACATTTAAATAATTGCAATTAAGTACTCTGAGATAAATGTACATATGGTGCTATGAAAGTACGGAAGGAAGGTTTCATGAACTCTTCCTCAAAGAGTCACAAGGAAAATGATACTTGAAATGACTCTTGAATAACCATAGATCTAAAAATCTAGGAGTTAAAATTATTAAACTTTAACAAAACACAGGAGAAAATCTGAAATACTGGATTAGACAAAGTTCTCTCAGACAAATCACAAAAAGCACAAACCATAAAATAAAAAATACTAACATGGACCTTATTAAGTTTAAATTGTCATTTAAGCAAATGAAAAAGCAAGACATAGACTGGGAGAAAATATCTGCAAGACATGTAACTGAAGAGAAAGCTTATATCTGAAATATAAAAAGAGCGGTACGAGTCAATAATGACAAGACAAACAACCCAATACCATGATGGGCCAAAAAGTTGTAACAGACACTACAAAGAAGATACACAAATGGCCAATACACACCAGAAAAAGATGCTTGACATCATTAGTCATTAGGGTGATGCAAAATCAAATCACAATGAGACACCATTATACATCTACTAGAATGGTTAAAGTTGATGAGACTGATTATACCTAATGTTGGTGAGAATGTGGAGCAACTGAAATCCTCGTGTGTTGCTGGTAGGAACGCAAAACGTGAAAGCCTGTTTGACAAGAATATGGCAGTGTATGGTAAAATTAAAGAGACATATCATAGAACACAACAATCCCACTCCTAGGCATTTACCCAAGAGAATAAGATATACGTCCACATAGAGACATGTATGTAAGTGTTCACAGTAGTATTATTTACGATATTCTAGAACTGAACATAACGCAAATGTCCACCAATAGTTGGACGAATAACCTCACTGTAGTACATCTATACCATGAACTTCAAGAGTATAAGAATTGGGAGTTGAGGAAGATGGCGGAAGAGTAAGACGCAGAGATAACCTTCCTCCCCACAGATACACCAGAAATACATCTACACATGGAACAACTCCTACAGAACACCTACTGAACGCTGACAGAAGGCCTCAGACCTCCCAAAAGGCAAGAAACTCCCCACGTACCTGGGTAGGGCAAAAGAAAAAACAGAGACAAAAGGATGGGGACGGGACGTGCACGAGTGGGAGGGAGCCGTGAAGGAGGAAACGTTTCCACACACTAGGAGGCCCTTCGCGGGCGGAGACTGGGGGTGGCGGAGGGGGGAAGCTTCGGAGCCGCAGAGGAGAGCACAGCAACAGGGGTGCGGAGGGCAAAGCGGGGAGATTCCCGCACGGAGTATCGGGGCCGACCGGCACTCACCAGCCCGAGAGGCTTGTCTGCTCACCCGCCAGGGCGGGCGGGGCTGGGAGCTGAGGCTCGGGCTTCGTAGGAGGTCGGAGCGCAGGGAGAGGACTGGGGTTGGCGGCGTGAACACAGCCTGCAGGGGGTTAGTGCGCCACGGCTAGCCAGGAGGGAGTCCGGGAAAAAGGCTGGAGCTGCCGAAGAGGCAAGAAAGTTTTTCTTCCCTCTTTGTTTCCTGGTGCGCGAGGAGAGGGGATTAAGAGCACTGCTTAAAGGAGCTCCAGAGATGGGTGCCAGCCGCGGCTAAAAGCGCGGACCCCAGAGACAGACATGAGACGCTAAGGCCGCTGCTGCCGCCGCCACCAAGAAGCCTGTGTGCGAGCACAGGTCACTCTCCACACCTCCCTACCCGGAAGCCTGTGCAGCCCGCCACGGCCAGGTTCCCGGGATCCAGGGACAACTTACCCGGGAGAACGCACGGCGGCCTCAGGCTGCTGCGACGTCACGGCGGCCTCTGCCGCCGCAGGCTCGCCCCGCACTTCGTGCCCCTCCCTCCCCCCGGGCCTGAGTAAACCAGAGCCCCCAATCAGCTGCTCCGTTAACCTCGTCCTGTCAGAGCAAAGAACAGACGCCCTCAGGCGACGTACACGCAGAGGCGGGGCCAAATCCAAAGCTGAACCCAGGGAGCTGTGCGAACAAAGAAGAGAAAGGGAAATCCCTCCCAGAAGCCTCAGGAGCAGCGGATTAAAGCTCCACAGTCAACTTGATGTACCCTGCATCTCTAGAATACCTGAATAGACAACGAATCATCCCAAATTGAGAAGCTGGACTCTGGGAGCAACGATATATTATTTTTTCCCCTTTTCCTCTTTTTGTGAGTATGTATGTGTATGCTTCTGTGTGAGTTTTTTTTTTTTTTTCAGTACACAGGCCTCTCTCCCACTGTTGTGGCCTCTCCCGTTGCGGAGCACAGGCTCCGGATGCGCAGGCTCAGTGGCCATGGCTCACGGGCCCAGCCACTCCGCGGCATGTGGGATCTTCCCGGACCGGGGCACGAACCCGTGTCCCCTGCATCGGCAGGCGGACTCCCAACGACTGCACCACCAGGGAAGCCCTCTGTGTGACATTGTCTGTAAAGCTTTGCTTTCACCATTTGTCCTAGGGTTCTGTCCATCCGTTTTTGTTTGTTTTTTTTTTACTTTTTAAAAAAGTTTTTCTTAATAATTTTTTATTTTAATAAACTTATTTTATCTTTATTTTACTTTATTTTATCCTCTTTCTTTCTACTTTTTCTCCCTTTTATTCTGAGCTGTGTGGACGAAAGGCTCTTGGTGCTCCAGCCAGGCATCAGGGCTGTGACTCTGAGCTGGGAGAGCCAACTTCAGGACACTGGTCCACAAGAGACCTCCCAGCTCCACGGAATATCAAACGGCGAAAATCTCCCAGAGATCTCCATCTCAACGCCAAGACCCAGCTTCACTCAACAACCAGCAAGCTACAGTGCTGGACGCCCTATGCCAAACAACTAGCAAGACAGGGACACAACCCCACCCATTAACAGAGACGCTGCCTAAAATAATAAGGCCACAGACACCCCAAAACACACCACCAGACATGGACCTACCCACCAGAAAGAAAAGATCCAGCCTCATCCACCAGAACACAGGCACTAGTCCCCTACACAAGGAAGCCTACACAACCCACTGAACCAACTTTAGCCACTGGGGAGAGACACCAAAAACAACGGGAACTATGAACCTGCAGCATGCAAAAAGGAGACCCCAAACACAGTAAGATAAGCAAAATGAGAAGACGGAAAAGCACACAGCAGATGAAGAAGCAAGATAAAAACCCACCAGACCTAACAAATGAAGAGGAAATAGGCAGTCTACCTGAAAAAGAATTCAGAATAATGATAGTAAGGATGATCCAAAATCTTGGAAATAGAGAAAATGCAAGAAACATTTAACAAGGACCTAGAAGAACTAAAGATGAAACAAACACTGATGAACAACACAATAAATGAAAAGAAAAAGACTCTAGAAGGGATCAATAGCAGAATAACTGAGGCAGAAGAACGGATAAGTGACCTGGAAGATAAAATAGTGGAAATAACTACGGCAGAGCAGAATAAAGAAAAAAGAATGAAAAGAACGGAGGACAGTCTCAGAGACCTCTGGGACAACATTAAACGCACCAACATTCGAATTATAGGGGTCCCAGAAGAAGAACAGAAAAAGAAAGGGACTGAGAAAATATTTGAAGAGGTTATAGTTGAAAACTTCCCTAATATGGGAAAGGAAATAGTTAATCAAGTCCAGGAAGCACAGAGAGTCCCATAAAGGATAAATCCAAGGAGAAACATGCCAAGACACATATTAATCAAACTATCAAAAATTAAATACAAAGAAAAAATATTAAAAGCAGCAAGGGAAAAACAACAAATAACACACAAGGGAATCCCCTAAAGTTAACAGCTGATCTTTCAGCAGAAACTCTGCAAGCCAGAAGGGACTGGCAGGACATATTTAAAGTGATGAAAGAGAAAAACCTACAACCAAGATTACTCTATCCAGCAAGGATCTCATTCAGATTTGATGGAGAAATTAAAACCTTTACAGACAAGCAAAAGCTGAGAGAGTTCAGCACCACCAAACCAGCTTTACAACAAATGCTAAAGGAACTTGTCTAGGCAAGAAACAGAAGAGAAGGAAAAGACCTACAATAACAAACCCAAAACAATTTAAAAAATGGGAAAGGAACATACATATCGATAATTACCTTAAATGTAAAAGGATTAAATGCTGCAACCAAAAGACACAGATTGCCTGAATGCATACAAAAACAATAGCCATATATATATATATGCTGTCTACAAGAGACCCACTTCAGACCTAGGGACACATACAGACTGAAAGTGAGGGGATGGAAAAAGATATTCCATGCAAATGGAAATCAAAAGAAAGCTTGAGTAGCAATTCTCATATCAGACAAAATAGACTTTAAAATAAAGACTATTACAAGAGACAAAGAAGGACACTACATAATGATCATGGGATCAATCCAAGAAGAAGATATAACAATTGTAAATATTTATACACCCAACATAGGAGCACCTCAATACATAAGGCAAATACTAACAGCCATAAAAGGGGAAATCGACAGTAACACATGCATAGTAGGGGACTTTAACACACCACTTTCACCAATGGACAGATCATCCAAAATGAAAATAAATAAGGAAACAACCTTTAAATGATACATTGAACAAGATGGACTTAAGTGATATTTATAGGACATTCCATCCAAAATCAACAGAATACACATTTTTCTCAAGTGGTCATGGAACATTCTCCAGGATAGATCATATCTTGGGTCACAAATCAAGCCTTGGTAAATTTACGAAAACTGAAATTGTATCGAGTATCTTTTCCGACCACAACGCTATGAGACTAGATATCAATTACAGGAAAAGATCTGTAAAAAATACAAACACATGGAGGCTAAACAATACACTACTTAATAACGAAGTGATCACTGAAGAAATCAAAGAGGACATCAAATAATACCTAGAAACAAATGACAATGAAAACACGACGACCCAAAACCTATGGGATGCAGCAAAAGCAGTTCTAAGAGGGAAGTTTAGAGCAATACAATCCTACCTTAAGAAACAGGAAACATCTCAAATAAACAACCTAACCTTGCACCTAGAGGAATTAGCGAAAGAAGAACAAAAAACCCCCAAAGTTAGCAGAAGAAACCATAAAGATCAGATCAGAAATAAATGAAAAAGAAATGAAGGAAACAATAGCAAAGATCAATAAAACTAAAAGCTGGTTCTTTGAGAAGATAAACAAAATTGATAAACCACTAGCCAGACTCATCAAGATAAAAAGGGAGAAGACTCAAATCACTAGAATTAGAAATGAAAAAGGAGAAGTAACAACTGATGATGCAGAAATACAAAGGATCATGAGAGATTACCACAAGCAACTCTATGCCAATAGAAAGGACAACCTGGAAGAAAGGAACAAATTCTTAGAAATGTACAACCTGCCAAGACTGAACCAGGAAGAAATACAAAATATGAACAGACCAATCACAAGCACTGAAATTGAAACTGTGATTAAAAACCTTCCAACAGGGCTTCCCTGGAGAGATATACCATGTTCTTGTGTTGGAAGAATCAACACTGTGAAAATGACTCTACTACCCAAAGCAATCTACAGATTCAATGCAATCCCTATCAAACTACCACTGGCATTTTTCACAGAACTAGAACAAAAAATTTCACAATTTGTACGGAAACACAAAAGACCCCGAAATGCCAGAGGAATCTTGAGAACGAAAAATGGAGCTGGAGGAATCAGGCTCCCTGACTTCAGACTATACTACAAAGCTACATTAATCAAGACAGTATGGTACTGGCACAAAAACAGAAATATAGATCAATGGAACAGGATAGAAAGCCCAGAGATAAGCCCACGCACATATGGTCACCTTATCTTTGATAAAGGAGGCAAGAATATACAGTGGAGAAAAGAAAGCCTCTTCAATAAGTGGTGCTGGGAGAACCAGACAGGTACATGTAAAAGTATGGGATTAGAACACTCCCTAACACCATACACAAAAATAAGCTCAAACTGGATTAAAGACCTAAATGTAAGGCCAGACACTATCAAACTCTTAGAGGAAAACATAGGCAGAATGCTCTATGGCATAAATCACAGCAAGGTCCTTTTTGGCCCACCTCCTAGAGAAATGGAAATAAAAACAAAAATAAACAAATGGGACCTAATGAAACTTAAAAGCTTTTGCACATCAAAGGAAACCATAAACAAGACCAAAGGACAACCCTCAGAATGGCAGAAAATATTTGCTAATGAAGCAACTGACAAAGGATTAATCTCCAAAATTTACGAGCAGCTTTTGCAGCTCAGTAACAAAAAAACAAGCAACCCAATCCAATAATGGACAGAAGACCTAAATAGACATTTCTCCAAAGAAGATATACAGATTGCCAACAAACACATGAAAGAATGCTCAGCATCATTAATCATTAAAGAAATGCAAATCAAAACTACAATGAGGGGCTTCCCTGGTGGTGCAGTGGTTGAGAGGCCGCCTGCCGATGCAGGGGACATGGGTTTGTGCCCCAGTCCGGGAAGATCCCACATGCTGCGGAGCGGCTGGGCCCGTGAGCCATGGCCGCTGAGCCTGCGCGTCCAGAGCCTGTGCTCCGCAACGGGAGAGGCCACAACAGTAAGAGGCCCGCGTACCGCAAAAACAAACAAACAAACAAAAAACTACAATGAGGTATCATCTCACACCGGTCAGAATGGCCATCATCAAGAAATCTAGAAACAATAAATGTTGGAGAGGGTGTGGAGAAAAGGGAACACTCTTGCACTGCTGGTGGGAATGTAAATTGATACAGCCACTATGGAGAACAGTATGGAGGTTCCTTAAAAAACGACAAATAGAACTACCATATGACCCAGCAATCCCACTACTGGGCATATACCCTGAGAAAACCATAATTCAAAAAGAGTCATGTACCAAAATGTTCATTGAAGCTCTATATACAATAGTCAGGACATGGAAGAAACCTAAGTGTCCATCATTGGATGAATGGATAAAGAAGATGTGGCACATGTATACAATGGAATATTACTCAGCCATAAAAAGAAACGAAATTGAGTTATTTGTAGTGAGGTGGATGGACCTAGAGTCTGTCATACAGAGTGAAGTAAGTCAGAAAGAGAAAAATAAGTACTGTATGCTAACACATATATATGGAATCTAAGGGAAAAAATGTCATGAAGAACCTAGGGGTAAGATGGGAATAAAGACACAGACCTACTAGAGAATGGACCTGAGGATATGGGGAGGGGGAAGGGTAATCTGTGACAAAGTGAGAGAGTGGCATGGACATATATACACTACCAAACGTAAAATAGATAGCTAGTGGGAAGCAGCCACATAGCACAGGGAGATCAGCTCGGTGGTTTGTGACCACCTAGAGGGGTGGGATAGGGAGGGTGGGAGGGAGGGAGACGCAAGAGGGAAGAAATATGGGAATATATGTATATGTATAACCGATTCACTTTGTTATAAAGCAGAAACTAACACAGCATTGTAAAGCAATTATACTCCAATAAAGATGTTAAAAAAAAAGAGTATAAGGATTGGTGGTCCTTATTTATCTGCAGAACTAAAACTAAATTAAGGCTATAAAGGAGAAAACATAGCACATAATGGCTTTATGATTGACAGTGTAGATATAGAACAGCTAGCATAAATTAGGACAGTAAGTTCACTGCCTAATAATTTAAAAATATTTAAGCAGCTTTAAATAAACTTTATTTTTAATGCTGAGGGATTAAAATAACTTTTAAAGTAAACAAAGTTCAAGATGCAATATGTCATCTTTCTCCCTAATATTTAAGTTGTGAGACCTGCCTCATCTGATTCCAAACATATATTCCTAAGTCTTCTTCTCTATCTCGTCAGGTATACATGGATTTTGATCACTTACTCTAAAAAAAAAAAGTAGAGCTAAAAAATGTTATCCAAAACATTTGGATAACTGTTTCGATAACTGGATAACTTTTTGGTGAGTTCCAAAAATTTGATCTTTAAAATTCTTTACCGTTGTTTTGAATTAGTTAGTTGACAACTATGTAATGACTGTTCAATGCAAGAATTCTACAGAAGACAAATAAAACACCGTTTTAGATTTATATGAAACATCATCTTCCAACCCAGGTAATGTTATATTGCACGTATTAAAGTATAGTAGGAATATTTTAGTTTCTGATTATGACAAGACTACTGAACTAGTCACCTTCAAGAACTAATCAAACATCGAGGCAAGGAAAACAAAATCTAAAGACACCGTGATGATTACAGGGAAATCTCTGATGAAATATTATTATATATAATAAATGACAATTTTGAAACCTTTCTCAAACTGTGTTTTAATCATATTTGTCTCCATTAAGCCTTTAAGTTAATTAACTAGGCATACTGACTTGAGACAAGGAAATTGATTTTCTGCATAGGACTCCCTCAACAGAGTAGCAGACATAAGAAAAGGATCAATTTTTCTTCATGGTTTGCAAATTAAGCTCCATGCAGGAAAAAAATTAACAAAATCCCTGTTCCCTTCTGTTCTTTTGTTCTTTAGTGACATGTTAATCAAGTAAATATGGCAGAAAGGGAAAATACATTTGAATGTTCTTGTACCTTTCACCTTTGGGAAAACAAAGAAGTCTCCTGTCTCATTAGAGAGCACCTCCAACCACTCCTCCCAGCCTCCTCCGTAATGGAGCCTGGGCATTGAAACCTAAAGAGTGGATCCCAGCTCCTTTCTACCCACCAAGGAATTCTCGTAGCCATCTATTCAGTATGGACCAAAAAAAAAAAAGAAAGAAAGAAAATGTGGCTTGTATATCGCATTCTTTTATTACAATAGAGACAACTCACTCCTTTGCCTTCTATTTCATCACAATCTCACCTTCACCCCAATGCCCCCAAGTGCACAAGGGTCTCATTTTCATTTGCACCCTCAAAAGATACACCAGGAGGACCCACATTTGCCTGTATTTGTTAGGTAAAGCTCAGTTGTGACATCCCAAGCTTGAGCTCTTTGATATGGGATTTTATTGCTTTAGTGGCTTCATCAACGTCCACTTATAATCTGGAATAAGTGCTATGCTGTTTAACTAAAAATCAAAAGAATATGTTTTTTTGTGAATGTTGGTACTGAGAAGTGTGTTCTTAGATGGAAGGTAGAAGGAAGGATTTTTCCTATAGCCTTTTGATTATCTACATAATGATATTATGAAAACTCTCTGTATTCCAGAAGATGTGTGTCAACAGTTTAACTATCATAGTGGAGTAGTCACTGTAGAGTATGTCATCTCTGAGATGACTGCGTGCGAACTTTAATATATTCTTTATTCTTCTCCTGTTGAATTTGAATAACACACCTTAATCATTTGTGATAGTGGTATTATTTCATGAGGGAAGAATTTGCCTATAAATGAAGTTCAAGCAGTAGCTTTTAAATTCAGTTGATCCTTGAACAACATGGGTTTGAACCGCACAGGTCCACTTATACGTGTCTTTTTTCCAATAGTAAATATTAAAGTACTACATGATGTATGGCTGGTTGAATCCACAGATGCAAAACCAAGGGTATGGAGGGCCGACTGTAAAGTGGTACTCGAATTTCTGACTGCATGGAGGGCCGGCACCCCTAACTTCCAACGTTGTTCAAGCGTCAACTGTAATTTCAGAAAACTGTTTTTCCCACACTTTGCAATTCCAAACCTGTGTATAGGGAGCAATGTGCTTTGTTAGATGTGAAGATCTGAGTGTTGAGAGATTTCAAAGTAAAATGATGCCTGATACTATACTGTATATTATAATATAAAATTCTATTATATAATTTAAAATATAAAATGCATTGTTATATAATATTAAAATATACATTTATATTATATATATATCACACAATTATAGCTTAACTCCATGTTATTGTATTCAGATATCCCACAGTAAAATCAGGTTTGTTGAAATGTAAAGCTCCGAAGAACCAACCTAACTTAGAACACAGGCAACTCCCTTTGCTTAGCGTGCATTCTCAAGGCTGTCATCCAGTCAGTCCTTCACCTGCCTGAGCAGAAATCGAGTCAGGGATGTAAATGAGGGCAGAGAGTCATCCTGATGTCCTTGAGGTGGCCTCCCTCACCGAGTTCTCTCTCCATACATACTTAGCATGTGGGCGTTTCTAGCCCTAATGCATCTGTAGTCTCTGAAATCAGCATCCACCTCTGGTGAGCTTACATTTATACTCAGTGCCTTAAGCATGACAGATACTGAACATACTTGGGGATGAAGGATGTGGCACCTCGGATTTTCAAGGTATTCCGGGATGTAGGAGAGAGACAGCTGTTTGGATAGATGCCAATAAGCCAGGTGTGATAGCCACACTGAGCTGGGCCTACCTGCACAGTGGGAATTCTCGCAAGACAGAAGTTTCAGTGCCCACTTAGGTCAATCCCAGAATCTTGAAGTTTCATTTTGGAAATAGGAGATGTCGGGTGAAAACAAACCAGGAGAGATCAGAGCCAGGCTGGGTTGTGTGGAGAATCTGTGAGCAGGGAGGGGAGTGCCTGCCAGGGCTCTCTATTACTCTCGTGGTGGTGGGTACCCCTTCTCCCCCTGTACTCTGGCCAAGGACACCTGGGCTGAGTCTCGCCTAATTTTCTCTTCAGCCACCCCTGATCTACTCCCTGCTGTAGATCTGGAAAGGTGATGACCAGATCAGATTCCCATGAGACGTCTGCTATTTTTGGTGAAAATAATCCAAACTGAGAGTTCCTGTATAAACCCCTCCTGACTCTTCAATGGACACTATTCCCTGGAGGAATCTGTAGTCAGTTTCTGCAGCTGCACTTATGGATTTGCTCTATTCCCAGAATCCATCCAGAAGAAGGTTTCCATAGCTTGGTACTCATTTTCCATTCTTAGGATATTTTATTTTTTTAATTTTATAAAAATTGAACTATAGTTGATTTACTATATTGTGTTAGCTTCAGGTGTAGGGCAAAGTGATTCAGTTTTATATATATATATATATATATATATATATATATATATATATATCTTCTTTTTCAGATACTTCTCCAGTATAGTTTATTACAAGATATTGAATATAGTTCCCTGTGCTATACAGTAAATCCTTGTCGTTTAGGATATTTTCTTAATTGCTTCCCTCTACATGCTCCCAGTATTTGTGGGGTATGTTTTACAATGGGCTGAGTTGCTTGCATTTGTACACTGTTGTTTTTCAATTTTTTCCCAACTACAAGAGAACCTCACTATGAAATATGGAGTCTATGCCATGTATCCATCTATGTTATAGCATGGCTCTCTACATATCTATTTCATAACTATACAAAGACTTTATTTTCTAACACAGATCACTTCCTACACTCAGGAACCTCCCTACTGCGGTCAAGGACCAGCAGTCCTGGCATCACCTGGGAGCTTCTTAGAAATGTAAGTTCTCAGGACCTGCCCCAGACCTACCACATCACCATCTGCAATTTAACAAGGTCCCCAGGTGCTTCATGGGCACATTAGCATTTGAGATGCACTGGGCTATGGCAATGGCTTTTGAAGCAGGGACTATACATTAGTCACACAGAGGACTTAAAAAAAAAATACCAAAGTTGCGTCCCACTCCTAGAGATTCTAATTGTAATTAGTTTGAGGCATAGCCCCAATATGGGGTTTAAGTTTATTTTTAAGTTTCACATTTAATTTAAAGGGAAACACATTTAATTTAATTATTCTGAGAAACACTTCTCTAGAATAAGCAATATTAGGTAAAATTTGTACAGCTAAAAGCTGTGCATGTTGTGCATTCAGTGTTAGACTGGAAGATCCTTGAGGGTCAAATCCACCTCTTTTATTTTTTATTTTTTTGTGGTATGCGGGCCTCTCACTGCTGTGGCCTCTCCCGTTGTGGAGCACAGGCTCCGGACGCGCAGGCTCAGCGGCCATGGCTCACGGACCCAGCGGCTCCGCGACATGTGCGATCTTCCCGGACCGAGGCATGAACCCGTGTCCCCTGCATCGGCAGGCGGACTCTCAACCACTGCGCCACCAGGGAAGCCCCCACCTCTTTTATTTTTTATGTGTTCTCCAAATTGCCCTTTGTACAGTGCTTAACATATGGTAGTGACTCAATTACATGTTCATGCTTGATGGGGTACTAAAGCAAAAGACTAGGGTTCATGCTCTGAAAGATATGACATCTTTGACCTTGGGCAGGCCCCTGAACTTGCTGGGAAGTCAATTTCTTTGTCAGTCAAATATGAATGACTTTATATTAAAGTAGTTATTAGTCATTCATTCATTTGCCAAATATTTATGAGCATCTATTCTGTTCTGGGTACTGTTCCAGGCATCGAGGATACAGGAGTAAATAACAAAGACAGGAAAAGCTCTTGTCCTCATAGAACTTACATTATAATGAGACATGAATAACAAACAAGCAAATAAAAAATAGAAAGCAAAATAGAGGCATAGATAGTCTTAAATACTAAGAAAAATGAAGCATAGTAAAGTACCGGAGAGTAGTAAACTGTTAGATGACAGTGGGGAAAGCTAGCTCAGCCACGTAATCAGAGGAGACCTCTCTTAGGAGGGGACATTTGAGCAGAGACTTGAATGATGGAAGAAGCCAGCCAGGGAATGACAGGCTGAGATCCTGCAAGAATAACACCTCTGAGGCAGAAACAAGCTAGAAGTGGTCAAGGGGGAGACAGAGGGCAAGGGTGGTTGCAGCAGGATTCTTTGTAAATGTCTCTAGTCTATGACTTAAAGACTCAGGTAGATTTATTTAAGTCTTGAAACTAATCAAACCTTTAGTCCATTCATGGGAAACATAAATTACCTGAAGGCAAAAACATCTAATACTTGGGGCAGCAGAAAAGTAACAGAAAACCAGAGCGTCATCATCATTGGCTCAACTTCTCTACTCAGTGTAATATTCTACTTTGGAATCTGCAGGAGTATGCTACCAACACATACAGAGATAATATCACTGCTCTAGGCAGTGCCTTGAGTTCAGTGGATTTACTCCTGCTCTCTTGGGTGATGAAAAGGTCCATTTAGGCACTCTCCTGCTTCTGTCTCTTCTCCTTTGATTTATCAAAGTTCTGTGAATGGCTCAGAAAACCAGGATCAGGAGAATGTCAGCCCTCTGGGCCTGGAGTCCATGGCTCTGGTTCCAGACTTCATGAGTCTCTGGTTCCAGCCAAGATGCGGAACATCATTATATTGTTGCTAGCTTGCTTCTTCAACCACTTTCCCCCACCCCCAGATGTCATGCTTTTATTTCTACAGTTCAACTGCCAAAATCCATCTAGGATTCAGAGGTTTGTGTCCCAGTAATAGGAATCTTAATTGCAAAATCTTGAAGTTAGAATATAAGCCCCCAAAGAAACAATGCTTGAAGATGATTCGTATGATGATAATGATTAATGTATCTATGATGGGTCTCCCCTTTTCCACATGCTATTTGGCTCCATTAGTGCAGGTTAAATAGTCCTAATTACAACAACACTGACTAACATAAGATAGACTTAACTGTGTTTCATCTCTCCTCTAAGTGCCTTGCATGTGTTATCAGATTTGATCCCCACAATCTCCTTATGCATTCTTTACTGTCACCTTCATTCCCAGGAACCTGAATCACATAGAGACTGGGCAACTTGTCCAAAGACAACACGAAGCGACTGAACCAGGCCTGAAACTCTAGACTTTCTGATTCCAAAGCCTAAGCTCATACTCATACCACTTACCTGCTCGACAAACATCTACTTAGCTTACAAAATTCAACTTAGGAGTCTACCCTCTATGTAGCTTTCCCTTCTCTCCCCCTCATCAGGTAAAAATACTGTAACAAAAATGACATAATTCCCATGTTAAATTCTTATTCTATGTCAGGCTCTGTGCTTAGTGCTATACTTACATAACCCTTATAAAGTTAGGCTGCCTCCTGGCCAAGCAATAAAATGGTTGTATTTCAAGTCCTACGCTGTAAAATTAAGTTGTAGTTTTAGTCTTTATTGCACACCCTAAAACTCCAGAAGGAGAATTACATTCGTAACACAGAGCAACACTTCTTAGAATCCTTCTCTCCCTCCTTCCCCACCCCCATGCACCCCATGCACCCCCATGCACCCCCATACACCCTCCAGCCTACAAAGCCGTGCATGAGAGCTGCCTCCAAGAACCCACCTCTTCCAAACTTCTAAAACTCTCCCCCCGAAACCCATCCCAGTATGGCTTTTGTTCTCCTTCCCCCTCCCTCCTAATGCTTTCCAAATCCAGATTTTTCTCTCTCAAGTAGCTTTGTATCCTTTCCAGTATAAACCAGTCTACTATGTTTTAGGCTTCTTTTGCCTCAACCTTGGTTCTACAGAGCCAGTGGATGAATGCTGAATCAACTGACCTCACCACAGAGGTAGAAGTGCTAACAACAAAAAAACCTTCCTCTTAGAAGAAAAGGAGAAAACACAGTGGCCATCCATATGTTTATATTTTGCCCTTGTCATATACACTTTCTCAATTTATTATCACCACTCCGAGATGGGTTAAAATTTTTGCCATTTTAAGATTTTTAAAAATGAGGGTTAACTCATTTACCCAATGAGATAGGTTAAATTAATGCAGACCCAGAATCTGAATCCAGTCTGAGTAGATAAAAACCCTTGAGTTTAGCCACAACAGACATTGGGTATGTGACCATTCAACTTCCCTTAAGGGCTCCAGTGTCCTCTAGGACTGAGGTCAGCAAGGGTTGGCCCATGGGCCAAATCCGGCTTACTCTTTTTGTAAATAAAGTTTTATTGGAACGTAGTCACAGTCATTCATTTACATAGTGTTTACAGCTGCTTTTGCACTACAGAGGCAGAATTGAGTAGTTTTAACAGAGAATGTATGGCCCACAAAACCTAAAATCATTACCATGTGGCCCTTTACAGAAAAAATTTGCTGACTCCTGCTCTAGTAGATGACCCTCGTAGCATGTCTAACAATTAACTGGAAACAGGGCAATTCATCACAAATAGTTTTTAAATAATTTTGGTAATTTGAGAAGTTTTTTTTAATATGGTAAATTGGTCATTCGATGAATTTATTTGTTGCAAATTGGGTTCTGGCAAATTTTTTCAGTCAACAAATTCATTCAAGAAATGTTTATGGAGTATCTACTATGTGCCAAGTTCTCTTGGGATTTATGAATGAAAAAGACCCTCCACACTCTTACAGGTTACATTCCAGTGGGGCGAGACAGATAACAAACAATACATATAATAAATAAGTAAACTATATGGTACTTCAGAGGGAGGTATGTGCTTTGGGAAAAGGGGAAGAAAAGTCGATGGGCAATTGAGAGGACAAATGGCAGCATGCAATTTTAAATACTGTGGTCTTCTCTCATTGAGAAGATGATACTGAGCAAGGACTAAATGGCGTAAACAGAAAGGCACATAGATATCTAGGAAAGAACATTCCAGGCAGAGAGAACAGTCAGTGCAAAGACTCTAAGGCAGGAACAACAAAGAAGACAGTGCCTCTGGAGTAGAGAGTAAAGGGGAAAATAGTAGATGAGGTGAAAGTAATTATTGTGGATGGAGCGTGTAGATCTTTGTTGACCACTAGAAGAATTCCAGCTTATATTCTAAGTGAAACATGGGCCATGGAAGGTTTTGAACAGAGAAGCAACATGATATGGTTTATGTTCTAAAAAGGTTACTGCAGCTGCTTTGTTGATTATAGACTCTGGGAGAACAAGGGAGGGAACAGGGATAGTAGTGAGGAGTCTGCTATGTCATTCAAATGAGATGATAGGGAGTGGGACCAGTGGCTGGCAGTGGCGAGATGAAAAAATGGCCACATTCTGGTGGATGTATATTGAAGTAAAACCAACAGAAATTTCTGATGGATTGGATATGGAACTTAAATGAAAGAAAGTAGTTAAACTTTTTAGTATAGCCTCTAGAATGATGGAGCTACCAACCAACGTGACCGTGAGAAAGACTGCAGGTACAGCCGGTTAGCACAGATGTTCGTTAGACACCAATGTTCGTTGGCATTGGATATACAAGTATGGAGTTAATAGAAGGTCCTGGATAGAGATACAAATTTCATTGACTGTAATGAAATGAAAAGCTCATAGCATTTCTTTGTTTCTTTTTTTAGACTATAAATTCTTTGATGGCAGGACCCTGTCTCATTCATTTTTTTTTTTAATATCTAGCCCTTAATATGGTGCCAGGAGCACAGTGGATAACATTGTATTTTATTGATGTTCAAAAATGCTACAGGAATGAATGAATGAATGGACAGATACTTTCATGAGACTGATTTACACACTTTGGGAAAGGAGCATTTTCCATCTGTGGAAGGAAAAAACCTCAAATTGTCTCATTTACCATTAATGATATTTAGGAGGGCATGTTCAAGTAGGTGCCATGGTAAAGGATCAAATATGACCTTCAAACTTGGCAGTATACTGTCATTCCCATCATTTTAGTTGTATTGAGATAATAAATACATTGGCAGCCCGAGTTCTTGTTATTCTTGATATAAGAGAATGGCTCGTATTGATCAAAGAAAAGTTGTCAATTTCTGGACAAGCTGGATGATCAGAGAAATTGAATTCCAAAACAAAAAAATAATTCCAGAAAAATTAACTCATCTGGGAAAAACTCTATAGTTGAAAATTATGCCAAGAGAAAAATAATAAATTCTAGGAAGTATTTAGCTCTGCTAAAACTTAATTTTAAAATAGAAAAGACTTATCAACATCATCCAATCTAAGAATTGAGTACATTTTCAGAGATTACTAATAATTTTTGAGCTGAGTAATATTAAGTCTATGATGTATTAAAATTTGCAACTCTGTGCAAATAAACATAATAGTGATATAAATAGTTTATCACTTTTAATTTCCATATCATATCTGAGAAAGGGGGTAGGTAGAAAGAAATGAAGTGCCAGGACGGCTGGGATTTATCACTTTCCTGGATACTCACTAGTTTGTCACTGTAAGTCCATTTGGGGACTTGTGATAAATGAGGGAGCATTATACATTCTAAGATCTATCTCTAAAATTCATGAAGCAGAACAAAACATACATTCGTGCATGCATACACACACACAAACACACAGACACTCACACACAAAGACCTATTAATGAAAATTCACGATCAACAAGACAATTTTACTTAAAGGGACAGATTTAACTTGATTTCAGAGTTCCAGAAAGCTCAGCTCAGATTTTTTCACATTAACTTCAAATTATATATTACTGCACAGAAAGATGAACAACACAATTCACTTAAACTAACTCAGTTTCAAAACTGTATTTTAGATGTGAATAATGACTTAAAAATAGAGAAATTATCCTGGTAAGAATTTCAGGCACCAAACAAAATATATATGAATGCTCAGGCTTTAGGTGTTTAGTTGTACCTGATTAATAAAAATATTTAATTTTCTGAACAGGTAATGCATTTGCATAAATACCCGTACAAGGTAATAAAAAAGTCTCCCCTGGGCTTCCCTGGTGGCACAGCGGTTGAGAGTCCGCCTGCCGATGCAGAGGACGCAGGTTCGTGCCCCGGTCTGGGAAGATCCCACATGCCGCGGAGCGGCTGGGCCCGTGAGCCATGGCCGCTGAGCCTGCGCATCCGGAGCCTGTGCTCCGCAACGGGAGAGGCCACAACTGTGAGAGGCCCGCGTAACGCCAAAAAAAAAAAAAAAAAAAAAAGTCTCCCCTGACCCCATCTTCCACAGGCACAGGTCCTAAGTTTGTATCCCTCTCAACAGGTCAACATTTCATCTTTTTATCAGGAACACATTATAGTTACAAATTTAACCCATAAAAGATTAAAACTTAAATGATATTGTGCCATCCTACACAAGTCCATGGAATGTTTTTTCATTTGTTCAAATCAACTTTTGCATTCTTACATATTTCAAGTTTACTCAAATATTTTATTCTTTTTCTATTGCAAATATTTTTATTGTATATGAATAAAAGTTTTTGATTTCTATATATTAATTTTATACTTTGCTATCTTACTGAATTATCTTAATTCTTGTGGACTTATCAGTTGATTCTCTTGGGTTTTCCAGGTAGATTGTTCTGTCATTCACAAGTAGTTAGATTACCACCACCTTTGCAATTTTTATACCTCCAGTTAAGTTCTTTTCCCTAAATGCTTTAATGTCAACCTCTAGTACAATGTTGCATGATAATGGTAATGTTGGCATCCCAGTTTTGTTACTAATACTAGTTGTAATTCTACCAGTGTTTCCCCATTAAACATAGTTCTGGCTTTTGCATACATATTTTCCAAAAATTAGTATTATTAAATATTTTATTAAGAATTTATGTTGAATTTTACAAATATCTGTTTAGCATATCAGTAGATGACCTTATAGTTTTTCATATTAGATTTCACAGGTCCAGATGGTTTCACAGAGGATTTCTAGTATACCTTGAAAGAGTAAATAATTCTAATCTGTTTTGTCTATTGCAGAACCTAGTGTATGAAAGAAAAACTTCTAAATCATAAAGCAAACCTAACAGTGATGCCAAAATTCCCCAAAAAGATTACACACACACACACACACACACACACACACACACACACACAAACAAGAGATAACTGCAGACGAGTCTTACTTAGGAAAATGGACACAATAATTCTGTGTGGCAAACAATTCAGTAAGGCATTAAAAATAATAAGTTATGACCAAGTGAGATTTTATTCAAGAATGCAATAATTTGCTTTTAGAAAATCTAATACTAAAATACTTCATATTAACTTATCATATGGTTATCTATATGCTGAAGAATGTAGCCCTTGAAGGAATGTCTCTATTTCTTCCAGGGAAATAGTCTACTTGATTTTTTAAAAAAATTTCTTCTGGGATCACTTTCAGTAAATCGTATTTTGCTACAATATTGCCCATTCCATCCAGGTTTTGAAATATATACGTTTAAGTTGAACAAAGTAGTCTCTTATGAATCTTAATTTTCTTCCTTTTTAATTAATATAAAAATTCTGAGTACAGCTCTAGTTATGTCTTACAAATTATAATACATAACTTTATTACAAGTTTCTAGATACTACGCAAGTTCAGTTTGTATTTCCCCTTTGATTCAAGGATTATGAGAAATTCCTTTTTCCCCCAGAAAGAAAAGACTTTTTATTTTCTGAGCTTTGTTGTTCTTGTTTTTGTTATTTCTAGTTTTGCAATATTATCATGAGAAAATGTTTGCTGCACTATCTCCAATTTTTGCAATTTATTCAGATCATCTATGTAGTCTAATACTTGGTTGATTTTGGTGAATATTCCGCGGGTGTTTACAAAGAAGCCATATTCTTTAGGGAGTTCAGAAAATGTCAGTTAGATCTTCCTCATTAATTACAGTATGAGGTCTTCCATTTGTGCTCGCTTCAAGTCTCAACTTACTGGACATTTCCTCTGAGACATGTTTTCAAACCAGGTACACCCTAAGCCCAGATAAGCTCTTTGCCTATCTGCTCCTCTAGCACCTGTACTTCCTGCTATTTTAACAATTCTTGCACTGTGTTATAATTGCTTATTTACTTCTCAATGGGCATTCAAGGTCCTTAAGAACAGAGAGCATGTGTTGTTCACTGTTGCATTCTCAGGACCTGACAGCTCTTGGCACACAGAAGGACCTCATAATCATTTGTTGCATGAATAGATGAATATCTCCATAACTTTCCCTTCTTTAGAATTCCTCTTAGAGAAAGAGACTGGAGAGAGGGGGTGAGACACTGCGAAGAAAATATTAAGCATAGACTGGAGGTGTCTGGCAAGTAGGTAGTCTTCCAAACAAGTCCTATGATTCCCATCCAGACATTGGCGGTCTACCATATTGGTACTCAGATGTGCTCAGTAGCCCAAGTGAACCAGGAAAAATGGCAAAGCGGTCAGTGTTTATCACCAGCATTTTCTACATCCCTTATTCTGTACCCTGCCCCAGAAGAAGCCACTAATCTCATATCACTGCTCTGGTTCCAACATTCAGAAACTTCCTCAGTCCTTTTTTCCCTTCTGCAATAGAAATTCCAGGCAATTAGGCCAGTCTACGTTGAGTATTGGTTTTATTAAAGTCATTTGCTATGAGTAGTGACTGACTGTATCAACTTAATTTTTCAAGACATATGTTCATCCCCTAATGGAAGCCTGCTAATCCGTATCTTGAGCTAGTGGCTACTTATCTCTTCTGAATACCCCCTCCCCCACCATGCTTAATTATGCTTGCAAAATGCATGGCAGGCAGACATATACAATCTTCCCCTTTTCCTTGCCTTTCCTCATCTGAAAAATGAGGGAATTTGATTAGTTGATCTAGAAAGTTGTCTCAGCTCTAAATTTCTATGATTAGTATTCTGTCATCTACCCTTTGCAAACTACTCTAAATAGATTCAATCACCATAGGAGAATTAGCGAGGACAACCAGGCAAATACTGAACTCAACAAATCCTCAAATTAGGGGAGGGGGTCATATAGTCAGTCTTTGACCATCCACAGCACTGCTGAATGGCAAAAATCATCTTAGTGAATAAGACAGAAATCTGTTATCAACTATCAAAGACAAAAGAATCGGGAGGGGTCTAAGAGAACATCTGGTTCAAACCCTTTCCAGAGGCATAAATTTCCTGGAAATAGGTATTGTAGGAAGCATTCTGGTTAATCAAATATTCCAATTAATGGTTAGATCTAAGACACTAGGAAATAAAATGTTGAAAGAATTACAATACAATAAAAATATTTCAAGTGTTAAAACTAGAATGAATATGTGACACTACAGTGGAAGTAAGATTAGACCAAGAATCCTGTTCCAGGTCTAGCTTTGTTCTTTTTTTTTTAACATCTTTATTGGAGTACAATTGCTTTACAATCGTGTGTTAGTTTCTGCTGTATAACAAAGTGAATCAGCTATATGTATACATATATCCCCATATCTCCTCCCTCTTGTGTCTTCCTCCCTCTCACCCTCCCTATCCCACCCCTCTAGGTGGACACAGAGCACCGAGCCGATCTCCCTGTGCTATGCGGCTGCTTCCCACTAGCTACCTACCTTACGTTTGGTAGTGTATATATATCCATGCCACTCTTTCACTTTGTCCCAGCTTACCCTTCCCCCTCCCCGTGTCCTCACGTCCATTCTCTATGTCTGCGTCTTTATTCCTGTCCTGCCCCTAGGTTCTTCAGAACCAATTTTTTTTTTTTTTAGATTCCATACATATGTGTTAGCATACGGTATTTGTTTCTCTCTTTCTGACTTACTTCACTCTGTATGACATTCTCTAGGTCCATCCACCTCACTACAAATAACCCAATTTTGTTTCTTTTTTTTTTATGGCTGAGTAACCTAGCTCTGTTCTTAACTGTTTTTTTGACCTTAGGAAAATCTCTCAAGCTCTCTGAACTCAGTATCTGCATAACTATAGTATGTGGAGACAGAATGAATTATATATTGAAATATTTTTGAAAGATCAATGTACCCTACACAACATACATAATACTAATTGTTCATGATGACAACATGCCTCAGAATGTTAGAGAAAATTGGGCAAAGTTATGCAAATTTATCATTTTCATACTGTTACTCATAAACGAAATGCCTTCAATATTACCACCGTGAGTCATAATACTGGATAAAGCTCAACCAAAGTTTATAAAAAAGATCAAATTCAATTATGAATTATAAAAACATCAATGATTCTCTAAATAGCATCTGAGAGAATATAGTTTGCATCCTCTTTATCTAAAATTCCACAAGAACAATTTTTCCCAGTTCTCAGAAAATCCGGTTTGGGATTTAAAGGTAAAATCGAGCCATTTCAGGCCGAAGGGTAATTTTAAAACAAGACCAGTAGCAGGAAAATTAGCCCTCAGTGATAGCACTGATTTCAAGATACAGCAGTTGCTCGAAATCTCTTAAGTGCTTCCATCCAGAAAGAAGTCACACGAGACTGACTCCCACATTTAACTTTAATGAAGAACCTAAATTGGATGAAACTATTAATTAATCTAACTAATTTGCAGTACTCAAGGCATTGACTCTAATGGCAGGACGTGAGTCCAAGAAGTCAACTCCACCATGGTGATGAGAGCTGACGTGTTTGAGAACTTGCAAGGTACTGGGCCCAGTTCTAAGCACTACACGCTTGTTATTTCATGTGTATCTCAATCTTTACACCAAATCTATGAGATGGGCTTCATTATTGTCCCCATTTTTCAGCTGAGAAATCTGAGGCACAGAGAGATTAAGTATCTTGCCCAAAGTGTACAGCTAGGAAGAGGCAAGACCTGATTTGGACCCTCAAAGTCGAACACTGGTGCTAATGGATTTTACCACCACGCCAACCCAGGATTGCTAGAGTACATGGCCATCATCTATTTTCTTGTCTTTCTTTACCTCTATAAAGCAGGTTTCTGAAAGGAATGAACCAAATGTCAATTACCTTTGTGTATCTCTCAGCACCTCACACATGGGGAACAGTTTACAATCATTTGTTGACTGACTGCTAAAAATATGCAAATCATTTTGGGACCCTATATCTGTATTGGAAACACAAAATTAAGAGAGAATGTAGGTAATTCCAGAAATAAAAATCCTACAGTGGAATGTTTTGGATTATGAACTATCCAGTTTTATTTTCTATGTTAACCAAAATCTAGAGAAAAGTTATTAATTCAGACTGCCTTGGATAGTGGTTACTTTGAATTATAATATATGATTAGATCAGGAGTTCATTAAAAAAATGTTCTGTAAAGGGCTAGGTGGTAAACATATTAGGCTTTTTGGGCTGTAAGATCCCTGTTGTACCTACTCAACTCTACCACTTTAAGTAGAGAATAAGAGAGCCACAGACAATATGTAAAAGAATGGGCATGGCTTTATTTACAAAAGAAGGTAGCAAGACTGATTTAACCCATGGGCAATAGTGGGCTGACCCCTGGACTCCAGCATAGGTAAATTGATTTTCAATAGCTACTTGATACATGTTTAAGCAGGGATCTTATTTGAATGAATAGATTAAAAGATATATTATGGTTCTTGTTCTCTTATACTGATTATCCTCACAGATATCTCACTAGTTTTCTTAATTAAACTTTCCTCTTTAAAAAGTCCAAAAATAAATCATCAAATCTTACCAAATTCTAGATTCATGAGGCCCAAAGTAAACAACTTATCTCTTCTCTCTCCCTCTCTCTCCTAAAGACACCACATATGAGTTACCTACCGTTGTCTGACAAATTCCCACCCGCCCCAATTCAGCGGCTTAAACAACAACATTTTAATCTCACAGTTTCTATGGGTCAGGAGTCCAGGCACAACCTAGCTGAGATCTCTGTTTCAGGGTCTCTCAGGAGGCTAAAATCAAGGTGTAAGCTGGGACTGCAGTCTCACATGAGGGCCCAACTAGAAAAGGATCCACTTTCAAGCTCACTCAAGCAGTTCTTGGCAAGATTCAGTTCCTCCTGGGCTGTTGGACTGAGGCCTCAGTCCCTCACTGACTGTTGACCGAACGCCACACTCAGCTCCTTGCCAGGCAGCCCTCTCCACTAAGGCAAGCAGTGCGGAGAGCCAGAGAGAATGCCAGCAGGAAAGCAAGTGCAAGCAAGACAGACCTCCAGCCTTTATAACCTCATCGTGAAAGTAACCTCCCTTCACTTTTGCCATATTGTATGTTAGAAGCAAGTTGCTAGGTCCAGCCCACAGTCAAGTGGAGGGGGTTACCCAAGAATATGAATACCGGGAGGCAAGAATCACTGGGGTCCACTTCAGAAGGCTGCCTACCACATGCTAGTAAAACAAAGTCTTCATTGGTCTTCTAGTGTAATGCTATTAACATTTAAAAAAAATTTTTATACAGGAGGTTCTTACTAGTTATCTATTTTATACATATTAGTGTATATATGTCAATCCCAATCTCCCAGTTCATCCCACCACTACCCCCCGTTATTAACATTTTTAATTGATGTTCTGTCAACAGGAGTGTATGGCTGTTAGCACAACTGAGGCCATCTTGGGCCCTTACAGTTTCTTGTGTCCTTTCACTGACCCTACCCAGGACTGTACTGTGCAGTAAAGCCCTTCTCTGTCAGGGGCTTTGTAGCTAATAGATATTGTTTAATAATCATTAGGACCAGGTGGCCTCTATGCTCCGTTAGTCCCCAAATAATGATGAAAATCTTTGCTGACTTATTCCTAGCACCCACTAGACTAGTTACCCATTCATGAATTTTGACTTAGGAATGCATGTCCTATTTCCAAACACCTACCCCCATACCCTAGGTTAACTATACAATTGTCCCAGTGGCCCCTTGGCCGTGTGGAGTGCAGCTGCGAATGCTTCCGGATCGTTGTCTGCCCGATCCCGCTCCCACCCTGTGAGTAGGTTACCCTATAATAAACTGATTCATTAATAATATGGAGCTGCCTCCCTCATTTTTCGGTTTCAAGATGCCTTCTCAGTTGGGTGGGCACGTTTCGTTCCCTCCATTCTCCAACAAGGAGTAATTTGTACCTTCATAATAGCTATATCCTTTTAGGCTCAAAATATAACTGTGATTCAATCTTCCTAACAAACTTCATAGCCAGCATGGAACAGTTTCTATGATGTTTCTACGAATAAGCTGCTCTCGTTATTTCCCTGACCCAAGGAGGGTTGGTATATGCGGGATGACTTGCATAGTATTAGATTGGAAATTAGTTTCTGTTACAGTTACACAATTGTAATTTGTCAATTTAAAATTAGATGTGCAGAGCAAAAAGGGAAGTAATGGGTGTTAAATGACATGGGTAATATAGATCCCAAATTGATTTGATGCTTACTTCTCCAGATTGGTTTTTGAACTGTGTTGACACTCCATTCTCACTGATGATGAGGAAACCAGCCAGATATAGGGCTTTTGTCAATAGGAAAGGAATTTTCAGGAGGACCTGTGGTCGGTTGCTATCCTGGTTCTAAACGGTGCATGATGTGACAGGCATCACGTTTGTGTCAGCCTTCCCTGATCTAATTTTAGTTTTGGGCCATTTGCTTCAGTAAACTACAGACCCCATAACAAGTATTTGGGTGCAGATAGTTCATTTGGGAGGGGGCCTCAGGAAGGACAAGTGAGAGAGTACGGAGTGTAAACAAGGAAAGGGGAAAAGCCAATAAAGTCTATTACTGAGCCAGTTACCATGGACGGCAAGTATGGTTCAATCCTGCTGGGGATCCTCTGAAAAACCATATAGAATTCTCATCAGATTTATCCCACCAAGTAACTGGAAATCCGGCGTCTTTATCCACTAACTCCCATCCCTCTATGGTTGAGAGGCGTCCCCCTGGAGTGTTCTAAGCTTCCTTGTATGCAAGTTGAGAAAGTTATTAAAGTGCCAAAAAATAAAACAAACAAACAAAAAAAACAACTCTCAGGCAGAAAAGCAGCAAGGTTCAGGGCTTGAGGTGAGTTGCTGATGGCTTACAGGAGACTTTCTCACTCAATTTGCTGGTGAATTTGCAGTACATCTGCTACACGTAGTCTTATGCAGGTAAATGTTTTCATCAATACAATTTGTTTCTAAGCAAGGAATTCTCCATTTTAGGCAGGTGCCGCCTGGCACACAGAGGTGCTCAATGAATACGCATTACTGGATGACACTGAAGGTTGTGAAGACGGCACAGCAGAGAGCCAGAAGGCCGCTTCTTGCACTCACGGCCCTGATCACCTTGAGATTGGGACCCCATCCTGCTACTGACTTAGTTTCCCCCCTCATCACTTTCTCTTTCCCTTGAGTTATAGATTTTCAGAAACCTTAGAGATGATCATCCAACCCTTTTATATTTCCAAGAAGGAAACTGAGGCCCAGAAGGGTGAAATGACGTGGCCACCTTTGCAAAGTCAGCCAGTGGCAAAGCCAAGACCCACATCCCTGGCATCTTCTCACTGCTCTCTCCATCACAGCCCTGCCTCCTTTTCTTAGCTTCTGTAATGCTACAGGATTGATTTCCATCAAGGGACTGGGACTCATCTAAACTCTCTGAAGCAGATATATGCAACTGATGTATTAGAAATTGATGTACTCAATAAGCCCAACCCAAATCTTTCCACTTTCACAATTTATCTTTTGTTCTTTTTATAGCAGTCTGTACAATTCAATATTGAAATACAGAAATGCCTCCTGATAGCACGGTCTTTTTAATTTCTTCAAAGAGCTTGCTTATCTATTTGTGTCATTTTATTCAAGAGGCTGTAGGATTTCTTTTTAATTACGAACAGATTCCTGCAGGCTCATATCTAGTGCAAATAAGTAGCTAATTATTAGCGGGTGGTTTGTGTTTCTGGTTTTTGTGGTGAGGAGAAAGGCATGGAACTGACTTGCATCAAAATGCTGCTTGGCTACAGGAAATGGACACAGTGGAGGCCAGCTCTTGGGTAATTTACAGTAACAAAAAGTGAGATCACCAGCCCAGCCAGAGGCTCTTGTACCACGTTAATTCCAGGCCTCTGATTGACCTGGAGCTCTTTTTCTTGTTTTCTTCTCCCCATATGTAACCTTGAACATGATGGAGGCCTGATTCACTTCAGGAGCTTGAGGTTGCCATGCCCCAGGCATGAGCGCCCAGGGTCTCAGGCCAAGAAGGGAAGGTTTCTATCAAGGTGGCTTCTGCAGAGCCCTCCTCACTCACCTGCTGCCTGCACCATGAGCTAACATTAAAGTGCAGAGCTGAAGCGAAACCAGGCCACAGGCCAGGGCGTGGGTGGTAAAGCTTCTTGGCTACCACTGACTGCCATTCAATAGATATTAATACCTCAGTTGTGAAACACTCTTGCCCTCCACCAAAGGAATATCCGTCCTCATCCCCAGGCTGTGGCATCCCAGGGCTCAGAGGATTCAGGTGCATTGCAGGGAAGCTCAGCACCTGGAGAAGCCTCTTTGCGCCCCAGAGTCATCACAGGATCCCAGGTGCTCTTGAGGAAATGGCTTCTCTATCACTACAGGTTGGAATGGGCTTCTAAGCCTGCCACCGTTTGTAGTCCAGGATCGTCCATTGCTCACCTATCTCACCCACCCCACCGAGCATCTCAGAAGTCCGCTTGCGTCAGAAGTCCGCCATCGTGATTGCTCTGGGATGACCAAGAGCCCGCACATGGCCTGCCTGCTCACTCTGCTAAGGTTCAGGGTTGCAAAAATGGTCGGGGGTGAGAGATTTGGCCCGTGTTGCCTTCCTGATCTGGCCTCCTCATGCTACTCCAGGGAGCGCAGCCGACTTGGAAATCATAAGGCAACGAGCCCAGTCTAGGGGGTGGAGACCACTCAGCTTCTCCAGATTTCCCCTCCCATCCAGCCCCCTCTCTGGGCAGCAGCAGATGGAGGACAGGAGAAAACCACTGTCATCGCTACAAACCCTAGCCGCCATCCCAAGGCCTTTCCCTCAGCCTGAGTCAGAGAACGAGACTGGACAGTTTTTATTAAACTTCCCTCCTCTCCTTCCTTGTTCATAAGAATGAAATTTGAAGCTGCGACGAGGTGGGTGGGGGAGTAAATAAAGAAGTGGAAACAGCACCCATGGCTGAGAAAGCAGATGAAGGGCAGTGTAGCTCTCTCTCATTTTCCCACATTTCTTTTCATAGTAGCTCCATGGCTGCAGGTGTGACTGTGCTGTCTCGAGCTCGCCCAGCCCGCTGCCTGCACTCTCTCACCTCTTTCACATCAGATGTTGTCATCTGGTGAAACCACAGTCTGTGAGTAATTCTGCCGACTCACTCCCTGGGGACGGTTTCCCTCAGGGGTCAGGGAGCCAGAAAAGCACGGAGGGTGGAGTCAAGCCAGAGGAGATGTGAGGAGCAGCTCACCCACTCTTCTGCCGTGTGATCTTGCTAGAGTTAAAGAGTAAACTCAGCTTTCTTATCTATATCACAGAGATAACTCCTAGAGTTCTGTGGCTGAAAGCGTTTCACTGATCATGGTGGTGGGAGTTCGTTGTTTTGTTTTCGTAACAGCACATCGCAGCCCCCCTGACATATAGGAGTGCTCGCTACGACGAGATGCCATTTTACGTGAACTTAGCTTGTGTGAGTTTGAAATAGGGCAATGTAAAAATACTAATAAAGTCTTAATGCATGCATAGAACATGAAATACAACCAAATTCTACTTTTTATGTATTCCTCTAGGGAAAATTGCCTTGAATTATGCAAGCTTTGAATTATGTAATATCTTCAAGAGCTCATTCCTGGCAAACCAATGTGACTGAGGGTCCACAATCTGCCAAATGAGTGTTAAGATTTACCGGAAGTGTCTTATGCAATCCTTCAGTGACCCCATGACACTGGGATCCTTGGATCATTTCCTTCCTTTTCCCGTCTTCATATTCTCCCTGATTCTCTCCCTCTCTCCCTCTCTCCCTCTCTCTCTCTCTCCCTCTCTCCCTCTCTCTCTCTCACACACACACACACACACACACACTGACTACACAGATATCTATTAAGTGGAGCATCGTCTCATTATCCACCAAAAGCCTTTGGTTGCCTTTCCAAAACTGATATCATCCAACTGGCTCTTTTCTTCGTCGTGGTTATTCTTACACTGCTGGGCAATTTGCTCCTGACTCCCAACTCCCTCCTCATTCCTGCCCTTGCCTAAGAAGCAATATACTGCACTTCTTTTGTCGGTGAAGGTGCAGCCACCGGAAGCAGACTATGGAAGGAATCAGTATTCCTGTCCACCAGCTGAGAATATGGTGAGACATGTGGCAGACGCAGCACAGGGAAGAAGCCCCACCAGCCCTGCTCCCTCCCCTTCCTCCAGATGCCACTCCTTCCTCACCTTGCCTCCCTCCCCCAGACACCTACATTTGCAGAAAGCTGAGCCTTGGGGCTGCCTTTTTCCAGGGTGTCCCTATGATGCTTCTAACAATGGCTGTCACCTAGGATTATTCGTGCATTCTGGGGCTGGCAGTTCTACCCTTCTCTTGCCTCTCCACTCACAAAACTCACACGGAGAGTGTGCTTTGGCAAGCAACTTTGAACAGTTTTATGACCACCATAAGGGAGAGAAATTTATTCATCTTAAGAAATAATATCAGCTAACTAGACCTGTGTGCCACCCAACACCCAAATTATTTGGTCCCTGAGGTTGTTCAGGTCCTGTCCTGATGAAAGCTTTGTGGTCTAAGGAATGCCCTGGGTAACTAGTTGGTTCCTGCAGGTACGGGCTTGGAGGCACTGCCACCCAATGGCTCTTTTTACAAACAGCACCCTTACAAGAGTTGTGTTTATTCAGTACTCTACCCAGAACCTAGCAAGAGTGTAAGACATGGAGAGAAAACGGAGTGCGGTGGTTACACTGGGACAGGCCAGGTAGTCAGTGCTGCCACCATCCTTCTCTTCCAAGGAAATGTGATTTTCCTGGCGTTAAACGGCAGATGCGAGCTCTTTAATTAGGCAATAAAAATGGCAACTTGGCAGTGAAATTGTAAAGATAAAATTGTACAACACCATGAATCTCTGGCACTAGGATTAATTCGACTGCTTATATTTTTTCTGATGATATTTTTTACCATGACTGAACGTAGGTAAGAGACAAAACAGAAAGTCAAAGCCAGAATTCTCATTTCCATCTTTGTTGCTTACTACTTGTATAAGATTTAGACATGCATTTAATAAACTTATTTTTCTCCCCCATAAAATGAGGATGGAGAGGGTGGTGGTGTACTTCATAGCACTCAATAAAAGACGATTGATTGGAGCTACCAAAGGCTTCTGTCCCATGTAATGGAAGCGCAGGTCAGGCTACTGTGACCAACGGGTATCCATTTCAACAGCTGCATTAATCAGGGTTAATTAAGATTTGTCCTTCTAAATTGGATGAAAAGAAACTGTACTGTACAGAGCAGAAAATCTTCTATTCTGGTTTAGCAGTGGATTGTATGCATACTCTGAGAATAATTAAACACTGACTCAAGCAGGTGGGTGTGAGACATCATTCCACTTAAAGCAAGAAAAATATCTTAGTATTTTGACATTGTCCTATAAATTCCATTTTGTCTCTTTTCTATTAAAAAAATACTTGGTTTATCACAGTCATTTGTGATTTTTCTCTACTGGAGAGAACTTCTCTTCATACGTGTTCATACCCATCCCCCTTGGCTGGCTGCTAGAGGAACGTCTCAGCTCTCTGGGGTCAGCCTAGGGGATGCGAATGTGGATATATTTCAGTTGGCACATTGTCAAATGGTAGTGCCTTGCCCATGAGGGATGGAGAGGGCACCCAAGCTGTAAGGACATTCAGGCAATCCTTATACAATGACGAGCCACTCTTCTATGATGGGGATAAACACTGGGTAGAAAATGGCCGAACCCATGAACAACTGGCTTCATGACGCAGGAAATGGTGTAGTCTTTGAATGTAGACAAAACAAATTATGGGACTAAAGTAAATAAATTCATGGTTTGATTTTCCATTTTGAAACTGATCTCAGTATATAATTAATGAAAAAATTTCCTCATGAAAAACTGCCAAGGTTTTCAAAAATACCTAGATAGTATTGAAAAAGAAAAAAAAAACACTAATGAAAAGTATCTCTAAGAAATGTCAACATGATGCCAAAGTAACTGAGTAATGAGCTAAACTCCATCAACTAACTGGTCTGTTCAAATATCAAATAAATGTTTATTTAGTGCCACAAAAACCTAAACAACTTGACTGGCTCTACTGTTTCACCAGATATGTTTGTAAACTACAGGAATTGTAAATTCAGCAGAATAACTATTCTTCTTTCCCTTAGTGAAAATAAATCTAGAGTAATCTTAATATCATCAGCTATTGGCTTTAAAAGACGTGAGATAAATTTTTTCCCTTTAGTGATTGTGAGAGGAATTTGAATTTATATGCAGCTTGAATAACTTGTCAGTCAACAGAAACTATGCGGCATTTACTCAATGCACAAAGACTTGTTCTTGGGGGGTATAGATACAAAAGACATCCCTGGGTCTTTATCCTCCAAGCATCCTATACTTTAACTAGGCAGATAAAACATGCAAACATGAAGCACACACTCAACTGTCCGATGCTAACTACCAGTGCATTACAAATCCTAAAGATGGGTAAGACCACTGTGGGCTAGAATAGGCAGAGAAAGCATCACTCTGGAGATGGAGACTGAGCTACTCCTTGAGGAATTACCTGGAAATACATAGGCAGAGAAAGCAGGAAAAGGGAGGAAGAATTTCTATGCTGGGAGAAGAGTGTAAACCAAGATTTCTCAGCCTTCGTACTATTAACATTTGGGGCTGGATAATTCTTTGTCATGGGGGCTGTCTTATGCATTGTTGGGCTTTTTAGCGGTATCCCTGGCCTCTACTCACTAGAAGCCTGTGGCAAAATCTCACTCCCCAGGTGGGACAACCAAAACCACCTTCAGACATTGCCAAGTGTCCTCTCACGGCAACATCAGCCCCAGCTGAGGACCACTGAACCAGGCCTGGATACCTGGGTTGGGGGCGGGTGCTTTCTCTATCTCAGAGCTTATCAATCTCAGAATTATTGACATTTTGGGCTGGATAACTATTCACTGTGGGGACTGTCCTGTGCTTTATAGGATGTTTAGCAGCATCCCTGACCTCAACCAACTAGACACGAGTAGCACCTCCCCCTGGTTGTGACAACCAAAAATATCTCCAGACATCGCCAAACGTCTCCTGTGGTGCAAAATTACACCCATCTGAGAATGACTGAGATTCTCAGTAGGAATGCACTTGGCTTCCTCAGGGTAAGAAGAACTGCTTAAACAAAGCACAAGGTTCATGTTAGGAAAGAGTGGAATAAGACCGAATAACTAGGGTGGACACATGCTGTGTGAGATCTTGGATACTAGAGCCTATACTAGGCAGCCACAGTAGTTCTCAAGATGTGCTGCAAAATGAATTGGTGTTTAAATTAAATCTGGCAGAAGCAAAAGGATAAAGTGCCACGAGGAGGAACTGGGTACAGGGTGATCAGTTAGGAAGTTGTTATAATAACCAGGTGTAAGCGTTGATGGCCAGGGTTGCAGTGACATCTTTGGAATGGAGAGAAAAGGGTGAACCTAAGGGTGCTTTGCAGAAGTCAATGTTGAGCTTTTGCAACAGACTGAATAGAGGTGAAGGCAAGGAAAGAACTAATGGTGAAACTAGTGTTGCCGGTGGGAAGCAAGATTCAAATGAAGTGAATGGGAAGGTGGGGCATTTAATGATTTTGCTTTTGCAAATCCTAACTGCGGGCCCTTTTTATATATTTTTTGGCCATGCTGCAGGGCATTGTGGGATCTTAGTTTCCAGACCAGGGATCAGACCCATGCCCCCCGCAGTGGAAGCGTGGGCTCCTAACCACTGGACCACCAGGGAATTTCCCAGGCCTTTTATTTTTTTAATTTATTTTTTTAAAATTTATTTTATTTATTTATTTTTGGCTGTGTCGGGTCTTAGTTGTGGGATGTGGGATCTTCGTTGTGGCACGGGATCTTTCGTTATGGCATGCGGGTTTTCTCTTCTCTAGTTGTGGCACGCAGGCTCCAGGGTGCGTGGGCTCTGTAGTTGTGGCACACGGGCTTACTATCTGCTGTTTAATGCCAGGAAAATCAGATTTCCTTGGAAGAGAAGGATGGTGGCAGCACTGACTACCTGGCCTGTCCCAGTGTAACCTGTTGCCCCGTGGCACATGGGATCTTAGTTCCCTGACCAGGGATGGAACCACCCACATCCCCTGCATTGTAAGGCGGATTCTTTACCACTGGACCACCAGGGAAATACCACCACCACCACCACCTCACCCCCACCCCGCACTGGGCCTTTTATAATGAGCACAAGAATACTGGTGAGAGGTCAGGAGGTCAGGACTGAGTGATGGGTTTGGGAACGTTGGAAATACAAAACCCTGAAATCTCCATGGCTTTAAACAATAAAAATTTATTTCTCACTCCTATTACATTCCACTGTGAAATGGGTGGCCCTGCGTCTTTTAGGGATCCAGGCTTCTCCCATCTTATGGCACTGCCATCTTAGATGAGTGACACCCAAGGTGGCTGCAGAAAGGTTAAGTCCTAATGACCTCTTGGGAGATTTCAGAGGCCCTGAAGTAGTGTATATGACTTCTGCCCACATTCCACTGGGGAAATCTTGTTTATTGGTGTCCCAGGAAGAGGAAATGGGATTCACAAGAACTTGGCCAATCTCTGCTATGGGAGACACACACACACACACACACACACACACACACACACACACACACACACAGAGAAACTATAGGAGTGAATGAATTTATTGAGGACCTGAAGATACAGGGAAAATAGAAGAGGAAAGAGTTCAAGGACCACAGATAAGAAATCGAAGAAGATTCAGCAAAGGATTCAGAGATGTTGTTAGAAAGCTTGGAAGAGAACTGACTCTGTGTAGAGTTGAGAGTGTCAGGAGAGAAGGTAAATTTCTATATGGAGGGAAAATGTCTACTTTTGCTAAGACTCTTGCTTTTGAGACAAAGAAATCCAAGCTAATTAGAAAAGGCCTTATATATCTATACCCCACCTCAAAACCATAATTAGCTTATCTTTCCAAGCAGTCTGAAACGCAGATGCCTCTGCCTGGAAGTTGTGTTGGCCCAGCCTACCTGTCCATACCTCACCATGCACTTCCCCGGTACCCAGCACATCCCAGTCACTGGATTGCTGACCATCCTCAAGCCCACCTATTCTCTCCCATCTTCATGGTTTTGCTTTCATAGCTTCTTCCACCCATCAAAGTCCTGGCTTTCCTCAAGCCCTAAGTCAAATGCCACGCCATCCAGGAACGAAGCCTTTTCTGATTCTCCCTGTCACTACTGAACTCCCCACATCTTCCAGCCACCTTTTGGTTTTTCCTCTACTTTGGCACATGGGACCATCTGCTTTGTATCAGTTTTATGTTCACTTGACTGTCTCCCTCACTAGACCGTGGTTTTCTCAAGCACCAAACAGGGCCACCAAGATTTACATCCCCAGGACAAACCAGACAACACTGCAGTCTATGTCAGGGGCTGGCAAACATTTTCTGTAAAGGGTCACATAGTATTTTAGGATTTCCAGACCATATGGTCTCTGTCACAACTACTCAGCTGTGCCATTTTACTGTAAAAGCTGCCGTGGACAATATATAAATGAATGAGTATGGCTGTGTTCCAATAAAACTATTTATAGAACGTGGTGGGGCAGATTCGATTCATAGGTCCTAATTTGCTGCTCCCTGACCTATGTGAATGACGCTTTCTGGAGCACAGCATGAACAGGTTCCCCTGGGGTATCATCTGGGGAGTCCTGGGAAGAATCAATGTGCATCTTAGTTATTCTTGTATTTCTGCCCCACCTCCCACCAGCACCTACTACAGTGCCTTCCACATAGTAGGCCCTCAGCCTTTATGTTTCTGAATTAAATATACCTGGAGAGAGAACACTAAATGAATCATACTAGCATTTTGAGAGCTTCATTAATTTGAAAACTGTTTTGCAAGACTGTAGTAATGTAGTTCAGGAAGGGCTCATGTAAGCCCAGGAATCATAAAAATAATGTGACGGGAAAAAATGTGAGGTAAAAACATCTAAGAATTAGCAGCCAAAGGGAGAGAATGTGACATCAGAGCTGGATGGAAGTAACAAAAAGGCATTTCAATCCTGAGAGACCAGCACTGAAGGACACCCCATCATATGTAATAGATGTCTCACAACACCACCTAAATCCGTGTGAATAATGCAGTTAATGCCAGCACTTCAATGCTGGAAAGATGATCATGATTTGGAGGAAACTCGGAGACCAACCAAAATCATTAAGAGACTGAAAGGATTTGTTTATGAGCAGTTATAAAAGAAGCCAAATACGTGCCTGGCCTGCTGATGGCTAGAAGGAGAGGGGGGAAAGGTTTACAAATGACTGAGTGCTGTAAACACTAGCAAGGGGAGGAATGATGGTGAGTTCTACTGCACTTAGCTTTTGGTATGGACATCTATCAGGCACTGACAAATTCTTCTCATTATTAGGTCTTAAAACATTCAAAGGCCATCTGACTAACATATAACCGGAATGCTGTGATTGGTAATGTTCGATTATTACAGGAGAATAGGACTGCTCCAGGACAGCAAATACAAGAAAATTATTGCTTATTAAGGAAAGAAACATTCCAGGAATGCTTGGTGAGCTGAGAGAATTTAAATGCACTAACAGTCCACTCTCAGAAATATCCAGTATGTGCAATTGTGGGTAATGTTATATAGTAAAGAATTGTTGAAGTTAAAGTACAAAAATGGAAAGATGGCCAGCTATTTCCTTCATTCCTTCCTTCTGTCATTCAATCATCCATTTATCCATCCATCCCACATATCTAATGTTTACTCACTATTTGCCAGGTCCTGGGCTGGTGGTGATACAAAGAGTAATACTACACAGGACCTTTCTTAAAAAAAAAAAAAAGTTTACAGTCTAGTGAGTCTAGTGGTTGGGTCAGGGAAGCTGCTGGACTGAAAAAGAACAGACAGGCTCAATAGAGAGTTATAAGGGAGCAAGGAAAAGTGGCCCCCAACCCAGATGAGACAAAAGTAGGAAGGTTAGGGATGCTTCCCAGAGGAGCTGGTATCCAAGCCAAGTCACGAAGGATTCTGAGTCATCTGTTAATCAGAAAGACTGAGAATAAGCATCGCAGGTGCTATACCACTTTGTCACAACATATGTGGGACTGCCAAGTAGTTCAGATTGATGGAGACAAATAGTGCAAGGCAGGTGGTAACCTTAAAAATAATAATTGGAATATATTAGGACAGTGGGCAGTTTTTATTTTCCTTGTTGATTTTTCTGTCTCTTCCAAGATTTTTCTATTAACAAAATCACACCCTTATGTAGTCAAATAATTACAAACATTTATATAGTACTTACTCTGTGCCAAACACTATTCTAAGCACTTTGCATACATTAAGTGATTTTATCCACATAACTCTACGAAATAGCTACTATTATTTTCCCTTATACAGATGAGGAGGGGAAGCAGAGACAGGTTAAACAATTTGGCAAAGTTAGAGTAACAACAGAGCAGTGTTTCTTACTTCGGGCATCTCATTCTAGAGTCTCTGCTTTTACATCCTCTATGCTCCTACTAACTTTCTAAGTCAGGAGCATATTTTCTTAGCATTTACTCCCATAATCCCAGTCTAAAAATTGACCTAACAAATAATCAGAGATATAGTTAAATATCTGGTGGGGGGGGGAAGAATATTCATAGCTCCCAAATTTACAGTAGCATAAAATGAAACTAAAAATCACCTAAATATCCTATCATACAGAATGATTAATGATGGTATAGACAATTATACAAGCACTGGAAATTATGATTTAGAAGAAAGTTAAATTACATGGGAAATGCTCACTATAAAGGTCAAAGGGAAATGCAAGGTACAAAAGGTATAATCCTAGTAGTATGTTTGTGTGTGTCCAGAAAGGAGATTCACTAGTCAGACTGGGTTCCAATTCCAATCTTAGCTCCGCCACCTTTTAGCTTTCTCACTTTGGGTAATAATTTAACCTCTCTGTACCCCACTTTCCTCACCAGAAAATGGGGGTAATACAGTTGTCATAATGGTTAGAAAATTAATATATGTAAAATGCATAAATTCTGGATGGCAAACACTCAGTAACAACTATCAAAAAACAGGAAACCCTATTTAAAAATTAGAACTAGATAGTACACATTCACATAGGCAGTTGAATAAGAATCGTTTGTAGTCTGTGGTCCAACATGTTACAACTTCATCTAATTATTTTCCCCCTCCTGTTTAAAAAAATAATTGGAAGTTGAGTGAGATGAAAGGAACTTTGCATTGCAAGTAAAAAGTATTTGCTTTCAGAATCTGCTTTATCAAATAAGATGTACAAAGCACTCAACCAATCACAGAAGGGTCATAAAAGTTTCCTTTTTAACCAGATACCTTCCCAAGGCTACAGCCCTGATATTTTACTTTGGTTGAATATCTTGATTTGTGATAGTTTACAACTATTTAACCTCAACATAATGAAAGCCATATATCACAAACCCACAGCTAACATCATACTCAACAGTGAAAAGCTGAAAGCATTTCCTCTAAGATCAGGAACAAGACAAGGATGCCCACTCTTGCCACTTTTATCCAACATGGTATTGGAAGTCCTAGCCACTGCAATCAGAAAATAAGAAATAAAAGGAATCCAAATTGGAAAAGAAGAAGTAAAACTGTCACTGTTTGCAGACGACATGATACTATACATAGAAAATCCTAAAGATGCCACCTGATACTACTAGAGCTCATCAATGAATTTGGTAAAATTGCTGCATAAAAAAATTAATATACAGAAATCTGTTACTTTTCTATACACTAACAACAAAATATCAGAAAGAGTAATTAAGGAAACAATCCCATTTATCATCACATCAAAAAGAATGAAATACCTAGGAATAAACCTACCTAAGGAGGTAAAAGCCTCTACTTAGAAAACTATAAAACACTGATAAAAGAAATTGAAGATGACACAAACAGATGGACAGATATACCACATTCTTGGATTGGAAAAATTAATATTGTTAAAACGATGATACTACCCAAGGCAATCTACAGATTCAATGAAATCCCTATTAAAATACTAATGGCATTTTTCAAAGAACGAGAATAATTGTAAAATTTGTATGGAAATACAAAAGACCCCGAATAGCCAAAACAATCTGGAGAAAGAACAGAGCTGAAGGAATCATTCTCCCTGACTTCAGACTATACTACAAAGCTATAGTAAACAAAACAGTATGGTACTGGCACAAAAACAGACACACAGATCAATGGAACCGGACAGACAGCCCAGAAATAAACCCACACATTTATGGTCCACTAATCTTCAAGAAAGGAGGCAAGAATATATAATGGAGAAAAGACAGTCTCTTTGATAAGTGGTGCTGGGAAAACTGGACAGTTATATGTAAAAGAATGAAATTAGAACACCATATACAAAAATAAACTCAAAATGGATTAAAGACCTAAATATAAGATCAGAAACCATAAACATCCTAGAGGAAAACATAGGCAGAACACTGTTTGACATAAATCACATCAATATTTTTTTTGGATCTGTCTCCTAAAGCAAAGGAAATAAAAGCAAAAATAAACAAGGAGC
Source organism: Tursiops truncatus (assembly GCF_011762595.2). Lineage (NCBI taxonomy): Eukaryota > Metazoa > Chordata > Mammalia > Artiodactyla > Delphinidae > Tursiops > Tursiops truncatus. Next base: position 117,372,821 of record NC_047055.1, on the reverse strand, counting down.
ACCTAATCAAACTTAAAAGTTTTTGCACAGCAAAGGAAATCATGAGCAAAATGAAAAGACAACCTATGGAATAGGAGAAAATATTTGCAAATGATATGATCAATAAGGGGTTAATATCCAAAATATATAAACAGCTTATACAACTCAACATCAAAAAAAAACAAACAACTTGGGCTTCCCTGGTGGCACAGTGGTTGAGAGTCCGCCTGCGATGCAGGGGACACGGGTTCGTGCCCCGGTCCGGGAAGATCCCACATGCCGCGGAGCGGCTGGGCCCGTGAGCCATGGCCACTGAGCCTGCGCGTCCGGAGCCTGTGCTCCACAACAGGAGAGGCCACAACAGTGAGAGGCCCGCGTACCACAAAAAAACCCCAAAAAAACCAAAAAATAAAACAACTTGATTAAAAAAGTGGGCAGAAAACCCGAATACACATTTCTCCAAAGAGGACATGCAGATGGCCAACAGGCACATGACAAGATGTTCAACATCGCTAATCATCAGGGAACTGCAAATCAAAACAACAGTAAGATATCACCTCACACCTGTCCGTATGGCAACCATCAGAAAGAACACAAATAACAAATGTTGGCGAGGATGTGGAGAAAAGGGGTGCAGCCACTAGGGAAAACAGTATGGAGGTTTCTAAAAAAACTAAAAATAGAACTACCATATGACCCAGCAATTCCACTCCTGGGTATATATCTGAAAAAAACAAAAACACTAATTCGAAAAGATACATGCACCCCAGTGTTCATAGCAGCATTATTTACAATTGCCAAGATATGGAAGCAACCTAAGTGTCCATCAATAGATGTATGGATAAAGAAGATGTGGTGTGTATACACACACACACACACACACACACACACACAAAGGAATGCTACTCAGCATAAAAAAGAACTAAATTTTGCCATGTGCAACTAAGTCAGACAGAGAAAGACAAATACTGTACGATATCACTTATGTGTGGAATCTAAAAAATACAACAAACTAGTGACTATAACAATAAAGAAAAGAGGGAAGAGATATGGGAACACATGTATATGTGTAACTGATTCACTTTGTTATAAAGCAGAAACTAACACACCATTGTAAAGCAATTATACTCCAATAAAGATGTTAAAAAAAAAAGAAGACTCACAGATATAGAGAACGAACTAGTGGTTACCAGTGGGGCAAGGGAAGAAGGGAGGGGCAATTTAGGGGTAGGGGATTAAGAGGTAAAAACTATTATGTATAAAATAAGCTACAAGGGGAATACAGCCAACATTTTAAAATAACTACAAATGGAGTACAACCTTTAAAAATTGTGAATCACTATATTATACACCTGTAACTTGTATAATATTGTATACTTCAATAAAAAAAAGAAACTTGTTTCTGCATCAGTTAGGATCAAAAGCTGAATGGAAATTACAAATTGGTTTTTGAAGGACCCAAAGCCAGATATAGTTTATTTCTCATCCAAGTTTTGGAATTATCTTAATGAGTTTTTAAATGGTAAGAAAAAATAGAAGGAAATGAGCAGTTTCAAAAGTAGCACCCACTGTTTTACCTCAAAGTTTTTTCTTTCTTTTTTTTCACGAAGGCAGTTCTTGTAGTCCCCTTTGGAGCTGGTCTCAGGGATGAGGCTACTTGAGCAGGTGGGCTATACTGAGAGAAATGGAACAAGGGCCTGGGGCAGGGGGGCATGTAACTTTCACTGCTCTGCCCAGAATCTGCAAAGTGGGATGGAAAACGCTTAAGCACTTTCTTAAGGAAAGCCTAGAAAATAATCCTTGATGAAGGGAAATGACGTTATTCTGCTGCTCACACCATAAGGAGCCTGGTTTCCCCACAAGTTTTCACGGTGTCTCTGTCTCTCCCTCTCTCTCAGGTCTCCTACGTAAAAGCGATTGACATCTGGATGGCAGTGTGCCTTCTGTTTGTGTTTGCAGCCTTACTGGAATATGCAGCAGTGAACTTTGTCTCCAGGCAGCACAAGGAGTTTCTGCGGCTCCGGAGAAGGCAGAAGAGGCAGAATAAGGTACAGTTGACCCTGAGTGCAGACAAAGTCAGGTAGAGCTCAAGGTGGTTATCCAGGCAATGTAATTTAGAAAATAGAACAATACATAGTGAGCAAGAAGCTGAAGTTAATTTTTGTCCTGATTCAGCCTTCTACACTGAATTCCTGCTCAGGTTAGTCCTTTAAAATTGGGACAGAGTTGTCACATTTAGCAAATAAAATTCATCAAGAGATGAATGGATAAAACAGATGTGGTGTATACACACACACACACACACACACACACACACACACACACACAATGGAATATTACTCAGCCATAAAAAAGAATGGAATAATGCCATTTGGAACAACATGGATGGACCTAGAGATTATCATACTAAGTGAAATAAGTGAGACAGAGAAAGAGCAATATCATGTGATATCACTTATATGTGGAATCTAAAAAAAATGATTCAAATGAACTTATTTACAAAACAGAAATAGACTCACAGACATAGAAAACAAACTTATGGTTACCAAAGGGGAAAGGGGGAAGAGGGATAAACCAGGAGTTTGGGATTAACACATACACACTACTATATATAAAATAGATAACCAACAAGGACCTACTGTATAGCACAGGGAACTATACTCAATATCTTGTAATAACCTATAAGGGAAAAGAATGCGAAAAAGAATACACACACACACACACATACATATACATATATATAACTGAATCGCTTGGCTATATACCTGAAACTAACACAATATTGTAAATTTACTATACTTCAATTTAAAAAATATATAGGGCACACAGTTAAGCCTGAATTTCAGATAAATAATAAATATTTAGTATAAGTACATCCGAGATGTTGCATGGAACAGACTTATATTAATAAATTATTTGTTGTTTATCTGAAATTCAAATGTAACTGGGAGCCCTGTGTTTTATCTAGCAACTGTAGTTGGAGATATATATTCCATTTGACAAAATTATTTTAAAATCCTGTTGTTTTGAACATTGATAATTTGTGTGCGTGGCTTTGCTCACAAAACTGCTTTTTTTATGAATTGCTCGGCTTTATGTAAATAAGGTCCCTACTCATGTTGATTTCAACCTGATAAATCCAATTAGACTGATCTCATTGTCTCAACTTTAATTTTAATGCAGAAACCCAAAACTTACATTATCTAGAAGTTTGAGGTTGGAAATACATGGCTCGAAACCTCCAGTTCAGTGGTTCCCAAACTTGCCTGCACATTAGAATAGCTTGGAGATCTTTCAAAAATCCCAAACCGGGTCTTCCCTGGTGGCGTAGTGGTTGAGGGTCCGCCTGCCGATGCAGGGGACACGGGTTCGCGCCCCGGTCCGGGAAGATCCCACGTGCTGCGGAGTGGCTGGGCCCGTGAGCCATGGCCGCTTGGGCCTGCGCGTCCGGAGCCTGTGCTCCGCAATGGGAGAGGCCGCAACAGTGAGAGGCCCGCGTACCGCAAAAAAAAAAAAAAAATCCCAAACCTTGGCCATACCCCATACCCATTAATCCCAGTCTCGGAATGGGGCACAGGTGTATCTTCTGAAGGTCCCCAGGCAATGCCAGTGTGCAGACACATTTGGGAAGCAGTGCCCTGGTTTATAACTTAATTTCATATAGGACTCCAGAAGCCTTGCACTTGCTTTCAGTTTCAGATTCTGGGAGAGAAATATGCTCTTTGATACGGAGAACTCCAGTGCCTGTAACAATACACTAGCGAACTGAAGTTAAAATTCTACATACAAGAGATGAGAGAGAGTTTTCAAAATCTGTTCCCCCTAAAAAATGATACATTAAACCTGCTGGGAGCCTAGAAGATAGCATGGAAGATCATGTGGGATCATGGGAGGAACCTTTTTTCGAAATGGAAAATAAAAGAACATGTTTGACAACAGGAATACTGTAGCAAAAAAGGAGAAATCAACAACGCAGTGAAAGGACACCATAATTTCTAGGAAAAACAAAAAACCTTTAGAAGATGAGAAAGGGTGAAATCCAGAACCAAGGGTCAGGGGTGGCCTTACACGGGGACAGATATTTCAGCCATTTTAATAATGACTTAAATTAGTGTCAGTTCATTGATGAGGATACCAAAGCACGGTTAAATAATTTGCCCGTGCTCATGCGCCACGAAGTAGCACAGCAAGATCTGAGGTGTGATGCTGTGTCTCCAGAGCCCATGTGCTACACCACTGTACCGACAAAATGGGAGAATGACACTGGTAGTTGGATGATGGTACGATGTAGAGCTCCTAATTGCTCCTATCATTTCCAAGGATTATGAGGCAGGTTACCAGCTGAAAATGGGATGGAAAGGAGGAATGTAGAAGGTTTAAGGAGGAAAGCTATAGTATTAAATAGTAGTTTGGGAGAATAAAAAAGCCATTGCTCAAGGAGAGAGATGGGGTCAGAATGCTGAGGCAGAGGTAGTGGGAGAGCCCATCTGAGGTGTGTGGTTATGAATTTAAAGTTTACAATTAAATTTAAAACTTTAATTAAAACAATCAGCAGGTGCCCCTTTGCAGTCAAAGCTCTTACTATCATTGACAATTGACTTTTGAAAAAAAAAAAGGAGGGGGAGGCATTTCCAATTATTTGTCCCTTAGGAAATGGCATCTTTCCAAAGTAGCACTTTCCAATTTTTTTGAGTCTGAATTATGTTTGGAAAAAATGGTAACAAGAGCTCACACTGATTGAGGGGTTACTATAAACCATACTTTCCATACAAGAATTGATTTAGTCCCCACAACTGTGAGTACTGTGATCATACAGCCCAGTTTACTGCAGAAAGTCCTGTTTCTGCCTATTTTCCTGATGCCCTGTGTAATTTAGCATTTGTCTTGGATTATTCATTTTAAACCAAAACACTTATTAATAGTTGCATTAAAATAAACTCAGATGGGTTTGGTGGACCTCCACTCTATACATCTGCTTTCTGTCATGGCGTGATCTTCTGGGTTGGGGGTACACAGGTGCAGTACACAAGTTCTCACTTTAACATGTGTTGAAATCTAAAAAATAACCATCCCCATCCCTGGCCTCTGTTCTTGACCCTTTCCAGAAGCAATGTCATAACTAACACTCTTTCCAGGATAGCTGGAAGGGAGCTTGCTGATAAAATGAAGTGCACTCAGACACAAGAGGCTAGGGATAAACCTTTCTTTCTTTTGGTCTGTCAGTGATGAGATACTGCTGTCCTGCTGGCCATTTGGGGCACCAGCCTTGGCCCATGACACGGCATACAAAACCTAGAAAGCCACTAGGCCACCCTTTGGTGGGGTCAGTGGAAAACATGAGAAAATCCTAAGTTCAGTGAACATGAGACCAACAAAATAGAGGCTGAGCAGTCTTGCTGTGGGCATCTAAATGCTCATGATTGAATGGCTTTGTCATTTCTTGATGATTTAAATCTGTAATTGTCTTACTGTTTGATAATTACTGTAAAATAAAAAAGCATCAACATTATAGAGCTGGATTGTCCGAGCCACTTTCCACTATCAAAACTGTCCTTGTTGGGATCAGTTAAGTGGTCATCCTGCCAATAATGAAGGCAGTGTTCTTATCTCCACTGTACAGATGAGGAGAGGAAAGCCCTGAGAGGTTAGGTAAAACGCCCAAGGCCACACACGCAGGCAGCCTGGCTCCAGCGTTCCGGGCCTCAGCTGCTGCTCTGCAGAGTTCACATCATTTTACATCTTACATTCTGATCCAGTATCTCTCTCCCACTCACACACTTGAAACGAACATCTCTAATGCACCCTAATATTTTCTATTCAGTTTTTTTAAGGCTGGTCCACCAGGGATGAGATTAGGGTGAGGCAAGTGAGATTAAGTCACACAAGTACAGGGTCAGATCTTGTATTTATTTAAATTTGGTAGTTTTTCCCCATGGCTTTTTGCATTAATAAGGAATTTTTCAAATATTGCATTAAAATATTGACCTGAAGTACTGGGGTTTTGGCACCCCCCCTTACATTTTGCACCTGAGACCTTACCTCGCCTTAGTTCCAGCCCAGCTGGTCTTGAACCATTAGACTTTCACAGACCCTAATAGGTTGTGGCCTGAGTTTAAAAACAAAAACAAGGCCACCATGTTAAAATGTTCAATATTCCCAATAAAAAACTCATCTCTTTAATTTCCCATTAGGAAACTGACCTCCCCAACACAATCCAGCCTGATTCTTTAGACGGTGTAAGAAAATCCCAGCGCAGATTACTTCCCAAAGTGACACTGGCATGATGTTCAAGGAAGATGTTTACTGAGAGAGCCCTGAGATTACATTTACTTACATGGGAAGAGTGCCGGGTGTTTACTGAACCATCAAGTTATGAAACGGGGTCACTTTCAAGGAGGGGACCAGGCAATTTGCAACTAGGCGTATCTGCTTTACCTTTTCTACATCTCAAAAAGCAGCCAATTTTATCAAAGCAGAGTTTCTCAGCAACGATCAAGCTGAGATCTTCACTGACAGAACTTGCAAATCCCTATGGTTGGGCCAACCCCAGCCTGTTAGAAGTTGATGTGCCCCAGGTCTAAGTAATAAATCCTATTTTTATGTTACGCCCTCAGCTCCAGTAACTTTTCACACCATGTGATGGTTTAACAACGTCCCCATAAGAACTTTAAAGCCTCACCTGCGCTTCTCTCGCCCTGTCTTTTTATATCTGGCCACACCACTCCTGACTTCGGCACTGTGCCTGATTTCAGGTTTCCAGTTACCCATAGAGCTCTGACTGCTTTATTTTCAGTGACTAAACAGAAATTGTAGCTGCTTGAGAACATGGCTACGGCTTCTAGGCCACCTGAGGATGAGCCGCATTTTAAAGGGAATGCTGTGAACACACTGTTTAGACTTCAACCTCCCCGGAAGAAAAGACGGGGCCTCAACCTAATTAGACAACAGGGTGAGAATGTGAGGCCCTGACCAAAATGTCTCACGTGACAGTAACTTGGAAAAGTCCTCATTTTTTTTGCAATTTTGCCTTTCCCTCCCTTCATTTCCCTGTCCTTTAATTCTTAGATTGCCAATTTCCCAAAAGATAACTTCCTAGTAATCTGAAATATATATACATATAACTGAATCACTTTGCTGTACATCTGAAAGTAACACAAAATTGTAAATCAACTATACTTCAATTTAAAAATAAGAATTTCCTGATCCTACCGGGTAGAAATGATACCACTCTTTCAAGCACGCATAGTATGTAATTTGTTCCTTTCATAAGGTGCCACTTTCTACCCATTTGTTGTACGCTTTACAGAAGAATATAAAATTGAAATGTATTGGGGGGGTTATTTAGGACACTCTACCTAGAAATACTTGAATCCTGCTCTTAACCAATCATCTTCCCTTTGGAGGGGAATTGGACCCCTCCAATTCCCCTCCATTGGACCTATTGGAGGGGAATAAACCTACAAGAACAGTAGCTATTTTATCGTTATCCAGGTTTTAGCCTCAAATCCCAGTGCACTGCCCCAGGAGGGGAACAACTTAGAAGCCCTGTCCCTCCACTCGGAAGGTCCAGAGCCCTGCACTATTTCCTCCTCAATGTTCCAAGGCCCTTAGATCTTCCCATTCCAGTGGGGCGGAAGCCCCACTGGTGAAGGCCAGAAGACAAGGACCCAGAGCAAATGGTCACCTGGGAGTGGCTTTTTCACACCCATGGGGTCCTGGAAAGTCCCCAGTCAGACCAACACTCCTTCCCCTTAAGGACCAAAGTCTCCTTCCTCTCTTTCTGGAGACACCCCTTCAAACACTTAAGGATGGTGAGCCGGCAGGTCTTCTCAAAGTTTCTGAGCTAAACTGACCTACTCTTTCCTATGATACAGCTTACAGCCTCTTAGCACACTGCTCACCCTTTCTCTAGTTCGCTAGTGACATCTTGAAGTATGAGTCACAGAATGTGATAGTGCAGGCATGATCAGCATGTAATACAGAAAAGCAGGAATATCCCCTCTCTTTATCTGTACTTTTTTTTTGTTTTGTTTTTGTTTTTGCGGTATGCGGCCCTCTCACTGCTGTGGCCTCTCCCGTTGCGGAGCGCAGGCTCTGGACGCGCAGGCGCGGCGGCCATGGCTCGCAGGCCCAGCCGCTCCACGGCACGCGGGATCCTCCCGGGCCGGGGCACGAACCCGTATCCCCTGCATCGGCAGGCGGACTCTCAACCACTGCGCCACCAGGGAAGCCCTATCTGCACTTTTTAATAGAGCATTAAATTACAGTAGTGCTTTTCAGTAGTCATATTCCACGATTGGCTCATTTTGACGTTGCTAATGCTTGTTCATTTCCCAAGTCTTTTTTTTCCTATTAATACATATAGCTGTCAAGTTGTCTGTTCTTGATTATGTGCTTGATTTTTTTCAAACCTAAAGAAAGGACTTTATATTTATTGCTATAAATATTCACCTCGTTGGATCTGGCCCATTTTTTAGAATGTATTAATCTTCTTGATAGTGATTTACTCATCTGGAAAATCAGCTACTACTTCTAGCTTTTTAACACTGACAAATAGGTGTCAATGCCCTTCAAGCAAAGGCCACCAGGAGCAAGCTGGTAGTTAAGTTGGGTTTACTACTCTTTGCAGTGAGGGGGAACATAGAGAGGGCTCTAAACTGGGCGATTTGGGAGGAAAGACTACGGAAGCAGAGGTTTGCTCTAGACTGGATGCTGTCAGAAAGCAAGGGAAATTCAGTGATTAGGTATCTCAATAAATCTTATTTATAGGAGGGCAGACTACAGTGAAAATAAAACTATATTTGGTAAAGAAGCAGCAGTCCCTCATTTTAACTGAAAGAAAGATGTTTAGTATTTTCTGGGTGTCATAGTGACCTTGTTTTCATCTGTGCTTAGATAACATTATGAAGTGGCCTTGTTTTGTCTCACTCTATCATGGTCTCAGAGTAACCCTGAGCTTGGTATTCTGTGAGATTACTACAACTGGCAACATTCAAATGGAGGCTCTGTAATCTACCAGCTCTGTGACCCTGGCAGGTTACTTAAAAAAAAAAAAAAAAAACCTACCTGTGCCTCAGTTTTCTCATCTGTAAATAGAGTTAATATGTATTCACCTCATAGGACTGTGGTGAGAATAAAATGACTTCCCATGGGTAAAGCTCCTAAAATAGGCCCTGGTATGTGCTAAGTTCTACATTTAGTGATTGCTTGTTTTAGTATCCACTTTCTGCACCACAAAGGTATGTGGTAGACTCAGAGTCGTAAAGGTTTTGCTCAATGTATGGGGGAACATAGTCTACAGATTAAAATCAACTATCTTAGAATACAGCAACAGGCTGCCGACCTGCTCCCTCCCCCATTTTTACTCCTCTCGTCTTTCTTCCACAAAGGGAAATTAGACTGCACAGCAAGATGTCAGCCAGGTACAGCTATTTTTATAATCATAGGGTTGAAATAATGAATTCGTGCTCTTACTCTACAGTGTCCAAACAAGAGAAGTAGAAAGATTGAGGCTAAGCTGAATTCTTCCATTTTACCTCCCACTGCTAAGATGTAGTTTAGCCACAGCCAGTCAGTACAAGGGCACTTTTCTCAAAGCTACAGAGCCCATTAAGACCCTGCCAACCCAATTAGAATGTAAACGGACTTTGAAAGAAGGCTGCTGAAATGCAGATGTCACTACCACTAAGCCTAACCGACCAAACAAATCTAAGCAAACAGGGGACCCACTGAACTATATTCAGAGTAAGGTCAACCTTTGATAATCTTGCTTTTTAAGGTCTCTCACCTTTTTCTTCCTCTCCAAAGGATTAGAGCAGTGGTTCTCAACCTGGGCTATTCTGCCCTCCCCCCACAAGGCACAGTTGACAATGTCTGGAGATACGTTTGGTTGTTACAGCCAAGGGAGGGATGCTACTAGCCCCTAGTGGGTAGAGGCGAGGGATGCTGCTAAACATCCTACAGTGCACAGGACAGTGCCCACGGCAAAGGATGACCCAGCCCTAAATGTTGACAGTTCCACGGTGGAGAAATCCTTGCTTTAGAACATTGGTAGGTTACACTTCTCAGTATGAAACATTCTAGGTTATTTTCTGTTTCTTGTATGTAAATCGTGCCACCCTTGCAAACACCCGCCCACCAAGGCAGGAGAGCACTTCCGGTTCTGCTAACATCAGTCAGGGTCAATTCCTGCTTGATTCACATACACGTGGGGCCCATTGGGTGATGGCCAGTTGTCTTTCCCTTACATTAGAAAAAGGCAAATTCTATTCAGCAGCCTACCTTCTAAAAATTGATTTATTTATTCAAATGCACACTCAACTGAGTAGGAAGGAAAACTGCATCTGATTGGCTTCATTCATTAAGACACAATTCATGTGGATGCCTCCTACCCCCTAAAAAGATCTCTGATGCTATGCATAGCTTCATGCATGAAGTAAGGCAGGGTCACATCTGGAAAATACTAGGTTCAGACTCTGAATTAACATCCTGATTCTGAGAGATGAAGATGCTTGTATGTGGGTAGGGAAAAAAAATTAAGCTCTTTATCACACCTATTTCAGGAATGCTCATTGATGTGAAGAGTCATAATGTAAACTTACTTTTAGGATTAACACGTGAACATGTGTGGTTCAACAGGCGCACACATCCACGTTTGGTGTTAAAGAGAAAGGGAAGGCAGTAGGACAGCATTAAACAAGCAACAAACAGTGTTGTTCGTTCTAGAGAAAACCCAGTGGGGAACTCTTAAAGTGGGTTTGTTACTCAGATTGGGAGAATGCCTAGGAATCCTCACTCCGCAGACCAGAACAGGAATTGAGAATAACCAACAACAAGTGCACTTGTCCGGTTGCAGACTGCAATGAACGATTCACAGGTGGTGCTGGTGTATGGACTCCACCTTGACCGTCCTGCTCTAGATCAGTACTTCTCCAGCTTTGGTGCACGTGAGCATCACCTGAAGCCTAGGCAACACACAGAACTCTGGGCTCCAGCCCGAGACGCTGACTCAGTAGGTCAGAGCCTGGGACTTTTGCAACATTTGCGGGCCAGGTGATTCTGATGCTGCTGGTCCAGAGACCCACACTTTGAGTAGTGAGGCTCCAGAGAACTCTGTAAAACGGCTTTCGGTAAGAAAATGCCGTGATTACCTCATACCTTTGCTACTAACGTGTCCATAGTCATGTCAAGGACATTAACCTCAGAGATTCCACGTTGGGAAACTAGCCACTGAAAGATTAACAAACAGAAAATACTTTATAAAGGTATTTTTAGATTGAAGATCCCTACAGGTCTCCTTTTTCCTTGTCCTTGGAAGGAAGCTTTTTTTTTTCCTTTCAGGAAGAATACAGTGCAACAGTGTATGTTCTCTTTTGTCATTTAGCATTTTCTCCATGTTCTGCCACATGTTTGCACAAAGTGCTTAAAGAGGATTTCATACATCATTAATTAAGGTAACAACTGCTTCCTTAGCAAACAGGATGTTGAAGAGGTTGTAAAATGCTTCTCCTGGGAGGCAGGAGGCATGTTTGGTTTTTGTCTTAAAGGTTGAGGGGTTCAGATGAGGCTTTCACAGACCTGTGTGGATTAGGAGTTTGGACTTAACTGTGAAAACCAGCAAGAAAAAAGAAATGTCACTGTACTTTGTAATTCCCCTATACCACCAAAGTACAGAGCTGATACTTGTCAGGGGTATAGAGGCCTGAAATATTTTTCAGTTGTTCCTTCTTCCCAGCTTCTTCCATTTTGTTAGGTACTGTGACAGACTGTTCTTTTAGGGCATCCAGTATGGAATTCCCTTTTGCAAGATGCAAAGTGACTTGCAGAAGCAGCCTTGCAAATTAAATGCCTTTCTTTGTAGTGCCTCCCTCCAATTCCTTCTTTCATCTCAGGCTATTTCCCATTATCTCTATTTTCTTTACTACCTTCCTTCCTACTAGGTTATATTTTTCTGACTCTGATTTTCTTCTCTTCAAAATTTTCACTTTCCCTTACCTTCAGACTATTTTATTGATTCATCCACTCATATATTCAGTGTAGATGTATTGCACACTTTCTACAAGCAATCCACAAAGTCTGCCCTTGGGATGCTCACAGGCCACGGAGAGACAGAAAATGTGTCGGCTTATTAGTCTATGTACATATGATATATTGTGATACAGACACTACGGTAAACGCTGTGGACTCCCCACCCATATCCCCACGGCACTCTCTGCTTCTAAATACAGTGGTGGCTTCCTACTACAAGTTCTGCTCTGCCTTGGTGTGAGGAGAAGGAGGGTGTCTTAGGCCCCAGAAGCATGCTCCAGTTTTGCAGGGCAAGCTGGCAACACTGAGGGCTTACTCCAGGAACAGCCCTCCATCAGTAACCGCTGGGGGCGGGGGTTAAATATCCCAACTTCCTTGTCCCTCTGAGGCATGTTCTACACTGGCTCCCAGGGGTTCCAAGTGGCACTGAGCCCCAGGTGCCCACGCTGTAACCTTTGTACCAATGCACCTTTGACATTGTTTCTTTCCCCACCTCACTTTCCCACTCCTCTACTGGTGCCTCCTGAGATCGCCTCCCGAGATGACCTCCCATATAAACTATCTGTACTCATATCTTTGTCTCAGGGCCTTCTAGAAAAAGCCAACTAAGACAGTACCAAGCCAACACGTGTGCTCCCTCAGGGTTGAGTAACAAGACAGGAAGCTGGAGAGGTGAACAGGTGCTAGGCAAGGAAAGGCTCCACACCATGCTAAGAGGGTTGAACTTCCTCCTCAGGGCAATGGGGAGACACTAAGTTTTTAAGTAGGGAGGGGACGCCATGGTGAAATTTGCATTATGAAAACAAAGTCCAGTTGGGCACTATGGAAAATGCTTCAAACAGAGCAGGACAGGAGGCAAGAGGAAGAGGAGATGGTTCTTGTTTTAATCAATACCAGAGATAATGAGGGACTGAAAGGTAACAAGAAATTAAATAATTTCTAAAAAATTAAGAAAGCAAAATCACCCACTCTTCTCACTTTTATTCAAGATAGTCCTAGCCACAGAAATTAGGCAAGAAAAAGAAATAAAAGGCATCTAAATTGGAAAGGAAGAAGTAAAACTGTCACTTTTTAGAAAACCCTAAAGATTCCACCAAAAACCTGTTAGAACTAGTAAATGAATTCAGTACAGTCACAGAATACAAAAATCTGTGGCATTTCTATACACTAATAACAAACTATCAGAAATAAATTAAGAAAACTATCCCATTTACAGTTGCATTAAAAAGAATAAAATACCTAGAAATAAATTTAACCAAAGAGGGAAAAGACCTGGGCACTGAAAACTTTAAGACACTAATGAAAGAAATCAAAGACACAAATGGAAAGGTATTCCATGCTCATGGATTGGGAGAATAGTTAAAATGTCCATCCTACCCAAAGCAATCTACAGATTGCAATCCCAATCAAAATTCCAACGGCGGGCTTCCCTGGTGGCGCAGTGGTTGAGACTCCGCCTGCCGATGCAGGGGACACGGGTTCGTGCCCCGATCGGGGAAGATCCCACATGCCGTGGAGCGGCTGGGCCCGTGAGCCATGGCCGCTGAGCCTGCGCGTCCGGAGCCTGTGCTCCGCGACGGGAGAGGCCGCAGCGGTAAGAGGCCTGCGTACCGCAGGAAAAAAAAAAAAAATTCCAACGGCATATTTCACAGAACTAGAACAAATAATTCTAAAATTTGTATGGAACCACAAAATATCCCAAATAGCCCAAACAATCTTGAGAAAGAAGAACAAGATTCTGGTTCTGGTGGTGCAGTGGTTGAGAGTCCACCTGCCGATGCAGGGGACACGGGTTCGTGCCCCGGTCCGGGAAAAGTCCACATGCCGCGGAGCGGCTGGGCCCGTGAGCCATGGCCGCTGAGCCTGCGCGTCCGGAGCCTGTGCTCCCCAACGGGAGAGGCCACAACAGTGAGAGGCCCACGTACCGCAAAAAGAAAAAAAAGAAGAAGAACAAAGCTGGAGGCATCACATGCTATGATTTGAAACTAAACAACAAAGCTATAGTAATCAAAACAGTATGGTACTGGCACAAAAACAGATCAATGGAACACAAAGGGCACCCCAAAATAAACCCACACATATATGGACAATTAACTAACAAAGGAGCAAAGAACATCCTAAGGGAGGACACTCTCTTCAATAAATGGTGTTAGGGAAACTGGACAGCCACACACACAAGAATGAAACTGGACCACTATCTTATACTATACACAAAAATTAACTCAAAATGGATTAAAGACTTCAATGTAACACCTGAATCCATAAAATTCCTGGAAGAAATCATAGGCAGTTAGCTCCTTGACATCAGTCTTACTGAGTGTTTTTTGGTGGATCCGAATCCAAAGGCAAGGGAAACAAAAGCAAAAACAAATGAGACTACATCAAATTTAAAAGCTTCTACACAGCAAAGACAACTACCATCAAAACAAAAAGGCGACCTGTGCAATGGGAGATAGGATATTTGCAAACAATATGTCTGATAAGGGGTTAATATCTAAAATACATTAAAAAACAACCTAATTAAAAAATGGGCAGAGACTCTCAATAGACATTTTCCCAAAGAAGATATACAGATGGCAAACAGGCACATGAAAAGATGTTCAACATCACTAATTATTAGGGAAATGCAAATCAAAATCACAATGAGATATTACCTCACACCTGTTAGAATGGCTATTACTGAAAAGAAAAGAAATAGCAAATGTTGGAGAGGATGCAAAGAAAAAGGAACCCTTGTACACTGTTAGTGGGAATGTAAACTAGTGCAGCCACTATGGGAAACAGTACAGAGACTCCTCAAAAAATTAAGAATAGAACTACCATATGACCCAACTATCCCACTTCTGGGTGTCTGTCCAAAGAAAATGAAAACACTACTTCAAAAAGATATGTACACCCCTATGTTCACTGCAGGTCACATGCCTGTGAAGAGTAAGGCTTTTGCCAGACAGAATGGATAAATAGACAAAAGTATGACTCATGTGATGGTCCAAGGAGGGGGGTAGAGCAATGGATATAATGTCAAGAGGAGAAGAGGGAAAATGAAAAGAGAACGAACATTTTCCACGTAAATGAAAATGTGACCAATACAGTAGTTACCCCCCACCCCTTTTTGGCAATAAAACAGTTACCCCAGGTCCTTAACATCAGTGATCCTGTAATTATCAAACTTAGTTGAAGTTCTAGTTTTGCACACAGACTCTTTTAAGAGACTTTTGCTATACAATTTTTTTAAGGGGAATTCAACATTAAAATAAGAAAACTTGCATCAACTAGTCTCCTTTTGGTGCTATTTGTGTTTTGTTTGCTAGGATAGACAGACTCCCAGACAAGTGATTTCAACACAGAGTGCTGTGTACCACATGAGAGGTTTAAGTGCAAGATTTGGTGATGACCAAGGAGAGAGCATCTCCTCCACTTAGTAGCAGCAGGGAATTGACTGTTCACCTGGGTCTTGACACAGGAATAAGAACTTGACAGATGAAAAAGGGGTGAGGAGGATGTTCTGGCTGAGGGAACAGTTATGCAAAGGTTCAGAAGGAAGAAACAACAGGGTGCTTTCAGGTCATCATCAAGAGTTGGGTCTCAAATACCATATGATATCACTTATATGTGGAATCTAAAATATGATACAAACGAACTTATTTACGGAACAGAAACAGACTCACAGACATAGAGAACAGACTGGTGGTTGCCAAGGGGGCGGCGGGGGGGAGGGATGGAGTGGGAATTTGGGATTAGCAGATACAAACTATTACATATAGGATGGATAAACAACCAGGTCCTATTATATAGCACAGGGAACTATATTCAATATCCTGTGATAAACCATAATGGAAAAGAAAATATATGTGTATAACTGAGTCACTCTGCTATACAACAGAAATTAACACAACATTGTAAATCAACCATACTTCAATTTAAAAAAATACTTTCATAAGGATGAAAACAGATAATGAACTTAAAGCAAAAAAAAAAGAGCTGGGTCTGGCCAAGTGTTGGGGACATGGAGGGATGAGGAAGAAAGACTACAGCTGCTCACGAAGTGGGAACCACCAAAAGGTCTTAAAGATGCTATAATCAGAATGGAACTGTAGGAATGTCGCTCTGTACAGAAATGGCCAGGATGGAATGAGGCAGTGTCAGGAAAATGCTGCTGCAGCGTTTCTAATTAAACACTTTTAATTGTACACTTACCTAAAAGCCCCTCCCCAGAGGCGTAGATTATTATGAATACACGTTTATCTTTTTGTAGTTTTGCTGCAACTACCGTTCCAAATCTGACATACATACTGTGACCTTAGCAAAGCTTGCCTTACATAAGTGTAAATACGAAAATGCCTTTGCGGTTTGAATTATTTGCAGTAACACATGCTTCTCTCCCTTTTTTTAATATTTATTTTATTTAATTATTTATTTTTGGCTGCGTTGGGTCTTCGTTGCTGCGCATGGGCTTTCTCTAGTTGCGGCGAGCGGGGGCTTCTCATTGCGGTGGCAGAGCACGGGCTCTAGGTGCACGGGCTTCAGTAGCTGTGGCATGTGGGCTCAGTAGTTGTGGCGCATGGGCTTAGTTCCTCCGCGGCATGTGGGATCTTCCCGGACCAGGGCTTGAACCCATGTCCCTTGCACTGGCAGGTGGATTCTTAACCACCGTGCCACCAGGGAAGCCACACACACATGCTTTTTTTTTTTTAACATCTTTATTGGGGTTTAATTGCTTTACAATGGTGTGTTAGTTTCTGCTTTATAACAAAGTGAATCAGTTATACATATACATATGTTCCCATATCTCTTCCCGCTTGCGTCTCCCTCCCTCCCACCCTCCCTATCCCATCCCTCCAGGTGGTCACAGAGCACCGAGCTGATATTCCTGTGCTATGCGGCTGCTTCCCACTAGCTATCTACCTTACGTTTGTTAGTGTATATATGTCCATGCCTCTCTCTCGCTTTGTCACAGCTCACCCTTCCCCCTCCCCATATCCTCAAGTCCGTTCTCCAGTAGGTCTGTGTCTTTATTCCTGTCTTACCCCTAGGTTCTTCATGACACATTTTTTTTCTTCTTAAATTCCATATATATGTGTTAGCATATGGTATTTGTCTTTCTCTTTCTGACTTACTTCACTCTGTATGACAGACTCTAGGTCTATCCACCTCATTACAAATAGCTCAATTTCATTTCTTTTCATGGCTGAGTAATATTCCATTTTATATATGTGCCATATCTTCTTTATCCATTCATCTGATGATGGGCTCTTAGGTTGTTTCCATCTCCGGACTATTGTAAATAGAGCTGCAATAAACATTTTGGTACATGACTCTTTTTGAGTTTTGGTTTTCTCAGGGTATATGCCCAGTAGTGGGATTGCTGGGTCATATGGTAGTTCTATTTGTCGTTTTTTAAGGAACCTCCGTACTGTTCTCCATAGTGGCTGAACCAATTCACATTCCCACCAGCAGTGCAAGAGTGTTCCCTTTTCTCCGCACCCTCTCCAGCATTTATTGTTTCTAGATTTCTTGATGATGGCCATTCTGACTGGTGTGAGATGATATCTCATTGTAGTTTTGATTTCCATTTCTCTAATGATTAATGATGTTGAGCATTCTTTCATGTGTTTGTTGGCAGTCTGTATATCTTCTTTGGAGAAATGTCTGTTTAGGTCTTCTGCCCATTTTTGGATTGGGTTGTTTGTTTTTTTGTTATTGAGCTGCATGAGCTGCTTGTAAATTTTGGAAATTAATCCTTTGTCAGTTGCTTCATTTGCAAATATTTTCTCCCATTCTGAGGGTTGTCTTTTTGTCTTGTTTATGATTTCCTTTGCTGTGCAAAAGCTTTGAAGTTTCATGAGGTCCCATTTGTTTATTTTTGTTTTTATTTCCATTTCTCTGGGAGGTGGGTCAAAAAGGATCTGGCTATGATTTATGTCATAGAGTGTTCTGCCTATGTTTTCCTCTAACACATGCTTCTTATCGTTGCTATAATATCACCACAAACTTAGTGTTTGCAACAAGACAAATTTATTATCTTAAGTCTGGAGGTCAGAAGTGCAATACGGGCCTCCCTGGGTGAAAATCAGGTATCGGCGAAGTTGCATTGCTTCTGGAGGCTTGTGGGGTTGTCAGGATTCGGGGGCTGACCAGGGGAAACTGCTCGCGAGCGGCAGTACCACGGCACAAGCTGTAGGGATGGGCTTGGGCAGGACTGCACAGGGGGATGGGGGGAGTCCCTCACGGCTGGCACCGGGCCAGGGGCTGACAACGAGGAGCTACCGACGAGAAGGGACGAGGAGATCCGAGAGCGGGCCTTATCTGTCTTGGTGGCGGCATTCAGCAGCATGCAGGCAGGGTCCCATTGGAGAGCTCCGAAGGGCAGCAGCGGCTTGGGGTCTTCTAAACACAGGCTCTACCTTATCACTGGCCAGGAGACGCCAGGCATAGTTATATGAGGTGTGCGAAGCAGGCAGGCTCTAGGGGACTAACAATCTGCTTGTTTGGGCCATTTAAAAAATTATTCAATGCGTAAAATTTGCATTTGGTGCCAGCAGGCTTTTGAGCTAACAGGTCTCAGCCTACAATGGAGAAATAAACAACCTAGGGGGCCAGTACGCGGTGGCCACCTTCATGTTGTTATGTAACAAAGTTCTAGGGGAGAATCTGATTTCTTGCCTTTTCCAACTTCTAGAGGCCACCGACATTCCCTGACTTACAGCCCCCTCTCTCCATCTTGAAAGCCAGCAACGCTGCATCTCTCTGACCGTCCCTCCCCAGGCATGTATCCCTCTGACCACAGCTGGGAAAGATTCTCCACTTGTAAGAGCCTTGTGATTAAATTGGGCTCACCTGGATAATCCAGGGCCCTCTCTTCATCTCTAGGGCCTTAACTTAATCACACGTGCAAACTCTCTTTGCCCTGGAAAGTAACATATTCACAGGTTCCAGGGATAAGGACATGGACATCATTGGTGGCCATTATTCTGACGACCACACATGGCAGTGGTTTCCTGCGACTGTCTGAGAGCGTCCACAGACCACTCTAGCGCTCTCCATGCATCCTTGAGGCAGGCCAGA
This sequence comes from Tursiops truncatus, assembly GCF_011762595.2. Classification (NCBI taxonomy): domain Eukaryota; kingdom Metazoa; phylum Chordata; class Mammalia; order Artiodactyla; family Delphinidae; genus Tursiops; species Tursiops truncatus. Next base: position 117,353,750 of record NC_047055.1, on the reverse strand, counting down.
AGTGCCAGAGTGGCTCTCAACCAATGAGAGCTGGGGTGTGGGGGCCAAATACTCAGCTTCCGCAGCCCTTGGTAGGTCCCAGTCTGAGGCTGTGAGAGGTTTGAGCCCCACTTGCCAACCCTGGTGATGGCTGATCATTCGCACCCCCTCTACTGACTTTCGCCCTTGTCCTGTCCCACTTCCCGCCAATGCTACCTTCCAAATAAACCACTTGCACACAAATACCTTGTCTCAGGGTTGCTTTGGAGAGAACAAAAGCAACGCCTCCTGGGCAGAGGACTGATGACAATCATGGTCCCATTTAATCCCGTCCTCTGCCTCCTCACCAAATACCAAACAGATCCTGGAGTACCTTTTGTGCCCGAAGTGTGAAAACAGAGGGCTAAGGATCTAGAAAGAGCAGCGAGTGGCAAAATAGTGGTTTCTTCAAATTACACATAAACAACTGCATTCCATCTATTGCAACCTACAGTCAGAAATGCTAAAATATGTTCGTGCTACTGGATTTTCCAAACAACTTGACAGGTTTCAGTGATACAATTCTATCTCTTTATGTCCCGGAAATCTAAGCCTGTGCCTTCAGCTCTGTTACTGTCTAAGACTGATGGCAGATATCTTAAACCTTCTCCTTTGACTGGATAGCTCTTAATTGCTGTAGAATTCTTCACGATGATGCAAGCTGTAGTTATTTCAACAGAACTGGATTCTTATAAAAAGATCAAACTAAATGAGAAGGCTGGTGCCTCTCTGACATTAAATTAAAGAGATGTGGGTTTACTAATCACAATATTAATTTGTCTTCTCTCAATAGTATTCTTGTTTGTAATAAACTCACCTGAGGACAAAACACTTAAGTGAAGCTGGAGTTACTTCCCATCTGACTGATGAATGGTCATCAAAAGCAAGAGCAACCATTTACAAAATAAATGATCCTGGCTTTGCGCTAAAGCGGTTATAAAGAAATGGGCCGTTTTCTTAGTTTTCGCTCTAAGCTGCTGGACAGCCCTAGAATTCATTTGATTAACAAATATTTTTTATAATGCTTGCTTTGTACAGAGTTATGTTTTAGTTATGGAGAGTGAGGCTATGAAAACTGCTTGAAACTGGCTCCATGCAGCTTCAGAGATCAATAAGAAAACAAATTAAATGCAAAATTTTTCTAATATGGAATAGAGAATGTTAAGAACCATAATATAGTCGGAGTCGTGGCAATTCCTAGGAAGGGAAAATACTCCCAGCTGACGAGGAGGGGCTGTTCCCAAGGAGGAAGTGGCACTTGTAAACTTCATTTCGTCTTGGAATGTTAAGTGTAGGGTATTCTAATATCATCATGTTATTGTGAATAAATAAAATAGAATTAGATATTCTATTTCATAGGTAATGAAAATTCCACTCTTGAAGTTGACGTTCAATGCTCACCAGAAAATGGTCTCGTCCTATCTTGCTGATAGTATACCTCTCATTTGCAATAGATGAACCTGGAGAGCTTCCCACACTGAGACGTTCAGGGTGAAAGCGAGAGTCAGTGACATGGAAACGTCCTTTGATCTAAAGCAGTGGTTCTCAAGCAGAGGCTAGCTCTCCCCTGCCCCAGGGAACACTGGCAATGTCTGGAGGCATTCTGGTGGGGGTGAGGGGGAGAGACTACGTGACACTGACATTAAGTGGGTAGAGGCCAGGATTCTGCTAAGCACCCTACAAAGCACAGGACACAGCACTCACGGCAAAGAACCATCTGGTCCAAACGTCAACAGTACCAAGATGAAGAAACCCTGATCTCAGGGACAGAGACACACAGAGGGCTGAGGCTTTTGAGAGAAAAAAAAAGTTTAGCTTCATAATTACAATCTGCTTACAAAGATACTACTCAGGTGAGGAGTAAATAATTAGAACTGATACAACCCAAAAGAAGAGCCAGAAAAACCTTTTAATTAGGAATTTCCTCTTTAGTAAGTTAGCTTTTTATTCTATATAAGCTTCTATTTATACCAGATAGTAAAAAAAGGGGATCCAAAATATGGTTCTTTGTCCTGGTAACAAGAGTATGAACTTTGTTGGCACATAATTTAATTGCTTTTCAAGAAGTTGACACAAGTATAAACATGAGGAGGTTAAGTTATTGAATGTTCCCACTTCATTGCACTCTGTCTGCTGTTGGATTTATTCAAAAGCAACAAAAGTCGCATCAGAAATGAGTCCTCACATTTTCTAGAGACAAGATGATGCAGTAGAGCAAGGTTCTCAATCCTGGCTACACAGTATAGTCACCTGGGAGTTTTTGAAGATTTCCGCATGCCCAGACCACACCCCAGACCAATTAAGGCAATCTTTGTGGGGGGTGGGAATCAAAACATCTTGATTTTTTTTTTAATCTTTACCAGCTGATTCCAAGGTGTAGCCAAGTTTGAGAACTACTTTGCTAGATCCTTGCTTCTTAAAATGCACCTGTTCACCAGCAGCACAGGCATCACCTGGAGCGGGTTAGAGATGCAGACTCTCAGGCCCCACCCCAGACCTACTGCATCAGAATCTGCATTATAACAGGGTTCGCCAGGGGATTCACAAGCACATTGAAGCTTGAGAAATGCTGCTCTAGAACATCTTGCAAAACAGTCCATTTTTTTAATGTACACATATTGCAGTATGCACAGTCTAAAATAAGGCACGCTATTAAGGCATAGGAAAATGCCCCAAGGCGCTAAATAAAATTAATTTTCATGTGATGAGGAATGCTAAGTTCATCACTATGACTGCTCTCTTTTTCAGTAATTTTATTTATTTTTAATTATGAAAGATTTCAGTCATACAGAATAATTTAATCGTGTGTTGCTTATTGTCAGTTGGTTTTGTTTTTCCTAAGAAGAGCAGCTCTAGCTATTCAGTGGCCTAGGATTATCACCTGGTACTGAGAGCCAAACGGGAACCTACACAACACCTTTTCCCATAACTGAGAAGGCGCCCTCTCTAAGCTCTGTGTTCACACGAGCGAGGAGGAGACCATGTGAAATGCCATCCAATAGAATCCATGCCAGGGTGAGGAGTTTCACTGTGGTGAACAGGATTGAACTGCGCACGCCTGTATGATAGTAAAACAGTTGTTCTAAATAGTCATACGACTTCTGGAAAGAACAAAATGCTTCGAATTAAGAGAGTTTGGCTGTGGTATCTCCATAGGGAGTTTCTGAGGTTTGCCAAATGTCGTACAGACAGCCAGTTCCTGGCTGCCAGACCGTAGATGACTTAATTCATCATAGTATCAACAAACGCTCTTTCACACTTCCAGTCTTTGAGGACAGATTGATGAAAAAAAACTTATAAAAATCTCTTTCATAAAGCCAGAGTTTTTTGTACCAGCCAAATATCCCCTCAACATGTTTCATTATAGCACACTTTTCTAGAATAATTCTGCCATAGAATTCCTGTCCTGTTTAAAAATATACACCTCTTCTCTTAAAATCATAAAAACAAAGAGATAGGAGACAATCATGGCATAGTGAAATGAGCTTTGGCCAGGCGTCCAGCTGGCTGAATTAAAATCCTGGCTGGTACTATATCTGCTGAGTGATGTGGAGCCGTGGTCTTATACTCTGGGTCTTAGTTTCTTCATCTGTAAAAAGGGTCTAATAAACCCTTTGTCACGGGGTTACTATTAAGAGGAAGCAAGATTATGCATGTGAACCACGGTGCCTTGCACACAGCCAACACTCATCAAATATTTCCTTTCTCTTCCCTTCGTCTGTTTTTAAAAAAAAAAACCTGCAGGAAAATGTCATCAGAAATCTAACCAGCAAAGGCTATTACCCATCTTTCAATCTGAAGAACCTGTCACATTGTCTGGTACATACTAGGTACCTGAGAAATGTTGAATGAATTGTGGGTTTCTACTCGGGGCTCATAGCTCAGTGGCCTGAAGGTGGGAAACCAGCCAGCACTAAGTCATCAGAAGTCATGCCATTTCTTATACGAGGCAGTTAAACATACAGAGCTGTGTCTTCCTAAGGATCCAGCCCGCTGGCATCTGACTTCTAGCCCAACACACAACAAATCTGTGGGGAAAGGGAAGGACAGCTACCTGGATTAGTATAATAGAGCCCTTGATGTAAATGTATCTCCTCACGCTCATGTACAATGTCCTCTGACTCTTGAAAACGACCCTATGTATTATTTTGACTAATTTCATCGCCCACTGTTTAGTGCACAAGAGACTCATAACTATAGTATTCAACTCCAACCTAATAAAGGCAAGCATTTAGGAGAGGATAGGAAAAGGGCACGGCTACTGCTACACAGAGGTGAGCTAAGGACGGAAGGTTGACTTGTCATTCAGCAGGCAGACAAGTCAAAGAGAATCGCTAGACACGAAGAACAGGACACGGAAAGGCCTAGAGATGTGGAAAAGTTTGGGCCACTGAGAGAACAGAGTTTCTAAAGCATAGGTCATGTCATGAGAAATGATGGAAAATGAAACTCGAACAGTCTGTTACGGCCTGATTATAAAGGGGCTGGCAATCTGTGCCAGCAGGATCTGCATGTTTATTCCGGAGGCAAATGATCAGTTCATGGATAACCAGAAAAGTGAATTCGGAATCCTTGACCACTGAAGCTTATTTCTTGTAACAGAAAGTTGCTTCTCCTGTGAAGCTCTAGAGGACTTGGAAGCATTTACTGCTACCTTATTGCTAAAATCAAACAAAAGCTGTACACATGTAGAGTCTAGGGCTCGGTAGGAAGTGGCAGGGCCTAGCACATGTCCTGTGCTACATACCTTCACACACACTCTCTTAATTAGAAACTCGACTGGTTGACAATTAGATCAACAGATCCCGGTATTATTTTCGAATTGTGCCCAATCTCTGTCTTCTGGGTTTACTGCAATCAATCTTCCCTCTGGGCCTGCAGACAACTTTCTGTCTGAAATCTTAAATCTGGTAACCATAGTAATGAAGCAGAGAGGAGGGGAGATCTTGGAAATGCAGTACAGATAAAAAGAAAAACGAAAAGAAAAAGGAAAAGGAAAACAAAACAAAACAAAAAAAACCCTTCCATTCTTTCCCATTTTCCTTTTCCTAATTTTTTTTTTTGCAAGAGTTGCCTATAAGAAGCTATAGTTGAAGTACTAGTGAACAAGTGGTTGCAGGGAAGGTAGAAGAGAGCTGGGGCATAGATGATCTGCAGAACTAAATGATAATCCAGAAGGATGGAGCACAGGTTGTGCTTCTGGTTCACTTTGCTGCTCTCAATGTCCTTGGAAGAAGCAACAGGAAAAGTGCCTCCTCATGGTTTACAGTGTTCGTCTGCTGTTAACTTTAAAACAGAACCTACAGTCCAGCCACACTCAACAGAGAAGACCTAGCTTATCAGGATCATTCAAATTCCAAAAGAAATAACGATCGGCCAGAGAAAGCAGGTTTATAGTTTTTCACCTGGAGAAAACGTGTTCGTTCTGCAACTGCAGAAAGCAATGAAGTAATGGCCCGGGGACGTCTCTCTCCTCAGGATACGCCTCACTGCCCCTCTGTCAACCCTCCTAAGCCTTCTCCAAGTCACACCTGGGTGACTTCATCATGATGTTAACCTATCTTTTCAAAGTTGGGAGGAAGGGATCAAGGGCAAGACCAAATATAGATCCAATCCTGTGGACTGAGTTCTCAGTTCTTGAGTTTATTGAGCTCCCTGCAGAAATGAACAGCTCGCCAACCTTTGACAGCCAACAGCGTCTACTCCTCTCCCTCTGAGCTCCTTTCAGCAGAAACTGAGCAGTGGGAGGGAAGAGGAGAAAGAAAGAAGTGGCTATTTGGAAGGGTACTATTATGGCGTGGAGCCTCTAGGCTGTCAAAAGTGGCTATCATAAAGACAGGCCTCCACAAACATGTTGTGTAGACCTCTAAAAATACATCCATTCTGTGCCTAGTTTACATAATATGAGGTTGCACATTACTATTTGTGGTTTTTTAAATTATTCTGTATTATATATTTTATATATTCTATATTAGAATCTTCTTCAACATTATAACAGCAGCAAGGGACTTGCTGCTTAAATGAAACCCTTAGAAATGAGGACATAAAATAGTGTGCGAGTCAAAAATAATCAAAAGAGAAAATACACCTGAACCAAACTGTTGCTGTGGGTTGATCACATTAGAGCAGGATTTCTCAAAATGGGATCAAAGTGATCAGAAACTTCCAGGAGGTCAAGGAGGGTCATAGCAGGGCACAGCTTACTAAATACATCTTTCCTTCACTTGGGTCAGCACCTTCAATTTGGTTTTCCCTCCTGGACTTCTTACCTTACCAATTTTCATACCCAACCAGAGACTCCCACAATTAGAAAGTACATAAATGGTTATCTTGGCCACTAACCCGCATGTTACATCAATAGCAAACATCTCCAAGAAATGATCAAACACTTGAATATCTCCAGCAACAAGGAATTCGTTACCTTCCAAGATGTTGTGCTCCACGTTCAGGCAGAGTTGTTTAAAGTTCTTTCGCATGTTGAGTTGAATTCTGTCTCCCTGTAACGTCAACCAATTGTTTTTGATCAGCAACCTTGGAATCATTAGTACAGATGCTCTTCCCTCTTCTGAAAACACCTGTTATATGAGCCACGCTTATCTGTTTTCAAGGCCAGCCTCTCTTGTTCCTTCTATGGTTCCTCGTGTGGTGGGCTTTCAGGAACACTCAGCACCCTGGAAGGGTTCCCTTGCCCCCTACCCTGCACTCAAGCTGTCCTGTTTGTATCTCCTACCCTTTTTCCTATCCGATGACTCAAGTACAACAGTCCATAAACTGGGATATCAGTGACATTCTCTTTCAAGAATTTGAATGAAGAGTGCTCTAATTAGTAAGCTCTAATGGTAGTAAGGACCTGAGTTGAAAAGGTTCCCATAGGGTTGAGGTTGGGGTGGCCCAGTTGAAATATGCACAAGTAAAGGAAGCTGAAAGGAGAAAAGCAGAAATGGGGGAGAATCACAGCCCTGAGAGATGGTGAATAATCTCGTTTGCTGACTTGCTTATTGGAGTCCCTGGACTGGTAGCCCTGCTTACACCACCATCAATATCATCATCGTTGCTAACATTTACTGAGTACATACTATATACCGGCACTGATACAAGCCCTCAGTGTGCATTAGCTCACTGAACCCTTTCAAAATCCCTAAAAGGAAGACGCCGTTGTTCTCTTTTTTTACTGCAGAGGAGACTGAGGCACGTAGAGATCTGAGTGACTTATCCAGCTCCCACACTGGTTAGTGACAGAGACAATACTGGACACCAGGAGTTCTGGATCTAGAACCCAGCCTTCTTACCCTTACAGGGCACTGCTCCTCTACCCTTGGTGACTCAAGAGATGTTCTTACAATATTTTTATAGTAATTTCCTAAAGAAATTCCCCCATTTAAGCTGTCATGAGCAGGTTTCTGTCCTTTGTAACAAATGCTCCCTGATTAAGATACAGGAAGATTAAAAGATACTAACACCTGGCCAAATGGCACAGACAAGTGTCCTTGAGCTGCTCTATAGTTGCACTAAAAAGCAGGCTCAGTGAACCAAACGAGGCTGCCTTTACATTCGCTTTTCTGTAACATATCTGTAATATTCATGTATTCTTCCAGAAGCAGTGCATTCCATGGTATTATTACAGAAAAAAGTACCATCTAACTTTCCTTTAATGACTCTAGCCTAACATCACCTCTTCCATAGTATCCCGTGGCCTGTACATTCCTTTATCATAGCAGATATCACATTATACTGGAGTCATCTGTCTGTATCAGGGTTTCCCAACCTCAGCATTATTGACATTTGAAGCTAGATAATCCACGCTTTGCTGTGGGGTGCCGTCCTGCGTATCGTAGGATGTTTAGCAGTGTCCTGGCCTCTACCGACTAGTTGCCAATAGCACCCTCTGCCCCATTGTGACAACCCAAAATGTCTCCAGACGTTGCCCCATGTCCCCTGGGGGGCAAAATCACTCTTGGTTGAGAGCCACTGGTCCACATGTTCTAGGCCCCCTCCACCAATCCCACACTGACTTCAAGGGCAGGGCTCTGTCTTTTGTGCCCTTATTTCTTTCTAATGCTTGGTACATTATGATGCTCAATAAGTCTTAATTGAAGAAAACTACAGTAACTTGCATCAAGATGCTGTTTTGTACTTGTAAGCCTGGATTACCTGTGTATCTGTATCTGGATGGGTTTAGTCAGGAAAACAGAGACACTACACACACTACTAGGATAAGGCGTTTCTTATAGAAATTACGGTTTATATAAATATGAGAGTAACTGGGCGAAGGAAGGTCTGGAAGGCTATAGTCAGAGGACAGAACTTTAAGCTGAAGCTCTGGGGGGAAAAGCAGGTATTGACAGGAAAATCTGAGAAGCTACCATATCTGGCCTCCAAAGTGGAATCATAAAATGGGAGCCCCCAGAAAGGTCTGTAATGCTGCTGTGTCTAACAGAGCAGCCGCATCTGCCTCCCAGAGACTCCCCACAATAATGGCCTCTCCTTCCCTTCTACCTTCCAAATCTCCCAAATTCCTCTCACCGGCAAACCCACACCTGGAACTAATCAAGGAGGGAATTCTGGAAAATGTAGTTCTTCCCAGCCGTAGGCAGGCACGTCTACAGGACTGGAAGTGCCAGGTGAGCAACAGATCATCTCACACAGTAACCACTTTTTGACACCAAGTGTGTATGTTATATATAGAGATCAAAGCATGATCATGGTTTGAAGAAGTTGGCAGTCACAGCCATCCACGTTAGAAAGCAAGTGAATGCCTGACATGACGCGCTGCTGCTGCCGCTGTTACGCCTTTTAGTTCGGCAGTGGGCTCACCCTCTGACCACCTGTCCCCTCCAGTCTGCACTGTGTAGACAGTCTCAACATTCACTTTGTTTGTACCCTGAACAGATGGCAGACTACGCTAATCATCGAACAGCTCATACTCCAGACGGAAGGTGTTCACCTTCACGCTTCTTAGAATTTAGTGTGTCTTCTGAGCATTCTGGCCAGACCAGATTTGACAGGGACTACTAGGAAAGAATTTCCATCTGCAAGGCACTGCTTCCCTCTGGGCATCGAAACATCACAACCATGTAACTGATTTCTGAACTACTCTCTAAGACTGCAGCTGACATTAAGTGAAAACATTTCTGCTTTACAGATTTTGAGCCAAAAATCAAACAATTATTTTTAGATAATTACTTCCAGTCTATTAAAAAACAGGGTGCTGCAGGTGAGGTGTGGTCCAAAATAGAGTGAAGTACATAGTTCACTTTAGGAAATTAGATTCAAAATACGCATTAAAGGGACCTATACTTCAGGATGGCCCATGATGTCTAAGATATTTCCTACCTGGCCCTTTACAGAAAGTGTTTGCTGACACCTGGGCTAGAGGGAAAGCAGCAAGAGCTGGGCTCTGAGAGGTAAAGGGGGGACATCACAAGGACTTGGACTTTACTGAGGTGAGAGCCGCTGGAGGTTCGAGCTCATGAAGATCTGACCTGACTCACATTTTAACAGGATCCCTCTAGTTGCTGGATTGAGAAGAGACCTTCTTGTTGGGAGGGAGGGTCTAGAAGCCAGGGGATTAGGTAGAAGGTGATCACTATAATTCTGGTGGAAATGGTTCTGATACGCCACTGTCAGGTAGCTCAGCTCAGCACGGAGTGGAGGCTCTGGTAAGAGGTGCCTAGATTCTGGTTTGGAGATTGAGCTGGTTAGACTTCCTGGTACTAGATGTGGCGCATGGTCCCACACAGGTGCAGGGGACGCTAGAAAATACAGCCTCCCCAGGCGCACATGGGTGAGCAGCTAAAGCAGGGCTTCTTAAGTACGGGCGATTTTGCCCACCGAGCGACATCTGGCAATGTCTGGAGACACTTTTCATGGTCACGACTGTGGGGGAAGTGTGTGTTACTTGCTTCTAGTGGGTAGAGGCCAGGGACGCTGCTAAATATCCTAAAATATACAACATAGTTCCCTACCACAAAAATAATTACCTGGTCCCAAATGTCAACAGTGCCATAGTTAAGCAACTTGGAGCTCAAGAAAGACCCACCAGTGGAAGAAGAAAGAAAGATGGGTTTTCATGGATAACTAGGAGTCTTAGCCCAGCTCAATTCCCAATGCCCCAACCCCTGCAAGGCATTTGCGGGCTGGGGCAACAGCAGTTTTGGAACCCCAGCTCACACCACAGCTGAGTTCTGTTTGTCCTCTCTTGCCCGCATATCTTCCGCCTGTTATTGGAGGTGAGCTTTGGCCCGAATAAGAAACCTTGCTGGCTTTTTTCTTTTTCTTTTTCTTTTTTTTTTTGTGGTACGCGGGCCTCTCACTGTTGCGGCCTCTCCCGTTGCGGAGCACAGGCTCCGGACGCGCAGGCTCAGCGGCCGTGGCTCACGGGCCCAGCCGCTCCGCGGCATGTGGGATCTTCCCGGACCGGGGCACGAACCCGTGTCCCCTGCATCAGCAGGTGGACTCTCAACCACTGCGCCACCAGGGAAGCCCGCTTTTTTCTTTTTATATACACAGAGAGGCTTGTAAAAATAACATGTGTGATTGAGGCAATGAAAGAGATTTCGTGAAAGAGATTTTGTGTACATTGTGCACAGCACCATAGTGCAGGTATTCATGTGTTTTAAGAGATTTGTGAAGAAAAATGTTCCAATAATTAAAATTTCAAGACTTAAAACTGATATTTGGTGATGACCGTAGATTTATAGGAATTTTACTCTCTTCACCAAACCCAAATGGATGGCATATGAATTCAAATACCCTTAATATTATGCAAATACTCCTTAGTCTTTGCTATGGGTAATAACTGATAAGGTCTCATTTATTTGGTGAAATACTTGCAAGTATATAATACATACTGGCTTGTCATTTACCTAGCTTTATTATTTTGATTTGCAAATAGATGCATAAATGAAAAACTATTTCTCTGTATTCTGGAGTCTTTGTCTCTTCTATTTATTTTTTTTGCAAAGAAGCATGTATTTTTTGCTAAGATTGTTAATAAGATGGGTCTTACATATTTTCACACTCTCTGGGCTGCTCACTAGCTTAACACTGGGCCAAACAAAATGGACAGTGTTTCAAATATAGATCATAAATACCTCACTTCTTGAGTGGCACTGCTGAGCTTCGGTTTGCCCTAACTTTATATAAGTTCAATATGCAAACATAAACCATAAAATAAATAAGCTAGGAAATCATTTTTCATATCACAGAAGACTTTTTTCCAACATTCATTTAAGAAGCATTTACCTTATATATAATATTCAACATAGGCAGCTTTAGCCAAATATTGTTCTAGGTACTGGGGCGATCAAGATATGCAAAAGTGGGTCCTTCCACTTGAAGGTCACATAAAAGAGGCCGACATGTAAACTATGATGACAGCAGGTTCCATTATGGAGGCATGCGACCCAGTGCTACAGGAGCTGAGGAGAAACCCAAGGCCCAGGCTCAGGGGTAGAGAAAAGGCACCCTGAATGGGATGAGTAGAGCTTTGAAGGACATGCAGGAGCTCGCCAAGTGAAGAGAGGTGAGGAGTATTCTATGCAAAGAATAAAGCCAAAGACCATGAAACCCCATGAGAGAAGCAGGTATAAGACAGGACATAGGGGGTCCTTGAATGTCACAAAGGAGCTTAGGAGTGGTCATTAAGGAGATGAGAAACTCTTGAAAAGTATTAAGCCAGGAATGAAAGCAATGGGCCAATGGCATTCCTTTAGTTCCACTGGAGCAGAAAGCAGGGCTGGCTTCAAAATCTGTGGGACCCAGTGCAAAATGAAAACGTGGGGTGCTTGTTCAAAAATCATTATGAATTTCAAGATGGCTACAGCAAAGCGTTAAACCAAGCATAGCACCCTTCTAAGCAATGGGGCGAGTGAGGGCACAGTATGCATGCCCACAAGGCCAACCCTAGCAAAGGCATGAGAGCAGCAGGAGGAAGAAGGCTTTAAGATCCTTACTTGCATACTGTCTAGTCTGCAGTTGGGAAGAATGTCTTAAACGTATCAACCAGCTAGAGATTAGTATCAAGGCAATATACTAGCCAGCATTATAGTCCTATACTCAAACTAAGAAAATGGCCAAATGGCTAATCTCTTCATTTTAAAGAGGAAATAGAAGAGCAAAAATGTTGAGGGACTGAGGGAATTCAATCTGAGCCTTTTAGATTCTATCCCAGTGTTTCCTCTGCTCCTCTACAATGCCAAGGCTAGTGAGTCTGCAGTGAAAGGGATAGAATGGAAGTTCTTTGGGCAAGACTGATCCAGAGGCCGCAGAAAGGGCTGCAAGTGTCAAAGAAAGGGAAATCAGCTGGGAGACAATCGCTGTCCCCTCCCTTTCCCCATGAAGCATGTCCTTTCTGAGACTTTTCTCAGAGTCAAGAGGATCTTGCCAAGCACGGGTTTTGAATAACTCATAGGCCCAGCATTGTGCCAGGGAAGAGGACTACAGAGATGAGGTGGGCACACTCCTAGGAGCTTATCCTTTGGTGAGTAAAGACATTAGTGGAAATCAGCTATCATAATCCAGAGTCCCTGTCTACCTATGACTGGGAAGCAAAAATTTTAAATAATAATAAAAAAAGAAAGTTGGAAATGAGTTCTAAACACCAATAGGTAGCTACAGAGTCTTTTCCAGGTTAGGGGGATCATAGATGATTTGCATGTTGCCTTGTATATCTCAGCAGCATTACCGTCCATACGCTCACCAACTCTAAAGGCTTCAGGCCCACCTGAGCTCCAATAAACCTTTGTACATATCTCAAGAATCTCTCTCATATAATTCTGTATTTGGTTCTGTATGACCCCCCCAAACCCAAGGTCTTATTCATCTTTTCCTTCCCTTGGTTCTTAAGATAAAGCTCCAAACCGACAGCACGGTTTGCAGGGTCCTATGTGATCCAGCCCCTGGTCTTTTCTGAAACTGTGTCTCACCCCACTTTCCTTCTGCATTCCACGAGCCATCCTACCATCTCTCAATTGCAGCAAACCTTCCTATCTCAGACATCTCCCAACTCTGCTGTGCCCTCTTTAATGCCTCTCATTTTTCAGATCTCTAACGAAACATCACTTCCCCAGGGAAAAGCTTCTCCTATCAGCCAGATTAGACCGGGACCCCCGTTAATACGTTCTCCTAACACCCTATAATTTCCCTTCAGAGCCCTTATCATAGCTAGTAATTCCGTGCTCATGTGATGCTTCCATGAATGTTTGTCTTCACCTCAAGGTTGGGAACCACGTGAAGGCAAGAGTCTGATCTGTCTTGCTCGCCACTGGATTCCTGCCAAATGGCACAGTGCCTGGCATGTCCTTGGGACTTTTCTGACCACTCAATCTAAAACATCCACTTCTCTGTCACTCATCTCTCTTAAGGGTCTTACCTTGATTGTTTTCCTTCAAAGCCTCCATCATTATCTGTGTGTGTGTGTTTGTGTATGTGCAAATGTGTGGGGTGTCTTATCTGTGTATATGTATAAATATGTAGTTGTGTGTGTGTCACATAATTACTCTACTTCTTACTGTTTTCCCCACTAAAATGTAAACTCCAAAAAAGAAGAGACTTCATCTCCTTGTTCACTGCTGTACCCTCACCACACACCTGGCACATAATAGGTGCTCAAGGAATCATTTGTTGGAATTATGAATACATAAATGACAAGCACTCAAGAAATGAACACCAGCAGTTCATTCTTCTTCAAAAATCAATCATAATGATATCCTGCACTGAAAAAGAGATGATCCACTGATTTGCTTTTCTTTTGGAAAAAATGCTATTCACTGTCTTCCCCAAAATGACACTGTGACAGTTTTAATTTATTTCACCACATGCCATTAAGCAACAAGGGGTTATATTTGGTTTGCTTTATTTCAGATCTGTTGTTCTACAAATTTCAGTGGGATTCTTCTTCCATAATCTTGAATGGAAGCCATTTGGGGCTTGCTAGGGACAAATTCATAAAAACCAAAGACTTCCAGAGTCTTTGGAATCAGACAGTTTGGAGATCTGACAGACCTGATTTGAATTTCAGCTTCAACATTTATTAGCAATATAACTTCAGGAAGCCACATAACTTCTCTCCGTCTCAATTTCCTCTGAAACCATGTGATTTGTAGGGATGGTTTGGTGATAGGACTGACTGTGGTTTTAAGAGCATGGTATATAATTATAATCAATACATGATATCTATTTATTATTCATATCTACTCCCAAGCCCCCATGATACAGAGGAGAAAACTGAGGCCATAAGAATTGAGAATTTCAGGGCTTCCCTGGCGGCGCAGTGGTTGAGAGTCCGCCTGCCGATGCAGGGGACACGGGTTCTTGCCCCGGTCCGGGAAGATCCCACATGCCGTGTAGCGGCTAGGCCCGTAAGCCATGGCCGCTGAGTCTGTGCGTCCAGAGCCTGTGTTCCGCAACGGGAGAGGCCACAACAGTGAGAGGCCCACGTACCGCAAAAAAAAAAAAAAGAATTGAGAATTTCTCAAGGCCATCCCTCCTCCCCAAGGCTAGGAAGCCCAAGCAGGGCTACCATTAAGCATCACCCAGCCTTCATTTGCTCAGGGGACTTTTCTGGTAAAAACCTACTTGTGTTTGGACTCACACTGTTTCCTAAGGAGGGCTGGAGACTCCATAATGTCCTTGCATTGACTGAAGCTCACTGCAAACTTCAGTTCCAACTGGGCCATTTCCTATTCCAGTAGAAGGGCAAAGATTCAATCAAAGAATCTGGGTGAGAAATGGGATGGAAAGAGTTTTCCCCTACCCCCGTTTATAGGAGTCCTTTTATTTCCTCCTTTCTAGGACATAAAAGAAAAATTGGAAATATGGGTCCCACTGAAATCTTTCATTGTATAAATCCTATATTCTTTAATTATATTGAAATTATTTGCTTAAACAATTCAGTACGATGCAATTCTAGTGAGCTTTAGGTTCAGTTTCACATCCAGACAAGAGTTATTCCAAACACAGGAATGGGTGAATTTTACAATAAGTAAAACTGATGGATAAGATAAAATAAGATGATAAGTCTCCAATGAATTGCATAGCACCATGGCAGTGCTTCCTACTTACAGCAGACAGGGTTTAAGGAGATTTTATCAAAGTGGGATACAGAAATTGCATGTACTGAAACTTCAACTGGATGATTCATTTTCTGTGGGAATTTAATCAGTGAAAAACAAAACAGAGTGAGCTAGAAGTATTTACTGCTCAAAGATACTGAAGGTGGCAGGTCAGTAGCAATAATTAAGTAATTGGTTTTCTGGCTAATTAGAAGAAATGGAGAATATATGCCTGCAATTCTTTCCTCACTGAGAGGATTACACCGACTGTCCCTGTGAATACATTCAACTAATCTGTGCCTACAGATTGTTCTTTATTTTAGCTTCAGTTTATCCATGACTCAAGCTCATCTCCACTTTGCCCTCATATAGGAATCTTGCCACATTACCATAACGTTTTTATTCTGAACCTGCTACAAAGGCAATTAGTCATTCATTATAACACAAAAATTCAAATTGGTTGCAATTATGTTTTCTGAATCAAGACCATACCCTTTGATGTGGGTAATTTAAGGTTCTATATTTAAAATGCATTGAATGAATCATAATGGTAAATAAGAAGACCTTTAAACTAGCATTCATATCTCCTGCACATGAAAAATTAAATGGATAAATTCTACCTGTGACAGATTTATTTTTGTGGTAGAGAATTTTAAAGAATTGATTTAATTAGTTGTAACTATGCTCAGAAGCATAATTTGAAATACTGTTGAATGAATGGTGAAAGTATTTTCAAGCAGAGAGAAACTCTCTTAAAATTCCCTTTGTTCATTATTCAACAAACGTTTATTAAGCGCCCACAGTTTGCACGGCAATGTACGACATAATAATAACCTAACCTGGTATCATTCTCTTCTGCTTCTGCTAGTTAATGAATGAGTTAATCTCTTCAGCTGTCCATTGAGAGTATGTGAAGAAAGACCACAGAAATTAAATGAATGAGTCAGTCTGAAAAGAAACATGGATGTGTGTATTTAGGTTTCCTTTTGTTTCATGTGCTAAAAACAGGTTACTAGCCAACTACTCTTTCTATTTCTTCAGGGACCCAGGAAATTTAAAAGAATCTTATCTCACTCAGGCAGTGAACTATACACTTATTCATGACTTTCTAAGTGTTTATAGAGGTGAGAACAGCAATTTGTAAGATTCTACAGATATGGAAAGGAAAAACAGCACAGTAAATTTAGGCAGATAAGGGGAAATGTATTTTGAGGGATTGTTTCCACTTGAAAAGTTATATTAGACTTAATAACATAGACTAGGTTAGAGCTGGACATTAGAGCTGATCTAGGCCACTGGTTTCCAACCTTTTGCATTAGAGTCACTGGATTTTTAAAAAACTATGGATTCTCAGCTCTCATTCCCAGAGATTCTGATTCCGTTGATCTGGAAGAGGCTGGGAGGAGAGGCAAGCATACATATACTTGTACAGCTTCCCTAGCAGCCAAAGTTGAGACCCACAGACCTAGTCCAGACTCAACAGTTTGGCATGAGGTCTCTGAGCCCTCGAGAGAATAAATATCTTGCCTCAGATCAGCACAGCTTATAACCTGTGGAGCCAGGCCTAGAACCCAAGTAGCCAAATTCCTAGTCTGGATCTTCTAACTAAACCAAATCACACCGTTTCTACTTCTCTCACACACTGGTTAAGATCTAATTACCAGTTAGTAATAGGCAAGAAGAATAAGACTGCTTGTAACCCATGTGACTAACAAGTCCCCTCCTCCTAGCGACCTGTGTGCTTCCATTCTTGCTAATAAGTCTTCCAACATTCTTGCTAATAAGTCTTCCAACGACACTGTAATGATTAATATATCTGTTTAGTCCACATTTTTAAATATTTCACGTATTTGAAAGTTTTGCACCCATAAAATATATCATTCCCATTTTAGACAAAGAAACCAGATTTACTCTTTGAATCTGAGTCCAGTTGAAGTCTTCATTATAGACCTTACAGAGCTGAGTACATGGAAGTATTCTAATGTCTGGCTGGGTTTTCTTAGCCAGCTTCCCTATATGAGAATGCCTTTAGGTTGGCCACTTGCACTGGGTTCTGAAAGCTCCATGCAGGTAGGGCTCTTGTCCAACTTCATCAACTGTCTCCCAGCATCTAGCAAAATGCTCGCCATAGACTCAACACTCAACAGTTAATTGTTGAATGAAAAATCCTTATTACATTTTGTTAACAAATGAGACAGAGTATCCTGAACCAACTTGTGCAGGACAATCTCATATACATAAAAGTACTGGGAAAATGGTTTTATAAAGGAGTAGTTTTACAGTTATTTTATTAGAAGAGCTTTGGCCTGATTTTCCTGACCTAAATTTGTCCTTGCTGTACCATTTGGATTACAGTTGGGTTATCTCACATTAATATTACGTTAAAAGTCCTTCATTCAAATGATACAAATGAACTTATTTATAAAACAGAAACAGACTCACAGATTTCAAAAACAAACTTACGGTCACCAAAGGGGAAACGTGGCGGGCGGGGGGGTTGAATTAGGAGGATGGGATTAACAGATACACACAGTACTACATATAAGATAGAGAACCAACAAGGACCTACTGTAGAGCACAGGAAACTCTACTCAATATCTTGTAATAACCTATAAGGGAAAAGAATCTGAAAAAGAATATAGATATATAGATAATATACATATAACTGAATCACTTTGCTGTACACCTGAAACTAACACAATATTGTAAACCAACTATACTCCAATAAAATTTTTAAAAGTCCTTCATTCAGTATATCTTTTGTATGTGTGAAGGCACAACTGACATGCAATAAACATTGATGAAATAAAATTAATACCAAATTTTACTGTCTTTTGGAAAAATATAACCAAATTAATTAATATAATATTCTTCTCTAGCAAGATAAAGAGTGCAGTGTCTTTGGTGTTTCAAAGGGGTGGCACAGTATTGTAGAAAACAGTAATCTAGCTGCAGAAGCTGATGATTCAATCGATGGCTATTTAGAACTAGATTTTTATTAAGCAGGTCATTTCAATCCCATCTTTTCAACCCAACCACGCACCCAAATTCCATACATTTGTCTCTATGTAGGGTATTTGCTCTTCACCATAAGGTTACAGTTTTTCAGTCTTGTATCTAATTCATGTAGAAATAACACAAAAAAACCACTGACATCAGCTAAAACGACGTATGTTCATATGGTAGATATGAATAGCCAAAGAATCAACGTAAAAAGTTGACACTAGAAAAACTAACCATGGTAGAAATATTCAACTCCAAACACTGAATATTTAATGTCTGCTATATAACTGAGATGAACTAGAGGGCTGGAGAGGAAAAGTTATACATTTAAGGGGTTAATCTTAGATCTAACACAAACATTAAAGCCAATGTTAATGGAAGGGACTGGGCTATGAATGAGCCACAATACTAGAAGTTCCTGGCTCAGGGCCAGGTACAGGGCAGAGATTCAGTAAATGCTTTGTTGAATGGAAGAATGGGTGAATGAATGAATGAGTGAGTGAATGAATGAATAGTCCTCTTCTTAGTGTAATACTGGGATTTGGAGATTTAGCTTTAAAACAGTCAATTCAAAGCTGTGGATCAATAAACTAGAATTTGGGAACGTCAGTCAGTGCTGAGTATAGTGTAGGTATTTCTGTTTGTTAATTAATTAAAATGACCACGGAGTCATTATTCTTACACTTAATTTCTCAGCCAGAAAAGTTAATGAACTGTATCTGTTCCATGAATAATTGAGTTGAACCTGAAAGACAACTCCCCATTCCGAAAGCCTTCCACACTACCAGTTAGCTGTGATTTATCCTTTTACTTCTGAAGAATTTTAAGCACCTTCCATCTGATTTGACTGACAACCTATCTGTGCTTTCCCTGTCTTTATTCTTCCAGGAAGAAGATGTTACTCGTGAAAGTCGTTTTAATTTCAGTGGTTACGGGATGGGTCACTGCCTTCAAGTGAAAGATGGAACGGCTGTCAAGGCCACACCTGCCAGCCAGCTCCCACAGCCCCCCAAAGATGCAGATGCCATCAAGAAGAAGTTTGTAGACCGGGCAAAAAGGATTGACACGATTTCTCGAGCTGCCTTCCCATTGGCCTTCCTCATTTTCAACGTCTTTTACTGGATCACATACAAGATCATTCGGCATGAAGATGTCCACAAGAAATAGACGTGCTCTTCAGACCCTGGGACCTTCCTGCCTAACT
Source organism: Tursiops truncatus (assembly GCF_011762595.2). Lineage (NCBI taxonomy): Eukaryota > Metazoa > Chordata > Mammalia > Artiodactyla > Delphinidae > Tursiops > Tursiops truncatus. The sequence goes on along the minus strand of NC_047055.1, from coordinate 117,334,472 downwards.
GTTGTGCTTGTAAATACACAGTGAAATTGTCTTTACATCACTTTGACAGAGGAGAAGACTGGGGGAGGGGGGAGGGAGGATCATGGGGGCGGGTTTCCTGGCACCTACATGAAAAAAGATAAGTTATCCGGGCAATGAAGGAAAATGTTTGCACAAAATTACGGTGTTGCAGAATCACGTGAGCATAATTCCCTTCACAGTCTTTAGCACTGCTCTTTCCGATGATGCATTAAATAGACATGATATGCAAAGTCAAGTACTTGAGGGCTATTTGTCTTTTGGTTCAGTTTGGTTTGGTTTGGTTTTGGCTAATTCTGGTACTGAAAATACAGCTTAAACACACACGTGTGCGTGCACACACATGCGTGCGCACACACACACAAAAGGAAAATGCTTACCATCTGACCACCGTGACTAGCCTAGAGTGAGTTGAGGACCAAACTTTTTCAGGAAAATGCTGCCTCGTTTTTAAAACAAGCCTGCTGAGCTACGTTCTTTACGATGTCCGTAATTAGTGCTTCACCTGAGGAATCCTTTTGTGGGTCATAAATAATTTCTACTTATCGAGAAAACGACAACAAAAAATAAATACCAATCACAAAGAACAAGTTTATACTTTACTGTCCGTGTAGGTGTGCATTTTAATACTCTTTTTCTTTCCTAGATGTAATTTGGGGATTTGAATTGTGTATTGTGAAATTGATTTGACCGTATGTCCTCTTAAAAATAAATGCCCATTTTCTTTTAGATCCAAGTTAGCACACTACATTTTTTTTCACTTTGGCTATATTTACGTGCAATTAAGTACTCAAGTGTGACTTAGCCGTCGCAGCCTCTCAGCCACAGTATTTATGGAGATGATGTGTCCTGAACGGTGTAGCTCATATTAGCTTGAACTTCCCATTTCTGCTCTCATTGTAGGTGTAACTATTAGTCCTAATGTCAACTGACCCATGATTTCTACTGTCAATCCAAGTGAATATTGTTGGAAATATCCTTAACTAACTTAAAGAATTTTAAAATTGTACTGTGATTTTCATAACCTGTTGCCTTTTTGGTACCAGAGCTACGTGGTTTGAATCCTGGCTACATGTTTTAAGTAAGAAAAAAAAAAAAAAGACGTATTTTTGCTTACTCAGATAAAAGACAACCTGTAAAAAATATAACGAAAAAATTAAATTTTACATGTGCTGTAAAAGGGGTTATTAAAAATATTTGTTCAATTTCAATAAAGCTAAGTGTGCCACAGAAGCTATGAGTCTTTCCATTTTTGCATTACAATGTAAATAATTTAGATGACAATGGTAACTTGGATTTTTGTTTCTGGTCTTCCTCATAAACTTGAAGCATTTACATAGCTATTATATTTTTATTGTAATATAAGAGTAGCTTATAGTATGCCCATGAAGAAAGAAAAAAGTACATTATTCTCATTGTAGAAACAGGGAAATGGAGACATGGAAGTATTAGTAGCCATTGCGAGCAGAATCTAATACTGGATACTTCATATGAGATATGGAAAAGTTCCAAGAGCACTGCGTAATCGTAAAATACCAAAGGGAAAAGCAATTTAAAAGACCAATCTGTCCACCTATCCATCCTAATCTTGTCAGGAATGGAGTTCCATGATGAAAAACAATTCTGAGAACCCCAGTGAAATAGAGGTAACTCATCTTAGCTCTTGTAGATTTTCCTTAACTAAAGGTATCCTTCATAAAATTTTCAGGAAGACATGGATTCCTAAGTTGATGTTTATACCCTTTTAAACCAATTCAAATATTGAATCATTTCCATAGAGAAGAATATCACAGAATGGCTAAACACATGAATTTTGGAGATAGAAAGACTAGCTCGGCCACCTATCAACAGGGTTATCTTGGATAAGTTACCTGATTTTTCTGAGTAGCTCCTATTTCATAGAGTTTTCAGAGGATGAACCGAGAAAAATGCAAGGAAAGCCATGAGCTTGATGTCTAACATATCGTAAATTCTCAATAACTAACAGATAATAATAAAATTATTATTATTATGAATTGCACTACACTAGGCAAGAAGCTACACAATTCCTAGCTTTGGCAAGATTAGTGCCATGCTTTGTGCCTCTTTCCTAAAACACTATTTCTATCTTATTGCTCGCTTCTTTCCAAATAAATAAGGCAAAGACTTTGATTGGTCTCAATTCTCTTCCTCTAAAAGTAAGGCTAAAATGCCTCCCAAAGATAGGCCTGACCCCATAAGTGTCCTAGGAAGAGCCCCGATGCTACACATGGTGGGATGGGCGGCGCCTTGGGGGAAAATCCTAAGCTAAACGATCATGTCTAATCGAAGTGTATACCGTATAATTTTCGGAGGCAGGGTGTGGTCCCCACATTAGAAAATTTTTTTTAATATTCACCTCTAGAGGAGGAGCTTCAAGATGGCGGAAGAGTAAGACGCGGAGTTCACCTTCCTCTCCACAAATACATCAGAACAACATCTACACATGGAACAGCTCCTACAGAACACCTACTGAACGCTGGCAGAAGACCTCAGACCTCCCAAAAGGCAAGAAACTCCCCACGTACCTGGGTAGGGCAAAAGAAAAAAGAATAAAGAGAGACAAAAGAATAGGGACGGGACCTGCACCGGTAGGAGGGAGCTGTGAAGGAGGAAAGGTTTCCACACACTAGAAGTCCCTTCGTGGGCGGAGACTGCGGGTGGTGGAGGGGTGGGGAGCTTCGGAGCAGCGGAGGAGAGCGCAGCAACAGGGGTGCAGAGAGCAAAGCGGAGAGATTCCGGCACAGAGGATCAGTGCCGACGGGCACTCACCAGTCCGAGAGGCTTGTCTGCTCATCCGCCGGGGCGGGGCGGGGTGGGCGGGGCTGGGAGCTGAGGCTCGGTTCTGAGCGCAGGGAGAGGGCTGGGGTTGGCGGCGTGAACACAGCCTGAAAGGGGCTAGTGCGCCACGGCTAGCCAGGAGGGAGTCCGGGAAAAAGTCTGGAGCTGCAAAAGAGGCAAGAGACATTTTCTTCCCTCTTTGTTTCCTGGTGTGCGAGGAGAGGGGATTCCGAGCACCGCGTAAACAAGCTCCAGAGACGGGCGCGAGCCGCAGCTATCAGCACGGACCCCAGAGATGGGCATGAGACGCTAAGGCTGCTGCTGCCGCCACCAAGAAGCCTGTGTGCGAGCACAGGTCACTCTCCACACCTCCCCTCCTGGGAGCCTGTGCAGCCCGCCACTGCCAGGGTCCCAGGATCCAGGGACAACTTCCCAGGGAGAACGCATAGTGCGCCTCAGGCTGGTGCAATGTCACGCCGGCCTCTGCTGCGCAGGCTCGCCCCGCACTCCGTGCCCCTCCCTCCCCACAGGCCTCAGTGAACCACAGCCCGCTAATCAGCCTCTCCTTCAACCCCCTCCTATCTGGGTGAAGAACAGACGCCCGACGGTGACCTACATGCAGAGGCAGGGCCAAAACCAAAGCTGAACCCCAGGAGCCGTGTGAACAAAGAAGAGAAAGGGAAATTTCTCTGTGAAGCCTCAGGAGCAGTGGATTAAATCCCCACAGTCAACTTAGGTACCCCACATCTATGGAATACCTGAATAGAAAACGAACCATCTGAAAATTGAGGCAGTGGACTTTGGGGGATTTGCTGTATGCAACTGACTAGTTTCTGATTTTTATGTTTATGTTAGTATGTTATGTTAGTTTTTAGCACGTGTTATCATTAGTGGATTTGGTTTATTGGTTGAGTTGCTCTCTTCTTTTTTTTTCCTTTTAAAATTTTTTACATTAATAATTTTTTAAAATTTTAATAACTTTATTTTATTTTTCTTTCTTTCTTTTCTTCTTCCTTTTCTTCTGAGCCATGTTACTGACAGGGTCTTGGTGTTCCGGCCGGGTGTCAGGACTGAAGCTCTAAGGTAGGAAAGGCGAGTTCAGGACATTGTACCACAGAGACCTCCCGGCCCCATGTAATATCAATCAGCGAGAACTCTCCTACATATCTCTGTCTCAATGCTAAGACCCAAAGGGGGGGCAAATCCAAAGCTGAACCCCGGCAGCTGGGCAAACAAAGAAGAGAATGGGAAATCTATCCCAGGAGCCTCAGGAGCAGTGGATTACATCTCCACAATCAACTTGATGTACCCTGCATCTATGGAATACATAAATAGACAACGAATCATCCCAAATTGAGGAGGTGGACTTTGGGAACAACGATACATATATTTTTTTCCCTTTTTCTCTTTTTGTGAGTGTGTATGCGTATACTTCTGTGTGTGATTCTGTCTGTATAGCTTTGCTTTTACCATTTGTCCTAGGGTTCTGTCCACGGTTTTTCTGGGGGTTATTTTTGTTACTTTTAAAAATTTTTTCTTGGGCATCCCTGGTGGCGCAGTGGTTGAGAGTCCGCCTGCCGATGCAGGGGACACGGGTTCATGCCCCGGTCCAGGAAGATCCCACATGCCACGGAGCAGCTGCACCCGTGATGAGCTATGGCCGCTGAGCCTGAGCGTCTGGAGCCTGTTGCCCCGCAACGGGAGAGGCCACAACAGTGAGAAGCCCGAGTACCGCAAAAAAAAAAAAAAAATTTTTTTCTTAATAATAATTTTTTATTTTTAATAACTTTATTTTATTTTACTTTATTTTATTTTATCTTCTTCCTTCCTGCCTTCCTTTCTTTCTTTCTTTCCTTCCTTCCTTCCTTCCTCCCTCCCTCCCTCCCTTCCTTCCTTCCTTTCTATTTGTTCTCCCTTTTATTCTGAGCCGTGTGGATGACAGGCTCTTGGTGCTCCAGCCAGGCATCAGGGCTGTGCCTCTGAGGTGGGAGAGCCAAGTTCAGGACACTGGTCCACAAGAGACCTCCCAGCTCCATGTAATATCGAACAGCAAAAATCTCCCAGAGATCTCCATCTCAATGCCAAGAGGCAGCTTCACTCAATGACCAGCAAGCTACAGTGCTGGATACCCTATGCCAAACAACTAACAAGACAGGAACACAACCCCATCCATTAGCAGAGAGGCTGCCTAAAATCATAATAAGGCCACAGACACCCCAAAACACACCACCAGCTGTGTATCTTCCCACCAGAAAGACAATATCCAACCTCATCCACCAGAACACAGGCACTAGTCCCCTCCACCACGAAGCCTACACAACCCACTGAATCAAGCTTACTCACTAGGGACAGATACCAAAAACAACGGGAAGTACGAACCTGCAGGCTGCAAAAAGGAGACCCCAAACACAGTAACTTAAGCAAAATGAGAAGACAGAGAAACACACAGCAGATAAAAGAGCAAGGCAAAAACCCACCAGACCTAACAAATGAAGAGGAAATAGGCAGTCTACCTGAAAAAGAATTCAGAATAATTATAGTAAAGATGATGCAAAATCTTGGAAACAGAATAGAGAAAATACAAAAAACGTTTAACAAGGACCTACAAGAACCAAAGAGCAAACAAACAGTGATGAACAACACAATAAATGAAATTTAAAACTCTCTAGATGGGATCAATAGCAGAATAACTGAGGCAGAACAGATAAGTGACCTGGAAGATAAAATAGTGGAAATAACTACCGCAGAGCAGAATAAAGAAAAAAGAATGAAAAGAATTGAGGACAGTCTCAGAGACCTCAGGGACAACATTAAACGCACCAACATTCAAATTATAGGGGTCCCAGAAGAAGAACAGAAAAAGAAAGGGACTGAGGAAATATTTGAAGAGATTATAGTTGAAAACTTCCTTAATATGGGCAAGGAAATAGTTAATCAAGTCCAGGAAGCACAGAGAGTCCCATACAGGATAAATCCAAGGGGAAACATGCAAAGACACATATTAATCAAACTATCAAAAATTAAATACAAAGAAGACATATTAAAAGCAGCAAGGGAAAAACAACAAATAACACACAAGGGAATCCCCATAAGGTTAACAGCTGATCTTTCAGCAGAAACTCTGCAAGCCAGAAGGGAGTGGCAGGACATATTTAAAGTGATGAAGGAGAAAAACCTACAACCAAGATTACTCTATCCAGCAAGGATCTCAGTCAGATTTGATGGAGAAATTAAAACCTTTACAGACAAGCAAAAGCTAAGAGAATTCAGTACCACTAAACCAGCTTTACAACAAATGCTAAAGGAACTTCTCTAGGCAGGAAACACAACAGAAGGAAAAAACCTACAATAGCAAACCCAAAACAATTAAGAAAATGGGAAAGGAACATACATATCGATAATTACCTTAAATGTAAATGGATTAAATGCTCCCACCAAAAGACACAGACTGGCTGAATGGGTACAAAAACAAGACCCGTATATAGGCTGTCTACAAGAGACCCACTTCAGACCTAGGGACACATACAGACTGAAAGTAAGGGGATGGAAAAAGATATTCCATGCAAATGGAAATCAAAAGAAAGCTGGAGTAGCAATTCTCATATCAGACAAAATAGACTTTAAAATAAAGACTATTAAAAGAGACAAAGAAGGACACTACATAATGATCAAGGGATCGATCCAAGAAGAAGATATAACAATTGTAAATATTTATGCACACAACATAGGAGCACCTCAATACATAAGGCAAATACTAACAGCCATAAAAGGGGAAATCGACAGTAGCACAATGATGGTAGGGGACTTTAACACCCCACTTTCACCAAGGGACAGATCATCCAAAATGAAACTAAATAAGGAAACACAAGCTTTAAATGATACATTAAACAAGATGGACTTAAGTGATATTTATAGGACATTCCATCCCAAAACAATAGAATACACATTCTTCTCCAGTGCTCATGGAACATTCTCCAGGATAGATCATATCTTGGATCACAAATCAAGCCTTGGTAAATTTAAGAAAATTGAAATCGTATCAAGTATCTTTTCCAACCACAATGCTATGAGACAATGCTATGAGACATCTCGTCTCACAATGTTATGAGACGAGATATCAATTACAGGAAAAGATCTGTAAAAAATACAAACACATGGAGAGTAAACAATACACTAGTTAATAATGAAGTGATCACTGAAGAAATCAAAGAGGAAATAAAAAAATACCTTGAAACAAATGACAACGAAAACACGATGACCCAAAACCTATGGGATGCAGCAAAAGCAGTTCTAAGAGGGAAGTTTATAGCAATACAATCCTACCTTAAGAAACAGGAAACATCTCAAATAAACAACCTAAACTTACACCTAAAGCAATTAGAGAAAGAAGGACAAAACAACCCCAAAGTTAGCAGAAGAAACCATAAAGATCAGATCAGAAATAAATGAAAAAGAAATGAAGGAAACGATAGCAAAGATCGATAAAACTAAAAGCTGGTTCTTTGAGAAGATAAACAAAATTGATAAACCATTAGCCAGACTCATCAAGAAAAAAAGGGAGAAGACTCAAATTTCTAGAATTAGAAATGAAAAAGGAGAAGTAACAACTGACACTGCAGAAATACAAAGGCTCATGAGAGATTACTACAAGCAACTCTATGTCAATAAAATGGACAACCTGGAAGAAATGGACAAATTCTTAGAAATGTACAACCTGCCGAGACTGAACCAGGAAGAAATAGAAAATATGAACAGACCAATCACAAGCACTGAAATTGAAACTCTGATTAAAAATCTTCCAACAAACAAAAGCCCAGGACCAGATGGCTTCACAAGCGACTTCTACCAAACATTTAGAGAAGAGCTAACACCTATCCTTCTCAAACACTTCCAAAATATAGCAGAGGGAGGAACACTCCTAAATGCATTCTACAAGGCCACCATCACCCTGATTCCAAAACCAGACAAAGATGTCACAAAGAAAGAAAACTACAGGCCAATATCACTGATGAACATAGATGCAAAAATCCTCAACAAAATACTAGCAAACAGAATCCAACAGCACATTAAAAGGATCATACACCACGATCAAGTGGGGTTTATCCCAGGAATGCAAGGATTCTTCAATATATGCAAATCAATCAATGTGATACCCCATATTAACAAATTGAAGGAGAAAAACCATATGATAATCTCAATGGATGCAGAGAAAGCTTTCAACAAAATTCAATACCCATTTATGATAAAAACCCTGCAGAAAGTAGGCATAGAGGGAACCTTCCTCAACATAATAAAGGCCATATGTGACAAACCCACAGCCAACATCGTACTCAGTGGTGAAAAACTGCAACCATTTCCACTAAGATCAGGAACAAGACAAGGTTTCCCACGCTCACCACTATTATTCAACATAGTTTTGGAAGTTTTAGCCACAGCAATCAGAGAAGAAAAAGAAATAAAAGGAATCCAAATTGGAAAAGAAGAAGTAAAGCTGTCACTGTTTGCAGATGACATGATACTATACATAGAGAATCCTAAAGATGCTACCAGAAAACTACTAGAGCTAATCAATGAATTTGATCAAGTAGTAGGATACAAAACTAATGCACTGAAATCTCTAGCATTCCTATACACTAATGATGAAAAATCCTGAAGTTAACTTAAGAAAACACTCCCATTTACCATTGCAACAAAAAAGAATAAAATATCTAGGAATAAACCTGCCTAAGGAGACAAAAGACTTGTATGCAGAAAACTATAAGACACTGATGAAAGAAATTAAAGATGATACCAATAGTTGGAGAGATATACCATGTTCTTGGATTGGAAGAATCAACATTGTGAAAATGACTCTACTACCCAAAGCAATCTACAGATTCAATGCAATCCCTATCAAACTGCCACTGGCATTTTTCGCAGAACTAGAACAAAAAATTTCACAATTTGTATGGAAACACGAAAGACCCCGAATAGCCAAAGCAATCTTGAGAACGAAAAACAGAACTGGAGGAATCAGGCTCCCTGACTTCAGACTATACTACAAAGCTACAGTAATCAAGACAGTACGGTACTGGCACAAAAACAGAAAGGTAGATCAATGGAACAGGATAGAAAGCCCAGAGATAACCCCACGCACATATGGTCACCTTATCTTTGATAAAGGAGGCAGGAATGTACAGTGGAGAAGACAGCCTCTTCAATAAGTGGTGCTGGGAAAACTGGACAGGTACACGTAAAAGTATGAAATTAGATCACTCCCTAACACCATACACAAAAATAAACTCAAAATGGATTAAATGGCCTAAATGTAAGGCCAGACACTATCAAACTCTTAGAGGAAAACATAGGCAGAACACTCAATGACATAAATCACAGCAATATCCTTTTTGACCCACCTCCTAGAGAAATGGAAATAAAAACAAAAATAAACAAATGGGACCTAATGAAACTTAAAAGCTTTTGCACAGCAAAGGTAACCATAAACAAGACGAAAAGACAACCCTCAGAATGGGGGAAAATACTTGCAAATGAAGCAACTGACAAACGATTAATCTCTAAAATTTACAAGCCGGTCATGCAGCTCAATATCAGAAAAAGAAACAACCCAATCCAAAAATGGGCAGAAGACCTAAGCAGACATTTCTCCACAGAAGATATACAGATTGCCAACAGACACATGAAACAATGCTCAACATCATTAATCATTAGAGAAATGCAAACCAAAACTACAATGAGATATCATCTCACACCAGTCAGAATGGCCATCATCAAAAAATCTAGAAACAATAAATGCTGGAGAGGGTGTGGAGAAAAGGGAACCCTCTTGCACTGTTGGTGGAAATGTAAATTGATACAGCCACTATGGAGAACATTATGGAGGTTCCTTAAAAAACTTAAAACAGAACTACCATATAACCCAGCAATCCCACTACTGGGCATATACCCTGAGAAAACCATAATTCAAAAAGAGTCATGTACCACAATATTCATTGCAGCTCTATTTACAATAGCCAGGACACTGAAGCAACCTAAGTGTCCATTAACAGATGAATCGATAAAGAAGATGTGGCACTTATATATAATGGAATATTACTCAGCCATAAAAAGAAACGAAATTGAGTTATTTGTAGTGAGGTGGATGGACCTAGAGTCTGTCATACAGAGTGCAGTAAGTCAGAAAGAGAAAAACAAATACCGTATCCTAACACATATATATGGAATCTAAGAAAAAAAAAATGGTCATGAAGAACGTAGGGCCAAGACGGGAATAAAGACACAGACCCACTAGAGAATGGACTTGAGGAAATGGGGAGGGGGAAGGGTAAGCTGGGACAAAGTGAGAGAGTGGCATGGACATATATACACTACCAAATGTAAAACAGATAGCTAGTGGGAAGCAGCCGCATAGCACAGGGAGATAAGCTCGGTGGTTTGTGACCAGCTAGAGGGGTGGGATAGGGAGGTTGGGAGGGAGATGCAAGAGGGAAGAGATATGGGAACATATGTATATGTATAACTGATTCACTTTATTATAAAGCAGAAAGTAACACACCATTGTAAAGCAATTATACTCCAATAACATTGTTAAAAAAATATATATATATATTCACCTCTAAACGTATCTGCTGGCCACTCAAGTAGGTAAAGGCATCCTGGATGGCAAGAGGGATTCTTGACTTTTCTGTAATTCTAGTCCACAGTCAGTGGAAAGAACTCTTGAATTGGGGTTAGATAAATAAAATCTCGGGGAAAAGATTTTGAGCAACACATACTCTGGCAAAATAGATAATTCCTCTGTAATGTTATTGGAGATTTTATTGAGGACGTTTTTCTTTGACAAAAGTATTTGAAAGAAAATAGTTCAAGAGTAAAATCATGGCTCTGACGAAGAGAACTTACTACCAGTTTTCATTAGATTGGAAGCTTGTGGAAGAAAATGGTTATGGTTCCATGGGTTTTCTGCACTGCCTGCCAAAGCTCAGATGCTCAATGAATATTATTACTATCACTAGGGGAAAAGTTGGTGAAGGTGGCTATGCTGTGCCTATTGACAAAGTTACATAAGTTTTTCCCAGCCAAGCAATGACAAGAAGTAACCAACTACTGCTACCATTTTTCAGATAATGGATTATTGGGGGATTTGTCTTTTAAACACTTTTCAATTCCAACCAGTTGGTTTTAAGAACAGATTGAGATGACTTAAGGCTTAAGACTCTTTATGGCATTCTCAAACACCTTGGTCCAAAACAGATGCTACAAACCAGACTGGCTGTAGATTCTTTAAATTCCTCCCAAACAACAGTATTAGCATTAAGCTCCTCATCTATGCCACTGAAGAGAACTGCCAAATTCTGAAAGCAGATTTTCCAATAAAGATTAAATGAGTACCATTTTACATTTTGCTTACTCCATTAACATCAAATAAGTAGGTTCTAACCAAAACACAGCATAAAATTCCATATCGTATGATTCACAGCTCTGGAAAAGAGAGAAAAGCCTGTTCAGAATATTTTTTAACATTTTTGCATCTCCTAGTTTAAGCCTGAAGCCAATTTGTCGAATGAATGTAAACCATATATCTGCCAAATAGCCTTTTTTAATGTTTTAACCTCTGCTTTAAACTTCTTATTTTCACCAATTTGCGTTTGCTTTTTTTCTTTTTTTTCCTCAGTATAGACTGAGTGATTCAAGTAATGCATACTCTTCATAGATCACGAAGTAGAAGAATTAAAAATAACACCACAACTTCATATTCATATAGTGCTTTCAACATATCAACATGTTTTGATGTCTACAACAGCAACAGCATTCAATTCTAATAATTGTCCAAGGTGGCCAATCACAAAGGGTCAATAGATAAACAGACGCTCCACGAATCAGACACCTCACCCAAGCCACCTATCATATTCAAGGTTGAACATCTGGCATAATTTGCTTCCTAACTCCTCAGACTATATCCTTTCACTATATCCACACTGTCTAGGAAAATAAAAGCCTGGAAAGTAAAAAGTCATGGTACCACTGACCCACCCTCATGGATAACAAAATAAATTGGTAAAGGACAGCGTACAATAGAATATTTCTGTTGAACACGCCCAAGAGAGGTAGCTCAAATGGTGTATATAGTATTAAGAACATCTTCACTGACAGTAAATATCGTGTGTTATTGAATGGCCCAAAAGATACTGGAGTTGAATAAAAGACCAATGGAATTCATTTTAGAAGGTGTTTATTTCCATTTTTGAAGGAGGGGAAATGGTCTTCACATCATCACACATGTCCCCACATAAGAAAAGATGGAATATTCCTATGTTGGTGCAAATGCATCTCAAAAATAACAAGTAATATAGCTTCCCCCAAGCTGAGGGTAGTGTGTATTAGATGTTTTTAGACCACAAGTCAGCATTTAGAAAGTACATTATTACTTTGGCATAAATGATTCATAAATAGGTGAATGTGTCTTCAAAGAGAAGAGCAAAGCTCTGGGGTGGTCTTTGTGAAGTGTGTGCCATGCCAGCCTTTTTCTGGTAGGCCCTAGGGTTGGTCATGGAGTGGACAGCTCGGTCAGTCCTCACGCACGCTGAAGCCTCATCAGAAGCTCCAGGTCCTCAAACATGATAGAATCAAGAGCTAGGAGACCCTTCATATGCAAGGATTAGAACTAACCAAGGCTTCAACACCTCAATGTATAATCACTTCTTAAGCTATCCCTGCTTTCTGAGGCCAAAGATTTAGGGGCAGGGTATTGAGAAAGGCAGAAGAGATACAAGAAGGACAGTAGCGAGAAAGCTCCTTTCAAGGCATAAATCAGATCATGTCACTCTGCTTTAAACCTCCAGTGGCTTCCCATCTTACTCAGAGAATAAGCCAGAACCTTCACTGTGGCCACATGATCTGACCTTCCCTCCCTCCACTCCACAACCCTCTCCCATCCATCCCCACTTCCTCCAGGCATACTGCCCAGTGCTTAAACATGCTAACCACACTTCTACCTCAGAGCCTTTGCACGTGCTATTTCTTCTGCCTGGTACCCTCTTTCCCTAGACTAGGAGTTGTCGAACTTTTTAAGGCCAGATAGTAAATTGGTTAGGCTTTGCAGCCCATATCGCCTCTGCTGCAACTACTCAACTCTGCTCTTATGGTATGAAAACAGTTATAGACAATGTGTGCACAAATGGATGTGGCTGTGTTCCAACAAAACTTTATTTACAGAAGCAAGTGGCAGGCCAGATCTGTCCTGTGGGCCGTACTTTGCCAGCCCTTACTCTAGATACACTCAGGGCTTTAATTCACTGATTTAATTAACACACTCACTGATTGAATTCAGGTCTCTGCTCCAATGTCTTCTTATCAGAGAAGCTTTCTCTGACCATCCTATATAAACTAGTAGCCTCTAACCACTATAATCATTCCTGCCTTATATTTTACATAGCATTTGTCACTTTCCAAATGATGCTTTTATATACTTATTTCTTGTTTCTCTCTCTCTCTCCCCCCCCCCACCCCCCCCCCACACACACACTTAAAGGACAGCTTCATGTAAGAAAGTAGAAACATAGGTTCAGTGTTGTATTCCCAAGGTCTAGATCTGTGCCTGGCACTTAGTAGGTGGTTAAATCAGTACGGTATTTCTTCAGTGAATATTGAATACTTATTAAGAACTTAATTGAGTGTTGCATGAGAGGCTCAGAGAACTAAGGAACCTATTACTAGCCAGTTAGATAAAAATTGCTGTGAAAACTTAAGCAGGTTTGGGGTCTGTAACAATGAAAGAATTGCACTAGATTAGGATTTTTCAAAGTGTGTTCTGAAAAACCCTAACTCTACAGATCCTTAAGGGTCTGGGACATTAGCAGTTCTGCCTGTATTAAGTTTTTGTAATAGTTTCCCATTGACCTTTTCCCTTCACTTTTTTATCAGAAGGCATGGGCCTTCTAAGACATGGAGCTCTGAGAGGGGGTCTGCTGCATTTCAGATATATTTACATACTTTCCTTTATTCCCATCGTATAGTAGCAACTCAATTTCCTCTTGATCCTCAGGAACAATCACCCCAGCTAGCACATAACCCCCTTCTTTGCCTGTCAATTGCTGCAGAAGGAGCCCAGAGTGCCAGGTGACTGTCTCGACTTCCAGTGCCATTGCTGTGTCACTTGGAGGAAGCAGAGGCAGAGATTCCAGAAAAGGCTATAGATTTGAGGCTTCCTAGCTAAAAACTCTTAAACCATAATTTTCAAATCATGACTCTCATACAAATATAAAATTAACACAAGTCAAAAATTGTATTTAACTTATTAGTTGATTTAAAAAAAAACAGTAAAGTATTAAAACCAGTCCTAAGAGAATTTGAGAAGTTAGGTATTTATAAGCACTGTTAGAATAAAGTTTTCTGGCCTTAGAAACCAAACTGGTCGATGTCCAACAGGCCATAAGCAGTAACCTTTGGAGTTCTCTCTTCTTCAGACAGAAATTATTCACATTTCTACTGAACAAAATTCTGCACGTTCACCTCTGCCTCTACAGAGTGGTAAAATGGCCCAGATAACGCAATGTCAAGCCCAGCACCACGCCGAAAGAACGCTTGTAACCCCCCCCTTTTTTTTTTTTTTGCCGATTTGCCTATTTCCAAGTTTCAGATAATTTTTCTGAAAGACAATTGCAGTTCAAACTTAATGCCTAACTATTTTCTGACTATTAATACCATATCTTATCAGGACCAAAACACATAGCATTAGAGTGACATGCCTCATACCACACAGCACGTTAATGTAACTTTGGGCTCAGAAACCAAAACACACTGAGTGCTATCCCAGTTCCTTTCTAAATACTCCCATCAGCTTTTGCCATGTATACCAAGTAGAAAAATTTAGAAAGGGAAGTTTTTCTCCTTCAAATTATTCTACCTCTATGTAGTTATTTGCCCATTCTTCTGGAAGGCAGGTGGCATCGTTGTAAAGGTATAGTTTGTGGAGTCAGATCTGAGTTTAAACTCTCCCTTGGTCTCATATCTGCAGGCTGTCCTTGGGGAAAGCTTTAATGCCCCAGTACTGAAGATATTGTAAAATACATATAACAATAATATCTACCTTATACATTGTAGGTAAGGGCTAAATTGATTGGTACCCGAATAAACATTAGTTCTAACTTCCCTTTCTACCCACCTTTAATTAATAATGTTTTATTTCACTACAGACATCATTCAGAGTCTATCACCTATGAATGAAGTCCATTCTTGTGTGGTCTACTGTAACTCTTACAATTTTAAATTACCATCTAAACATCAAAAAGCCTGACTGAAAATGAAAAGACCCTATCTATAGACAGTCTGAATAAACTTCTTTGGTAAAAGGGGACAATAGAGTTTTTATTGTTTCACTTTGACCTAATACAGAAAGGAAAACATTTTCCTGATTTAAGTGTTGAAAATGCCTAAGTTGGCAGACCAAGGCCAGTGGGAGGAACTTATTAGGAGGACTTTTGCTGTATATAACTAACATTTGTGCAGCACAAGGACAGTTTACAAATTGCTTTCACACAAATTCTGCCAGATCATCCTGTGATCACAGGAATGGTGGCCTTGGTCAGTTTATTCTCCTGTAAAATAGAGAAGAATGGTTTCCCATCAGAGACCCTAGCATGGAGTTAGCCTGCGGTACGTGACAACCATCATCATCACTGCCATCAGCAGCAGCATCACCACCATCATTACCATCAACATCATCACCATCATCATTCTAGGGATAAGGAAACTGAAACATAGTACAGTTAAGGGACTGATCCACTGTCACAGAGGCAGATCCATTCACCATGTCCTAGTGTGTGACTCTAGGCAATGTCTTCAGCCCATTTTTTTGATTGGGTTGTTTTTTTGATTGGGTTGTTTTTTTGATGTTGAGTTGTACGGGCTCTTTATACATTCTGGATATTAACCCCTTGTTGGTCACATCATTTGCAAATATTTTCTCCCATTCTGTAGATTGTCTTTTTGTTTCATTGATGGTTTCCTTTGCTGTGCAAAAGCTTTTAAGTTTAATTAGGTCCCATTTGTTTATTTCTGCTTTTATTTCTTTTGCCTTAGGAGACAGCTCCAAAAAATATTGCTACGATTTATGTCAAAGAGTGTTCCGCCTATGTTCTCTTCTAGGAGTTTTATTATTTCCAGTCTTACATTTAGGTCTTTGATCCATTTTGAGTTTATTTTTGTATATGGTGTGAGAGAATGTTCTAATTTCATTCTTTTTCATGCAGCTGTCTGGTTTTCCCAGCACCACTGACTGAAGAAACTGTCTTTTCTCCATCGTATATTCTCGCCTCCTTTGTAGTAGATTAACTGACCATAGGTGCCTGGGTTTATTTCTGGGCTCTCTATTCTGTTCCACTGATCTATATGTCTGTTTTTGTGTCAGTACCATACTGTTTTGATTACTGTAGCTTTGTAGTATAATCTGAAGTCAGGAAGAGTGATACCTCCAGCTTTCTTCTTTTTCCGCAAGATTGCTTTGGCAAGTTAGGGTCTTTTGTGGTTCCATATACATTTTAGAATTATTTGTTCTAGTTCTGTGAAAAATGTCATGGGTATTTTGATAGGGATTGCATTAAATCTGTAGATTGCTTTGGGTAGTATGGCCATTTTAGCAATATTAATTCTTCCAATCCAAGAGCATGGGATGTCTTTCCATTTCTTTGTATCATCTTCAATTTCCTTCATCAATGTTTTACAGTTTTCAGAGTATAGGTCAGTATGACTTCATCTTAACTAATTATAACTACAAAGATCCAGTTTTCAAATAAGGTCACAATCTGAGGTTCTAAGTGGACATGAATTTGGGGGGAACACTATTCAATCCAGTACAGGCACCAATTGTGTTTAATTTTTTACACTCCTCTCGGCACGTAGCCCAGTGTAAGGTACATACATACAGATTCAGCCAGATATAGCTTAGTGGTTGGGCATGCAGGTGCTGGAGTGAGACTGCCTGGGATCAAATCTTTGTTCTGCCTTTACTAGCTGTGAGCCTTTGGGAAAACGTTCCAAACTTTCCATGCATTGGAGTCCTAATGTGAAAAGAGTACTGATTTCACAGAGTTCTAATGAGATTTAAATCTGTCAATTCATGTCAAGTGTTTGGAACAACCATTAGCCTGTAACAAGTGTTCAGCAAATAGTATTAGCATTATTTTTAGAGGAAAAAACATAATATTTGTTAAATAAAATAATGAAATCAAGGAGTGTCAGAAAGCACTGAAAACAGCTTATGTTCAAGCTGTTGACATTATAAAATATTTTCACATCAGCCCTTTGTCTGTGCACAGTCTTTTTAGAGCATGAATGAACATTCAATTTAAAAGAGAGAAGGGCTGTAGGAGAAAAGAAGGTGAAAAGGAAAAGCTTGCTTTTCCTTCTCCCTCAGGGGGAAAAAAATTCAACAGAGCCATGGAGAAGCAGTATTATTTCTAAGAGACCAATGCTAGGAAAATGGAATGCTTTTCTGAAAGAAAGGAGATTAATACCTGGAGGGTCTAAAATGTAATTATGGTATTGATTTCAGGAAAGCCTTGGATGGATCTTTTTTTTTTTTTTTCCTTTTTGCTCTCCAGTGTCATTAAAATGGGCTCACATGTAAGGGTCTGCAGACTGTAAATATCGGAATAGCACACATCAACACAGGTAAAAAAAAGTCCTGTTAGTGGATCCTGGGAGGTATCAAAGTGACATTCAATACATGGTGCTCCCATTGGTTCCCTCTTACCAGGAATTTTCTAAATGGCTTTACCGACTGGTTTAACAAGCTGTTAATGAAGCGGTAAGGCAACACCGGGCGGCAAATCAACCTGAAGTTACCGTGACCTAGATCCACCCAGCCTGTGTGTTGACTGCGGGTGAGAACCCTAAACCCACATAGCACAGGGAGATCAGCTTGGTGCTTTGTGACCACCTAGGGGGGTGGGATAGGGAAGGTGGGAGGGAGACGCAAGAGGGAGGAGATATGGGGACATATGTATATGTATAGCTGATTCACTTTGTTATACAGCAGAAACTAACACACCATTGTAAAGCAATTATACTCCAATAAAGATGTTAAAAAATTTTTTTTAATTTAAAAATTAAAAAAAAGAAGAATTAAGGCTGACTTACAACTTTCCTTTCTAGCCCCACTGAGGAGATGACCTTTTCTTGATTCCAGCTATACCTTCACAGCTTCTTTGCTTTCCTAGCTGTTCGGAATCCAACGACGACAGTCACCTTTCCCATTTGGTTGACCAAACACATAATCCAATGTTTTGCTGGGAGCCTCTGGTCACCTCTAAACCCAATAAAAGCCTTCAGACTGATGACTGAGGACTCTGGATTTTTAAGAAAGTCAACTCATTATGAATATACTAGGGGTACTTTGGGGCAGTTGGTGGGCAAATTGGAGATGTACTTGAGGCCTTTTGGGGATCTGATTCTATGGTTATATTTTTACCAAATCATTCGGTGAAAACTCAGTGTTCTACATCCTCCTTCACAGAGAAAGTATGCCAGCTGCAGATAGTTTAAAATGGCTGGATCTTATTCTGGAATGGGAATGAGAAATGAGGCTGGAGAGAAAAGCGGGGATGAAAAATATGAAGTCGCATGCCTGGCTAAGGACCTTGGGATTTCTCTTATAAGTAATGGTATGCCATTATAAGGTTTTAAGCAGGGGAGGAACAAGACTGATTTTGCATTTCAGAACATAATTTTGGTTGCAGAGTATAAAGGAGATCAGACGAAGATGAAAGAGGGCTGATCTCTAAAGTTTTGAAATTAAATATTCCTGTTGTAACCTGACAAGATCCATCGACTGCTGAACATAACCTAAGCAAAGGAGGAAAACTTCTGGCCTGGACAAAGACAGAAACAAAACGGACCCTAGAAACGTGGATAAAATTTTTTACTAGTTTCACCATGTTATCAGCTAAAAATTCAGCAACATTCCACTTCCACTTACAATAAAGACTTAAACATGGTATGCAAAACAATACGGTATTATCATTCTGTGGTTAAGAACACAGGGTTTAGCATCGGATAGGACTGGGTTCAAGTCTCAAATGTGTCACTCTCTGTCCCTATTTGTTCCTGTTCCTTTGATAGGTTGCTTAATCTCTTACATTCTTACTTCGCCCATCTATGATGGCAATAATGATGGCAACACCTGATTTGCAACGCCACTGTGAGATTCATGCACGTAAAGTGTTAGAACCTACAATACAGGGTTTGTCACAAGGGTCTTGTCTCCCAAACTCGGGGCTATCTTTACATGTGGAGGGAACTCACTAGGGTATTTCTTCTGGCCTCTCTCAGTCCCCCCCTGGAAAGGAAAAGTGACTGAATCTGATTGTGAAGTTTGAAAGTGTTTTCCTGCCCCCTCCTCTCTCCTTTCTCTTGGGGGGCCACCGATTTTCCAAAATTACATGTTGTGCTCTGGTCTTGCCATGTGCTTTCAACCTAATAGAAATGTTTCCCATAAAGGAAATGTTTTCAACATTTCCCTTCAGGGAAAGCCCACGGTTCTCCAGCATGAAGTATGACTCAACAGATAAGTCTAAATAATTCTACAGAGCAGAATTTTATTTTACTTTATTTTTATTTCCAGTTTACGATTCTGGCCTGAACCATCTTTTTTTTTTTTTTTTTAACATCTTTATTGGAGTATAATTGCTTTAAAATGGTGTGTTAGTTTCTGCTTTATAACAAAGTGAATCAGTTATACATATACATATGTCCCTATATCTCTTCCCTCTTACGTCTCCCTCCCTCCCACCCTCCCTATCCCACCCCTCTAGGTGGTAACAAAGCACCGAGCTAATCTCCCTGTGCTATGCGGCTGCTTCCCACTAGCTATCTATTTTACATTTGGTAGTGTATATATGTCCATGCCACTCTCTCACTTTGTCCCAGCTTACCCTTCCCCCTCCCCGTGTCCTCAAGTCCATTCTACAGAGCAGAATTTTAGAGCCTGCTCGCCCACAGATTTAAATCACATTTTCCAATATCAGCACTATTTACAATAAAAGTGACACAGGCATATACCACACAGAATGTATCTTTGGTTAATGTTTTCTCAGGAAAGTGTCTCTTGGTTTTTAATATCCAAACTTCACCTGAATACTTTTCAGGGGAATGAGGATTGTATTAAAAAAATTACATCTATGCCTTAAAAGATCAATACAACCTTTTAAACAAAAGAGCATGCAGGGAATGTCTCAAGTTTCACTCCTAATACAATTGGCATTTAGAATAAATCAAGTTTGGATGGATCAGAAGCACGCAAAGATACTGTGAAGTTCTCCAGAGTGTCAACAGAGGGGATTTGTGGCTAGGATGTCGCTGGCACTAAGAATGACGTGACTATAGATGAAGCAACGGCTTGTCAACAGCCATATTAATTATTTGGTGTCAAGTAAGCCATGTTTTAAGCATTTTACCTCATGACATGACAGTTTGTTCTTTACATAAGGGCATTTTAATGTGCTTTAGTTGGTTGGGGGTGTGGGTTGATTTGTAATGCGTAGTACTTTTTCCCATTTAAAATAATTGAAAAAGGTCTCCTGTAGAATTTTTGTGCAGAACATCTAATTTCATTAACGGAAAACCAGCATTAAGCAAGAGATGTCTGCATTTGGGCCTCCCATCTGCCTCACCTATCTGTCTGATTTTTCAATTAGTTCACAATTCAATGGAAAAAGCAGATGGCTATTTGCTGGTCTCCACTAATAAATAAAATCTGGCAAAAGGGACAGGATGTCACTTCTGGGATCAGGTTACAAAAGACTGTGATTTCTGTCTTGCTCTCTCTGGTTCCTATTGCTTGCTTGTTCTGAAGCAAGCCACCATGTTTTGAACTGCCCTATGGAGAGGACTACGTAGCAAGGAACTGAGGGAGGCCACTGGCCAACAACCAATGAGAAACTCAGGCTCTTCAGACCTATGAGGCGTATGAGAAACTGAAGGCTGCCAACGATCAGATAAATGGCCTTGGAAACAAATCCTTGAGTTGATTGCAGTCCTGGCCAACACTTTGATTCCAGCCTCGTAAGAGACTCTGAGCCAGGGGACCCAGCTGAGCCCTGCACAGATTCCTCACCCACACAAACTGTGCAATAATACATGTTAATTGTAGTAAGCTGCTGCATTCTAAGGCAATTTGCTGTGCAGCAATAGATAACTAACACATTCAGTAAATGTATGCTGAAGAAAGGGTAAGTGCGTGACAATGTATTCCCTAAAGAGCTCAACTGATTCGGATCCTTAGGTACTTACTGCTAGGAAATAGACCAAGACTTTCTGAGTCTGCTCTGGTGTTGATGGAAAACTAAATAGGGCATGAGCCCCAAACTTGGCTGGATCCCATCAGCGTAAATCAAGCCTAAATTTAGAGAATTTCTGTCTGGAAAGGAACTTTGAGGTCATCAGCCAAATGCCCTTATTTTATAGAAATGGAAACTGAGACTCAGAAGCATTAAGTGACTTGTCCAGGGCCACAGGGTCCTTGAAGTGTCAGGCTAGATCCAGGACTTCTGGTTCCCTCTTCAGGGCTCTTCTGCAGCATCCCATGGCAGTGTTTAGAGGACAGGAATATCAGAAAGGCTGGGGAAACCCTGACTATAGAAAGTAAGGCTCGGGAATTCCCTGGCGGTCCAGTGGTTAGGACTCGCGCTTTCACTGCCGAGGGCCTGGGTTCGATCCCTGGTTGGGGAACTAAGATCCCTCAAGCTGTGCACTGTGGCCAAAAAAAAAAGAAAGAAAGAAAGAGAAAGAAAAAGAAATTATGGTTCAAGCAGGGCTTGGAAGACTGGGTAGGATGAGGGAAGGCATTACATACACAGGATGCATGACAGAAAAACAGTGATGGGACTGTACCTCATGAGAATCAAAATCTCCATGGTTTCGTCAATTATCTTTTTCTTTTTTAACTTTTTAAAAATTTATTTATTTATTTATTTTTGGCTGTGCTGGGTCTTTGTTGCTGTGTGAGGGCTTTCTCTAGTTGCAGCGGGCCGGGGCCACTCTTCGCTGCGGTGCGTGGGCTTCTCATTGCAGTGGCTTCTCTTGTTGTGGAGCACGGGCTCTAAGTGCGTGGGCTTCAGTAGTTGTGGCATTCGGGCTCAGGAGTTGTGGCTCGTGGGCTCTAGAGCACAGGCTCAGTAGTTGTGGTGCATGGGGCTTAATTGCTCCGTGGCATGTGGGATCTTTCCAGACCAGGGCTCGAACCCGTGTCCCCTGCACTGGCAGGCGGATACTTAACCACTGTGCCACCATGGAAGTCCCTGGTCAATTATCTTGACGCTCATATGAAAGGTAAGGGTGGGGAGGCCTTGCAAAGAAATGGTACCTACAAGGAGGAGAAGTCAGCAGAGAAGAAAGGACAAATCTTGGTGGACAGGCAAACCAAGGAAGGAATATTTGCATGAGACTTTATGGCAGGCAGCTAGAGTGAGTCTGGAAGTAAGAAAAATGGGTAGGCAGGGTAGGGGGAACTAGATGAAGGCAGTCAAAAGGTACAAACTTCCAGTTATAAGATAAATAAGTACTAGGGATGTAATGTACAACATGATAAATGTAATTAACACTGCTGTTATATACAAAAGTTGTTAAGAGTAAATTCGAAGAGTTTTCATCACAAGGAAAAAATTTCTTTTCTATTTCTTTAACTTTGTATGGGATGATGGGTGTTCACTAAACTTGTCATCATTTCATGATATAAGTTAAATCATTATGCTGTACACTTTAAACCTATATGGTGCTGTATGTCACCTATATCTCAATAAAACTGGGAGGAAAAAAAGAAAAATGGCCAGGCAGGAAGAGATAGTGAGCATCAGAATTTGGGAAACTTGCTAGTTTCCCAGTCTTGAAGTAGAAGGAAAGAGGAAGGGCTTACAAGGGCTCATATCTGTGCTTAGAATGTGCCAAAACCCTCACCTGGATCTTGTGGCAACTGTATCATCATTGTATGACCATATCAGCTGCTAGATATGGTTATGTAGTGATCCACCTACACAGCTGTACAACATAGCCCTGTGATAGGCTAATAAGGCTTTGGGAACTAACATGTAAAATTAGCCCACAAGAAGCCCACTTTAAAGAAATTAAGAAATTGATTTCTTCAAATTACTAATTCTTCAGACCCAGATTGAACAACCTCACATGTAACAGCTGATCATAATGAGGTTTGGTAGATTCTGCCATAATTCCCCGACTCCTGACACAGACACACGGGGGCATCACAGAGGAGCCAAAAGGACAGTTGACTGAAGTCACTAGTCTGGTTTCTAGTTCAGCGTGACTGAACCTCTCTGCACTTCATTTTCTTCAACTGCGCAGTGGAGATAATAAAAGCTGCCTGTCTTATGTCACAAAGCTTCTGTGAGGGCTGAAGTTTGAAAAGCATAAAAGAGCTGTACAAATTCATGGCTATATACAAAAAGTTCCACTAAATTTTCCATTGTTGCCACGAAAAGGCCTTTTTTTCATTCTGTACTGGCTTTCTTCACAAAGAACAAAGAGTTTCAAAGGCTAAATTACATTATATTACATTACATTGTCACAGCACACGCAATAAATAATGGGGCTTAAGATGATTCACAAAGATAATCAGATCAGGGTCCTGCAAGAGCAGAGCATTTACTTCCTATGATTCTGGCCGGTAAAAAGAATCAGGGAATTAAGTCTTCAGGGTTTCAGCCATGGAAAAGGTACCAGAATCCAAATGAGGGAAGCAGGAGGAAATGGTGAGATGAGCCTGGAGGTTCACCACGTGTATTAGTTAAGGTAACAGCAGCTGCTGTAACAGACAAGCCCCCAAATCTCAGAGGCTTGACACAACAGAAGTTTATCGTTCTTCACTCCGGCAAAGTCCAAATGGGCGTGTTTTTTTTTAAATACTTATTTATTTATTTATTTATTTGGCTGGGCCAGGTCTTAGTTGCATCACGTGGGATCTTTTTTCTTTTTTTTTTTGGCTGCGTCTGCATTGTGGCACACGGGCTCTTTGTTGCAGTGTGTGGGCTTCTCTAGTTGCGGCACGCAGGCTCCAGAATACAAGGGCTCAGTAGTTGCGGTGCGAGGGCTCTCTAGTTGTGGCACATGGGCTCAGTAGTTGCGGCATGTGGGCTTAGTTGCCCCGAGGCACGTGGGATCTTAGTTCCCTGACCAGGGATGGAACCCACGTCCCCTGCACTGGAAGGCAGATTGTCAACCACTGGACCACCAGGGAAGTCCCCCAAGTGGGCGTTTCTGATTGGCAGGTAGCTTTCCTCTCTTCCAAGCTGTGATTTGGGACTCAGGCTCCCTTGATGGCTTCAGCATCACCATGGACTTAAAGGTCCATACTGAATTCTCGGGGTCTGTCTGGTATGCAGAAAAAGATAGGGAGGAGGAGGAACACCTGCTTTCAACTATTTCTGCCTGGAGATGATGACACATCACTATCACTATTCCTGTAGTGAGAACTTGTCACGTGGTCCCACTAGATACAAGCAGGATAGGAAACATAGCTCCTGGTTTGCCAGCAGCAACTGGACACTACAATAGGGGAGCTCAAATTTGGGGGAAACAGGTAATACCTTTGTCTCACCTGGGAACAGAGAGAACACAGATCTTACCATTTTGCATCCTTTTCTTTTCCCAGCATTTCTAGGCAATACACACATCAAAGGTTTTTATAGCTAGAAATGTTTATAGCTAGAAATGTTACCAATAAAATAAATAGCATTGCTTGGAAAGGCACTACCATTTATCCTTAAATCATATGAAAATAGTCTGGCATGGTTCTAAATCTGAGATCAGAAACTTATGGGAGGGCATCATTTAAAACAACGACAACAACAACAGGCTTTGAAGTCAAGTCAGGCTGGGTTCTAATCTCTGCTCCAGTCCAAATAATAAGGGACTTGCACAATTTATTTAACACTTCGAAACCTCAGTGTCTTCAGCAGCAGCGTAAGCTCAAGAATAAGATCCTGAAAGGATTTTGTGAGGACTCACTGAGATGGCATGGCAAGTGCGTGGGCCAAAAAAGGCATGTGCAGAATAATGCCCTCACAGCATCTACCGAAGCTGAGCACACACGTCTCCTAGGGTGCAGCAATTTCACTCCCAGACATATAGCCAACACATACACATGTTTATCAAAAGTCAAGTACCAGAACATTCAGAGCAGCACTGTTCAAAATAGCTGTAACACAAAAACAACACATACGCCCACCAAGAATAGAATGGACAGACAGGTTGTGGTATATCTTACATGCAATACTACACAGCAACGAAAATGAACAAACTACAACTACATGTACCAATACGGATGAATCTCACACATGCTGAGTGAAAGATACGAGAGAGTACCTACTGTGTGATTCCATTAATGTAAAGTTCCAAACAGACAAAACTAATATGCTGTTAGAAGTCAGAATGATGGTTACCCTTGGAGGAAACTACTGAATGGGAAGAGAGTGAGAATGGCTCGTGGGATGCAGGTAATGTTCTCTTCGGGAATGGGGGTGGGGGGCTGGTGACAAAGTGCATTCAGTGTGAAAATTCATTAAGCTGTACTTACATCAATACAAAGTTGTTGTTTGTTTTTAATAGCATCCTTCCTCTGAGAGACTCCCAAAGTGCTTAAATATTGCTCACGAGTGGCACCAGCCTTTGAAGGGGTGAGGGGCAGTAAAAAGGGGCAGGAGGAAAGAAATGTGAAAGTAAGTCATTAAGAGGGAGGAGAGGTGGCGAGGATGCATCATAAAGCTGCAGGGTACCAAGAGCCAGAGATATCCAGCACTTTTCTAAAAAATGCCATTTTGTGTTATGTATCCCAAATCCCTGACAATAACAAAAGGGTCCAGGACACTTTTCCACAGTGACACTGGCATTCTTATTTGGGCTAAGTTTTAATACTGCTAAAAATACAAGTCTTACCTATGGGCAATTCACTACATGTCTTCCAGATTATAAGGTGTCTTTCTGTTCCATATGCCACCCTGTCATTTCTGTCACTGTGATTCTTCGCTCCTGTGTCATTTTGGGGAGCTAGGGTTATATGTATGTGTGTACATTGAGGGGGAGGGGAGGGTGTCAATCCTTACTAATCCCAGGCCTTGCAATCTATATCACTTACCCTGATCACCAATGAGGCCCTCCAATGTCATGACTGTGCAAAAATCGTTCTCTGCTAATATCACCCCCAGATAGCCTAGCTTCTACAGGGGCAGCCATGTAATAACCCAAGCCTATGCCCACTATACTTCTACATATGTAATGAGGCACCCATCTACAGCATAAATATATGGCATGTGTAGTTACCACATAGTAACCAAGGGTCACTAAGATTACAACACTAGAAGTCACTGATCAACACATTTGATTTCATTTTATAAGTATTTTATAAATGTTAGCAACATTAAGAGCCTTGAGAGATCACCTTCCCATGTAATCTAGAAAGCAAACTGAGGCCAAGAGAGTTGAATAACTTGCTTTAAAACTTAAAGATAGTTGTGGCAGAACCAAGACAAAACTCCAGATGTTCTGCTCCCTCTCCACCAGCCTCTTCACTACCCCTTAAAGGGCTTCTGTTGATCTCCACGTGTCTTGGGCATAAAATGAACATGATTCTAGCATCCTCCATTTCCCATTTCAATCATAAGCCCCTAGATCTGATGTCTACATAAATACGTATCTTGGCTTCTGCCTAAAACATATGTGTTGAGATAGTGTTGTTAGAGGGTTTCTGAAGAAAGCTACATCAGTTAATATTTTATTTCCTCAATTGTTGAGTTTTTCCTTTTTACATTTTTGAAGTATTTTTAAACTTAAAGATACAAGAATAGTATAAAGAACCTCTATATAACTTTACCCAGACTGATCAATTTTTAACTTTTGCCACAGCTGCTTTATAATTCTCTCTCCCTCCCACCTTCCTCCTCCTATCCGTCCCCCTTGCCTCTGTCCCTCTCTCCCTCCTTCCCTCTCTCCCTCGATCCCTCTCTCTCTCCCCCTCCCTCCCTCCCTCCCTCCTCTCTCACACACACATTATTATTATTATTTATTCTTTGAGAGAGAATATCATTCTTGTTATTTTTCTCTGAGAGTAGGTTGCATAAATCGTGTCACTTTACCTCATAACACTTCAGTGTGTATTTCCTAATAGCAAAGATATTTTCTTACATAGTCACAACATAATTACCAACTTTAAGAAAATTAATATTGTCACAATACTATCATCTATTCTATTGCTCATATTCCAATTTTTTTTCAATTTTTCCCATCAATGTCTTTTAGAGCATTTTCCCCACCCAGTCCAAGACCCAATTCACTATGACGTGCTACATTTGATTTTCATGCCTCTTTACTCTTCTCCAATCTGGAACAGTACTTTTCTTTCACGATATTGACATTTTTGAAAAATGTAGCTTTTTTTGGTAATAGAACATTCTTTGACTTAGGTTGTACCAGTTAGTTTTTGCTATATAATAATAAACCATCCCTAAACTTAGAAGCTTAAAACAAAAGTTTATTATAAGAAAAAATTATCATTTCTCACAATTCAGCAGGACAGCTAGACAATTCTTCTGCTTTGGGCCACCTTGGCTGGGGCTGGATGGCCCAGGATGCCCTCTCTCACCTGTCTGGCAGTTGGCTGAATACGAGCTGGGGTGATGAGGATGACTTAACTATGTGTCTGTCATTATCTAGCAGGTTAACCCGGGCTCATTCATGTGATGGTGCCCACAGTTCCGAAGCTCAGCAAGAGAGTGAACCCCAATGCACAAATGCTTTCCAAACCTTCTCTCACATCATGGCTGTGAATGTCCCACTGGCCAAAGGAAGTCGTGAGGCCAGCCTGGAGTTGGTGTGGGAGAGCACTCCCCTAGATCATGGACAGAAGAAGTAGAACAACTGTGACCATTTTCACAATCTACCACAGCAGCTAAATGCAGGGGATAAAACTGTTGTTGCTGTTTTTAAGGAATAAAATATGCTATTAATGGAAGAAATGAGAAGACAAGCTAAAAGCCTCCAAAATAGGGAGGTACGAACACTTAAATTTATAACCTTGAAAGAATCTGAAATGAAGATGCTACACCAGTGAGGGAAAAGGGCCTATAACCCAAGCTGACTGGGAAAGGGTTTGTCACCTGGCTTCTTTTTATTGGTCAAAGGGGTCACATTTAAAAGCGTATAAATGAACTGGAATGATCACCCTCTGAAGCTATAATGCACTTAACACAAACAACTGAATGACAGAGAGAGTTCTGTGCAGAGTAATAGGTCCCTATTACAAGAAAAGCAACAAGGAGAGAATGTTGATAAAGGGAAACTGACACTCCCCCTCCCTGGGGGGCAACACCAGGGAGTCCTGGGACTGCGGAAACAGGGCAGCCGCAGCTCCTCTATTACTGCTGAGTGCAGCTAGGCAGCAGTGGAGGCCCTGAATACCAAGTTGACCTTTTTTTTTTTTTTTAAGAAAATACTGAAATCTAGACTTAAGTGTGAAATTTCCAGACTTCTAAATTTGGTTTAAGTATTTTTAAGAGCCCATTTTCAGGCTGAGTTAGACCCAGAGGCCATATTTGAAATTTGAAAACTTGACTTTTCTCATCTAAAATCAAAAAAATCAAACTAGGGACTTCCCTGGTGGCGCAGTGGTTAAGAATCCACCTGCCAATGCAGGGCACACTGGTTCAAGCCCTGGTCTGGGAAGATCCCACATCTAATCAACTAAGCCCATGTGCCACAACTACTAAGCCTGTGCCTAGAGCCCGCAAGCCACAACTACTGAGCCCACAAGCCAGAACTACTGAAACCCGCTCACCTAGCGCCCGTGCTCTGCAGCAAGAGAAGCCACCGCAATGAGAAGCCAGTGCACCGCAACAAAGAGTAGCCCCTGCTCGCCACAATTAGAGAAAGCCTGTGCGCAGCAAAGAAGACCCAATGCAGCCAAAAATAAATAAATAATTTTTTAAAAAATTAAAAACTTAGTGGCTTAAAAGCATAAAAAAATCAAACTATAAGAACAGAGAGGGCTTAAAAATTGAATACATGAAATGCTTATCTAATCCCCTTAGAGAGATATAATACCTCTCTTAACCTGTGACTGTGTAAAATATACGTTGATTTGTGCTCAGTAACTACAAGACTCAGCATCATGTATATAGCATGCCTGCATCTTTATGTTCAATAACTGTCATTTTTAGCATGATATATCATATATAGCATAGATGATAGAACTCTGTTAATACTGGCATAGGCAGACATTCAAGACAGTGGAAAACTGACAAAGGATAAGACCGTCACACAATTTCTGAAACCAAAAGACTGAACTTCTTTTTTTTTTTTTTTGTGGTACGTGGGCCTCTCACTGTTTTGGCCTCTCCCGTTGCGGAGCACAGGCTCTGGACGCGCACGCTCAGCGACCATAGCTCACGGGCCCAGCCACTCTGCGGCATGTGGGATCTTCCCGGACCGGGGCACGAACCCGTGTCCGCTGCATTGGCAGGCGGACTCTCAACCACTGCGCCACCAGGGAAGCCCTGAACTTCTTTCTTACTTAAGTAAGGGAGAGCTTTACTGGTCAGGCAGACTCTCCCTGAGCAAAACAAACTGCTCATTTAGGGGATGGGTTTGTTTTCAGGTTACATTTGTCAAAGAGACAGGAGTGGTCAGCCTTACAAACGTGCAAAATCAGCAGCTTTCCTTCAGCTGACTGTCAAAGTGTGAGATTGTCGCTGATTGGCTGCCTTTCAGAGAGTAATCAGTGATGGATAAAACAGATCTTGTTCTGGGGTTTCATTGTTACCATGGCTAGAGAGCGGACTGTCTTTCTCTGGGAGTGTGAGGGCTTTTGTGAATTAGCAGAACTGTGTAGAACAATGGGGGACACTGCAAGGGTTACACTGTCATGGCTTCACACGGGCATGGATGCTACTTCACAGTGGGCTATGAGCTTATTACCACATGGGTTATGGCTCCTCTGGGAAGTCACGGCTGCCCAAGTATAAAGTCTGGGCCACTTCTCATCTCAACCTAAGAAGAGGTCTATCAGTGTAGACGGGTAGATCTTGCTGCTTTGAAAGGAAATGTTCCCACCGTCATGAACTACAAAAACCATAAGTCCACAGAATGGTATCTTGTTGACAGCATAATCTCTTTGATTGCCCCAATACTAGCACAGACGGGGAGAATAAGAGAAAGTATGAGATACTGAAGAGGAGCAAAAGGAGAAAGACAAAAAGAAACAAAGGTAAAGGCAGTCTTGTGTCTTATTACAACTATGTGTGGAATCAGAGAATAGATTAAAATTCAGGCAGCTGGATAGCACTAATTTTTTTATATACTTCTGTGAAACAGTTCCTGAATCCCAAGACTGACTTTTTTTCTTATTGATAGCGTGTCCCTAGCTTTAAATAAAATAGGATGTGGGGTATCTCTTTAGAAATAAAGAGAAGCACAGGTTAGATCTCATGTGAGATTCCCCTCACCTGACTTCTCATGTAAAGAGAGTCATAGGTGGCCTTAGAGAACTGGAAGGTCTCCAAAAAGGACCACAGGCAGTAGGTGAGCCAAGAAGAACCTTTCTGGGTGTTCAGTGACAAGTGACAATGCCATGTATTCAATCAGTTTTATATCTGTCTGACTCTTGCAGTGGGAAATCTGTCTCCCCTTTCCACAAAATGAATGGGATGTAAGGAATGGCTTTTAAAGCTATATGACAAGAGAACGTGTTATTTCTCATAACTGCTCATTCATCCATTCACTCCACAAACACTGAGCATCTACTAAAGGCACAGACTTCAGAGCACAACAAAATTCATCCCTGTGCTCAAAGCACCATAATCTTAAAAGGAGAAAAAGACACAGATAAACTTACATACCAGGTGAGTACAGAGATAAAATCAGTGCCTGAAGGAAGAAGCTATTTGAATAAGTAACACTTCCTGTGGATACGGAGAATTCACGGAGGTGATATTTGAATTGAGGAAAAGGTTTGCCAGGTAAAGGAAACTGCATGTCCAGGGACTCATTAGAGATTCATTTTGGGTAAACCACAGGATTGAGGTTCATGGTGGGAAATGGAAATTTTAAAAGTAGATCTGGCCTTGGATTTGGCAATAGAGTCTTAGTTATGACACCAAAAACACAAGCAACAAAAGAAAAAATAGATTAATTGGACTTCGTCAAAATTAGAGAACTTTTGTGCAGAAAGGGGCACTATCATGAAAGTGAAAAGACAAGTTACAGAATGGGAGAAAATATTAGCAAATCATATATCTGATAAGGGTCTCATATCCAGAATATATAGAGAACTCTTAAAACACAATTAACAAAAAGGACAAATCTATGGGTAAATGGGCAAAGGCCTTGAAGAGACGTTTCTTCAAAAAACATATACAAAAAGCCAATAAGCACATGAAAAAATGGTCAACGTCATTAGCCATTAAGGAAATGCCAGTCAAAACCACAATGAGATACCACTTCACATGCACTAGGATGACTATAATAAAAAAAACAGAAAATAACAAGTATTGACAAAGATGTGGAGATATTAGAACCATCATACATTGCTGATGGGAATGTAAAATGCTGCAGCCCCTGTGGTAGTTCCTCAAAAAGTTAAACAGAGAGTTACTATATGACCCAGCAATTCCACTCCAAGGTATATATCCAAAAGAACTGAAAGCAGGTATTCAAATAAAAACTTGCACACAAATATTTATAGCACTATTCATAATCACCAAAAGCTAGAAACAACTGAAATGTTCATTCACTAGTAAATGGATAAACAAAGTGTAGTATATCCATACAATGGAATATTATTAAATAGCCATAAAACATATATATCGTTATAGAGGTGATCTTCAAAGGTTTTAAAGAGTAACGCAGCAGTTTAGTATTTGAGGAAGAGTCTAGATAATTGTAAATAAATTACAGAAGGGGGAATGGTGACAGGGAGGTCAGTTGCAGATGATTCCAGAGGTGATGAAGGTCTGAATTAGGGCATGGCAAAAGAAGTGAAGGGGCTGGCATGAGATAAGCTTTTGAACGAGAATGGATAGCACTTCATGATTGGATATAGGGGTGAGAGATCAGAAGGAGTTGGGGACACAGCGCTGGTAGAAGTAGATGGTATTATTACCCAGGTTGAGTGATAACACCAGGAACAGGTCAGAGGGGAGTCCTGGTACTTAAGCATGCACAGACTGGGGGAAGGTGTGTAGACAATGGATTAGCAGCGTGACTGTGAGATCTGGGCAAAGAGTGAACTTTTCGAAGGCTAAGAAACAACTGCCTCCTTTGACCAGCCCCAAGGAACATGGGTCCATTCTGGGTCCATGCATCTCATCACTTTTCAGAACAGCGATCAACGGTTTTATAGTATGGGCAGCAACAATCTCAGAAACTCTAAAAGTGAATACGATTGTGGTGCAGGTGGAAGCAAAGTGTCAAACTTTGGGTTCTGTTTGTTCTTCTTTCTCTAGTTGCTTTAGGTGCAAGGTTAAGTTGTTTATTTGAGATTTTTCTTGTTTCCTGAGATAAGATTGTATTGTTATAAACTTCCTTCTTAGAACTGCTTTTGCTGAGTCCTGTAGGTTTTGGATTGTTGTGTTTTCGTTGCCATTTGTCTCTAGGTATTTTTTGATTTCCTCAGTGATCCATTGATTATTTACTAACATATTGTTTATCCTCCATGTGTTTGTGTTTTTTACAGTTTTTTTCCTGTAATTGATTTTTAATCTCACAGTGTGTGGTCAGAAAAGATGCTTGATATGATTTCAGTTTTCTTAAATTTACCGAGGCTTGATTTGTGACCCAAGATGTGATCTATCCTGGAGAAGGTTCCATGTGCACTTGAGAAGAAAGTATATTCTGCTGCTTTTGGATGGAATGTCCTATAAAGAAAGATCAATTAAGTCTATCTGGTCTAATGTGTTACTTAAGGCTTATGTTTCCTTATTAATTTTATGTCTGGATGATCTATCCACTGGTGTAAGTTAGGTGTTAATGTCCCCCACTATTATTGTGTTACTGTCGCTTTCCCCTTTTATGGCTGTTAGCATTTGCCTTGTATATTCAGGTGCTCCTATGTTGGGTACGCGTATATTTACAATTGTTATGTCTTCTTCTTGGATTGATCCCTTGATCATTATGTAGGAAACCATAAACAAAACGAAAAGAAAACCCTCAGAATGAGAGAAAATATTTGCAAATGAAGCAACTGACAAGGGCTTAATCTCCAAAATATACAAATAGCTCATGCATATCAAAAAAAACCCCAAAAAAACCCAAAAAACAACCCAATCAAAAACTGGGCAGAAGATCTAAATAGACATTTCTCCAAAAAAAGACATATGGATGGTTAAAAAGCACATGGAAATATGCTCAATATCGCTAACTATTAGAGAAATGCAAATCAAAAGTACAATGAGGTATCGCCTCACACTGGTCAGAATGGCCATCATCAAAATATCTGCAAACAATAAATGCTGGAGAGGGTGTGGAGAAAAGGGAACCCTCCTGCACTGTTGGTGGGAATGCAAACTGTTACAGCCACTATGGAGAACAGTATGGAGGATCCTTCAAAAACTGAAAATAGAGCTACCATATGATCCAGCAATCCCACTCCTGGGCGTATATCTGGAGAAAACCGTAAAAGATACATACACCCCAATGTTCATTGCAGCACTATTCACAATAGCCAGGACATGGAAGCAACCTAAATGTCCATCAACAGAGGAATGGATAAAGAAGATGTGGTACATATATACAATGGAATATTACTCAGCCATAAGAAAGAACAAAATAATGACATTTGCAGCAACATGGATGGACCTAGAGATTCTCATACTGAGTAAAGTAAGTCAGACAGAGAAAGATAAATATCATATCATATTGCTTATATGTGGAATCTAAAAAAGGCTACAAATATACTTATCTACAAAACCAAAACAGTTACAGATGTAGAAAATAAACTTATGGTTACCAGGGGGTAAGGAGGGGGGAGGAATAAATTGGAAGATTGGGACTGACACATACACACTACTACATATAAAACAGATAACTAATAAGAACCTACTGTACAGCACAGGGAACTCTAAGTCAATACTGTGTAATGGCCTACATGGGAAAAGAATCTAAAAAAGAGTAAATATATGTATTTGTATAACAGATTCACTCTGCTGTACACCTGAAACTAACACAACAATGTAAATCAACAATACCCCAATAAAATTTGTTTTTAAAAAAGACATTACTTTCTGGACATACAAAAAAAAATGAAGTAGGGTAGGTAGCCTGGGCAAGGAGGTCAGCTGGAGTCATTTTGTCGGGGTCACTCGAGAGATGCTGAGTGACTGAAATAGGGGTAGAAAGTCAGCAGTAAGTGTGGGAAGGAAAAACTGGTCATGAAAGGGTTTTCTGAGATAGAGTAGACAGGATTTAGTGAGAAAGACTATGACAGACCGGGAAAAACAGTGGAGGGTGGATGGTGGATACATGGGGAACAGACATGACACAGGTTTCAGACAGGTACAGTCCTCGCTGGAGAGGACGGGCATATGCCTACTTACAGAGTGAGCTTCCTATAAAGGGAGTGAAGAAGGGGGTGCTCTGAACGTGTGCATGATGTAGACATAATGGCTAAGCCTGGTTGGGGGTTTATAAAGACAGCGCGAAGGGGGAAGCCTAGTCATAACATGGGGAAAGGACCATTCTGGGTGGAACGGTCTCAGTGTATGGAGGAGGGGGTGTTGACCACACATGTCTAACCAGAGAGAACGGACGATGCCCTCTTTGCACAAGCATAGGCCTGCATTTCCATTACTGAAGTACTGGAATCATGCTTCTGCTACTGTGGTCGCAGGCCCCACTCAGACAGTGGCCCTCGGACTTTTCCTGTGTTCTTTATAGTAGCATTTGCAGAGTGACAGCCAACAAAAGCAAACCAGCAGCTCCACCAGCCTCCCCATTCTTTTGTGAAAAATGCCAGCTAAGTCTTCTGGCTGATCCAAGAAAAAACAATGATTAAATGCAAGGTCCTTTAGCAGAAAACATCAACACCAGACTCATTAAACCCTTACAAGATCAAATATGTCTGTTGTTCACAATTATTGAAATAGTCAATTTGTCTCCCTGCACCAGACTTGCTTCCTTTCAATTCATTCTCTAAAATTTAGCCAAGAAGACATATTTTAAATGAATTTTGAGCTTTTACTTACTTTAAGCCTTTAAATGGCTCCTTGGAATAAAGTCAAATTCAAACGTGGCTTGCAGGGCAGGGAGCAATCTAGCACTGGCCTACCCTTCTGACATCTATTTAGATAACCCTCTCCTCTGAACACTCATATTTCAGAGGGCGGTCTAAGCCAAGCTTGGAAAGGTAGGCTGGTGCTAGATTGCTTCATTCCCCATAAGTCACACTAAATGCCCCACTCCTTGATTTCAAACGGGGAACAACCCAGATCACCCAGATGAACGTGAAGCAATGTGGTCTCTTCTTAAAGGGGAATACTCCGCACCCATGAGAGAAAAGTAACTACAGCTACATGCAACAACAGGAATGAATCTCACAAACATAACACTGGGGGTAACCCAGGTACAGAAGAGCCTATGCTATATTAGTCTAAGCATGTGAAGTACAAGAACAGTCAAAACTAAACTATGGTGTTACGAGTCAGGACAGGGTTACCCTTGCAGAGAAGGAGGTCGGGTCACTCGCTGGAATGGGACACAGCGGGGCTTCTGGGAGGCAGGTGGGACTGTTTGCTGACCCGAGCGACAGTTGCAGGGGTGTTTGCTTTGTGAAGTTTGTCAAGCCGCACACAGGATTTAGGCACTTTTTCTGTCATACCGCAATAGTTTATACTTTCGAAAAATTCTCTTCCTTCATATTCCACATCTCTTCTTTGTGCCTAAATAACTCTTCCAACTTTCA
This sequence comes from Tursiops truncatus, assembly GCF_011762595.2. Taxonomy (NCBI): domain Eukaryota; kingdom Metazoa; phylum Chordata; class Mammalia; order Artiodactyla; family Delphinidae; genus Tursiops; species Tursiops truncatus. Next base: position 117,298,708 of record NC_047055.1, on the reverse strand, counting down.
AAATCACTTCCTCCAGAAGCCCTTTCCTGAATTCCTAGGCTATTTTACTTTAGCTCACCCTACTGTGTGTTCAAAGTCCCCTGCTGTTCACCTATCATAACAACTCTCCACATTTAATTACAACTACTTGTTGAATCAAGTTTTTCCAAATTGGCTTTCTGTCTCTTTTCAGGCACACTGTGAAAGCGCATACAGTTTAATAGAGGGCATGTGATGGGAGTAAGATTTACCAATACTCTCCCGAAGGTGGAGTGTCAGCCCCAATGCAGCGCCAAAGGTAGAAAGATGAACTAGTGATCTACTGCTTTGTAACTAATTACCACATGGTCAGCAACTTAAAACAAGACATATTTATCTTCTCAGAGTTTTCGTGTATCACAAGTCCAGGTACAGATTAGCCGGGTCCTCTGCTTTGGGGTCTCACGATCAAGGCTGTAATCAAGGTGTCACCAGGGCTGCATTCCTTCCAGGAGCCTCAGGAGCCTCTCCCAAGCTCATATGGTGGTTGGGTGAATTTAGTCCCTTGCCACTGTAGGACCAAGATCCCCGCTTTCTTGCAGACTGTCAGCCAAGGGCCACTCTCTCTCTGCTCCTGAAGGCCACCCACCTTCCTTGTCATAGACCCTCTAGCTGACTTCTCAACATGGCAGCTTCCTCAAGGCCAGCAAGGGAGAGTCTCGCACTCTAGTAGGCTAAGAGGGACTCAGACAATGTAAAAGAATTATGAAAATAAAATCCCACCGCCTTTGCCATATAACATAACCTAATTAAGGTAGTGACATCTCATTACCTTTATCATATTCTCTTGGCTAGAAGAAAGTCCCAGCTTCTGCCCAGGGGAGGGTATGATACAAAGGGACAACTCATTAGGGGTTACCTTAGAATTCGGCCTACCAATAGGGTAATATTTGGAGATTGAGGAAGATTTTACTAGCAGCCCTGAAATCCCACAATATAGATGTGGGAACCAGCCTCCAAGACGGCACCCTATGATCAGACCCTTGGATAAACTCCTCTCACACTGTATCAGAGTTAGTCTATGTGGCCAACAGAAATTGGCAGAAAGGATAACACGTGACTTCTGAGGTTAGATCATAAAAGACAAAGTAGATTCCACCTCTCTACCACTCGTTCTCAGGAAGGCTGGCCACCACACCATGAGAACACTAAAGCAGCCCTGGAGAGAGGTTCACACAGCAAGGAAATGAGACCTACTGCCAATAAGGTTGTCAGATGCAAAAAGAATGCCAGCTAAATTTGAATTTCTGATAAACAATGAATAACAGTTTAGTATAAGGATGTCCCAAATATTGCTTGTAACATACTTATACTACAGAATTATTTGTGGTTCATCTAAAATTCAAATTTAACTGGTCATCCTGGGTTTTGTTTTTGTGTTTGTTTTCTGCAATCTACTAAGTTGACCTGCCAACAGCCACGTGAGTAAAACAAATTCCTCTGCCCAGCTTCAATCAAATCTTCATCTGACTGAAGCCACAGCTGACATCTCGACTGCAACCTTGGGAGAGACCCTGAACCAGAACCTCCTGCCTAAGCTGCTCCTGAATTCCTGACCCACAGAAACTGAGATCATATATGCTTGTTGTTTTAAACCACTAAGTGTGGGGAGTAATTTGTTACACAGTAAATGATGACTAATACGATAGATAACTATCTACCCATTATCTTGGCCAGTCAGCCTGTCTCTTTCATGAGACAGTAACCGAGAATGGTTCCAGCACTTAAGAAGCAAACCCCCTTCTCTAGTTGAAGAGTAAGAAGATAGCTCAGAAATGACAGTTAAGTTCATCATTTATTAACGAAATGCCTCAGTATCTATTTGATTGAATTAAATCTGTCAAACAGGACCTCTTGGTTAGGGAAGTCAGAAGGCATTTTTTTGTTGTTCTTGCTTACTGAAGTTGGCCACAGCAGCTTCAACATGACAAAGCCTGACAGGCTGATTCAGCCCAAAAATGCTGATGACGGGCGAGCGATGTTTGTTGCACATATGAGCTCCTGCAGTTCCTCAAGCAAAGATGAGAATGGCAAATGCACATTAGACAACTGAGAGACGTGCTAGTAGCAGCTCGGCTGCTGGGGGAATGGAAAGATCTTTAGAAACAATTTACACATTATTAAACAGGCAGCTGGAGAGAAGGGAGGAAATGGGGAACCGAACGATCTTAAGAGCCGTGGCTCTCATCTGGGGTGATTTTGCCCCCCAGTGGACACTTGCCACTTTCTGGAGACATTTTTGGAGCAGAGGTGGTGGAAGCTACTGGTATCTAGTGAGTAGAGCCCGGGGATGCTTCTAAACATCCTACAGTGCACAGGACGGCCCCACATCAAAGAATTATCAGACGCCAAATGTCATCAACGCCGAGGCTGAGAAATCCTGCTCGAGAGAGATATAAATGAACAATTTGTTATACTGACAAGTCAGATTGCTATAATTCTCTGGTACTCAGAAAATCTCTCCTTTGTTTGGGATTGACATGTACACATTGCTATATCTAAAATAAAATGCCTTTCCATGAGAAAAAAAGAAGAAAATAAAAGAAAATTTCTCCTTTGAAAACATTTAGTTCATTGATGTATTCTACACTTTTCCATTTATTCATTCCATAGTCATTCATATACTCATACATTTATTTGTTCATTCAATAAATTTTTGAGGGCTTCACTGTGCCAGGTGCTTTGGGAAAACCTGATGTGTGACAGACAATTCATTCAACCATTAAATAAACTAGGAAGCACCTGGAAGTAATGTGGGGATGAATCAAATTTGTGTTCTTCCCTCAAAAGACATCAAATTTTGAGTTAATACTAAATGCAAACAGAAAACAAAGCAGGAAAAAATGAAGCAAAACCCTGCTGACTTAACAATCAAAGCTTTGTGTAATTCCAATAATGGGTAATCTTCTTCAGGCAAACATTTAAAGAGCAGTTGTCACAAGTCCATAGGCTAGGCAAAGGATGCATCATTGCGCTTATGTGTGACGCTAGCTGGTCATGCGTGTTTTCATTGATTCACCTTCAGTTTTCTTTAATCTTATATAGCGTATAGCAATTTACGAAGAGGTTATTTTAAAAAGGTATTTTAAAAAACAGCAGTCGAGTGAAACCCAACACTTCAATGATGATTGAAGAGCTAGCTCTAGGACATACACATGCCTTGCACAAAACTTCGGGTCAGAAGAAAGTCCGACCAAACTTTCAAGTTAGCAAAGGCGAGGGTCATGAGTGCTCTGAACGTACTTCTTATGAAAGGTGAAGTATCACAATAGTGCTATTCCAATCAGAAAATGAGAGGATCTGGGAGTCTTGGAAGAGGTTTCAAAGGCAAGAAAGACAAAGGTACAGTCATAAAGCACTGTGGCTGACATGCAGGATGCAGGCAGGAACAGGAGAAAAAGACACCTGTGGAAAGGCTGAGACTGAAATTTAGAGGATACTCAACACTCAGTAAGATCCTCACATCTAAACAAAGGCAGGGAGGGAAGGAGGGAAAATATCTCTTGTATTGCTCAGTATTACTTCAAGAAAAACTATATTTATATCACCTCACACCTGCTAGAATGGTTACTACCAAAAAGGTGACAAGCGTTGGCAAGGGTGTGAAGAAAATGGAACCCTCCTACACTGTTGGTGGGAATGTAAATTGGTGCAGCCACTATGGAAAACAGTATGGAGATTCCTCAAAATATTAAAGATAGAACCACTATATGATCCAGCAACCTCACTTCTGGGTATTTACCCAAAAGAAATGAAATCAGTATCTTCAGATATCTGAACTGCCATGCCCGTTGCAGTATTACTCACAATAACCAAGATATGGAAGCAATCTAAGTGTCCACAGACACATGAAGAATAAAGAAAATGTGTTACATATACACAATGTAATATTATCTAGCCATAAAAAAGAAGGAAAGTCTGCCATTTGTGACAATATGGATGAACCTGGAGGACATTACGCTAAGTGAAATAAGCCAGACATAGAGAGAAATACTGTATATTCTCATTTATAGGTGAACTCTAAAAACGTCAAACTCAGAAACAGAGGGTAGAACAGTAGTTGCCAGGGGCTGAGTGGAGGGGGAAATGGGAAGATGTTGGTCAAAGGGTACAAGCTTTCAGTATAAGATGAATGAGTTCTGGGGATCTCATGTACAACATAGTGACTATAGCTAATTATGCTGTATTGTATACTTGAAATTTGCTAAGAGAGTAGATTTTAAGTGTTCCCACCACACAGGAAAAATAGTAACGATGTGAGGTGATGGATGTGTTAATTAATTTGATTGTATTAATCATTTCAAAATGTATACGTATCTTAAATCATTACATTGTATATCTTAAGTATATATAATTTTTATTTCTCAATTATACCTCAATAAAGCTGGAGCCAGGGAGAGAACTATCTTTAGCGAAATGGGATTTCTTGGCTCCCATAACCAGCAAGAGTGTGATCCTAGTTACAGATACCTGAAGCTAGAGGTCCATGCCACCAGACACTCAATAGGTGTCAGCTTTCTTCTTTCTTGCTACGTTCCCATGAAGTGAACCCATCCTTGGTTATAATTCTGGGCTCACCACCTCACATTTCTATACCTGACGAGATTCCCAATTCAAAGAGATCCCAGGGAAAGAGTTTGACTGGCCTGTCTTGAGTCATAGATCCATCTGTTGAACAAATTACCAGGGCGTGATGAGGTTCTTTGTTTAATGGCCCTCAACCAAAGCACATGATTAGACTGAGATAGGAGCAATTACTCAAAAGAAGGAGGGTAAATAAAGATCTGACAAAACAATCAACGCCTACAACCTAAATATCCAAAATAGCATAATGGTTTGATAAATGAGGGTGTATCAGTATGAAAGAATATTAAGCAGCCATTAAAATTTTTTGATTGTGTTTTATAAATTTAATGAGATCCCAACGAACGCCAGGATTTTTTGTCGAGAGTTACGCAAGCTGATTATAAAGTTAAATGAGAAAATAGATGAGAATAGCTAGGCAAACATCTGAAAAATAATGAAAGCATTGAAGAATGACAAGTGCTATTAGAAATCAAAACATATTTATAATGGCACAGTAATTTAAAAACATGGAACTAGTGCACAACTAGAGATGCCAATATAACTGAACAGCCTAGAATTATAGGATAGAAACACACATGGGATTTAGTACATGATAGAAGGGGCATCTCTAACCTGTTGGGTAAAGTTGGACTTTTTAATCAGTGGTGTAGGAACAACTGGGTAGCCTTGTGAAAAAAGAGAAGTTGGCTCCCCACTTCATGTTGTGCACCAAAATCAAGTCCAAATGCATCAATGATTTCAACGTAAATTTTTGAAATCTTAAAAGTACTAGAGGGGGGCTTCCCTGGTGGCACAGTGGTTGAGAGTCCACCTGCCGACGCAGGGGACGCGGGTTCGTGCCCCGGTCCGGGAAGATCCCACATGCCGCGGAGCGGCTGGGCCCATGAGCCATGGCCGCTGAGCCTGCGCATCCGGAGCCTGTGCTCCGCAACGGGAGAGGCCACAACAGTGAGAGGCCTGCGTACCGCAAAAAAAAAAAAAAAAGTACTAGAGGGAAAAAAATGGACTAATTTCTTTACAACCTGGGAATAGGGAAAACTTTCCTATGATTCCTGGGAAGTATATAACTCAGCAGAAAAGTACAAATGTTTCAATATATATTTTCTTTCCTATTCCTTTCACAGGTAGCTAAGGATCAGATTCCTAAAGCCCTGGCCATGTCTCTATATTATCTGCAAACTAGAACATTTCCTTTTGGGACCCACTTCTGTTTCCACTCTGTTATTTCCAGGCATCTAACCCAATCTTTTTATTTTGGTATCACTTGGTACAAGCTTTCATAATCTTCTTCAAATGTTTTGAAAGAGGGTATATATTAGAAAATAAAGAAACGACTGAAAAAAAAGAAAAGAGAGGAAGGGGAGCTAGGAAGAATCAGAACAAAGAAAAGAGAGAAAGCATGCTAACTATAAAGGTTGCTGTAATAGCCTTAAATATTCATCACATTAGAATCTGAGGTTCCTAGACGCCAGGGCATGCAGGGAAAAATGAAATTACATATATTTGGTTTTCATTAAGGAGAGTGAACATCAGTTCCTCTGAGGACATATAGCATTTTCCTGGCACTGTATTTTCAAAGAAGTTAAAACCTTAGAAGGATAACAATGCCCAACACCCAAGGCTGTTAAGTGACTTAAGTATATATAAAAGCCTTTATCAACTGCAAACTATTATTTAACACTAATTAACATATCACTGTCTTTTCTATACTTGCAGATTTTCCTACTGCCAATCCTTCCCCCGCCCTCCTTACTCTGTCTTTCAATACAATCAATGTTTGGCCAGTGTGGATGGAACAGGGAACCCTCAGGAGAACTAGACTGAGTCAGAACATGACATGATGAGGACACCTGGGAAGCCTGGCGCTGATAGGAAGCAGCAAGGAAAGGAAGCTGTCTATTCTGGACGAGTTCAGTGGGCTCGAGAAGATTCCAGCTCGTAGACAAATCCTAAGCTGTGAGAATTACTTTTTACAGCATAGGGGACTCTCAGCGTGAGCGTCTCCTGGGTCACCAAGGGAATTGAGACTGTCTGGGCATGTCTGTGGGCCCAGATGGTTGAGTCTTCCAGAAATCTCTTTTTTTGTTTGATTGTTTGTGGAACTAAGGCACCTCCTGGGACAAAACTTTTTTAAAACAAAATAAAACAAAAATTCCTACATAACCAGCTTGATCCAGATACCCAGTAATAGTGATCAGAGGGTTGGGGCCATTTTGAATACCCCATGATAAATCAGTTAGAGTTATCACTCTACCCAGCATCTACTATAGGACTTCATGGAGGGCTCCCGGTCACGTTCATTAAAAACTCTGTAAAGCTCCCAGGCACAAGAAGCTGCTATAGGGAGGATGACGGAGAAAAGAGAGATTCTCGGGCTTTCTTGGTGGCGCAGCAGTTAAGAATCCGCCTGCCAATGCAGGGGACACGGGTTCGAGCCCTGGTCTGGGAATATCCCACATGCCGCGGAGCAACTAAGCCCGTGCGCCACAACTACTGAGCCTGCGCTCTAGAGCCCGTGAGCCTCAACTACTGAAGCCCGCACGCCTAGAGCCCGTGCTCCGCAACAAGAGAAGCCACCACACTGAGAAGCCCACGCACCGCAACGAAGAGTAGCCCCTGCTCGCCACAACTAGAGAAAGCCCGCACGCATCAACAAAGACCCAACTCAGCCAAAAATAAATAAATTTATTAAAAAAAAAAAAGTCTCCATGCACTCCACACCAGACCTCCAGGCAAGAGCAGCAGTGCCCAGTGGACAGGCCACCAATGGCCAGAAACTCAGCTGGGAGAAGGCAGAGCCTGAGATCAGCGAGCCGGCTGGGGCTCAGGAGAATGCGAACACAAACGGTGATTTGTTTGTGGGCACGTTTTATGTCCCCTGGTAGCTCTCAAAACCACAGCCGGGGGTAGGGAGGACGGGGCAGGGAGAGGTCTCCTCATGATGGGACAAGCTACATATCAGCAGCTTGGATGTAGTACCTTCTCAGAGAGCTTTTCAGCTCAACAATGATAAAGCAAATAGTTCAGACATCCTAGAGAAAATGCCTACCTGCTTCAAGTTTTCAAGAATATCTATCTAGTGGACATCTGGCCACGAGGGTTGGGAGGACCACTGAGGAAAGAGCACTGGGCCAGTTCAAATCTTGCCTCTATCAAACACAAGCAGTGTAACTTTGAACTTGTGCCTGTAACTCTTGGGGACTAAGTTCCGTATTTGTAAAATAAGGAGGCTGGACTAGACCAGTGATTTGCAAATGGTATTGAAAGGAATGCTCCAGTCTAGGGAGTGTCTGACCTGAGCTGTGAGGGGAGTCTTGAAGACTGGAGAGAGATGGCCCAGGGTCCCCTGCTTCTCCAAAAGCAATGGCACATGTGTCTTGTTTCACAAATAGGGGCTTAGTTGGTTTTATTTGAGGGGAATACTTGGCTGCTAAAATAAGGTTTGACAATCACTTAACCAGACTAGACTAGTTACTCATGAGAAAACAACAAAGTAAAGCTGTGAGTAGTGATGGACGTTAGCAAGAGAGGGGGTTGTTTATCTTGTGGGTGTGCCACTCTGAACCGAATAAGGAGCAAAATGGGACTTGCTAATACAAAGGCTGAAGATCTGCCATCTGGGCCACAATGGGTAGGGTTTTGGGCAGTCAGGGGGATGCAGCTGGGGGAAGAGGTTGAAAACAGAAGTAGAAAGAGGGAGAAAGGTAGGAGGACTCCTGGGTACCCATGTGAGGTGGGCTGGGGTATCTGGAAGGTGCTTACAGGGGAGTGGCCGGCGATGCTGGCCCGTCTACTGCTCTCTGCGGGTATTTCTGCTTTCCCACAAGTAAGAATAGGTTGTTTCAGAAGCCTTGCCAGGCATTGCTGGGTCTAAAAGCAGGTTTACAAAAATAAAACCAATCATTATAATGCTGAAATACTTAAAGGTTTACAAACCCAAATCCCAAAGATTCAAAAGCCTCTCTTAAATGAAGGTCTGGTGTAGTGTAAATTAGCTGGTTTTTCCCAGGTGTCTACCAATTAGGGCACCTGCTGGGAGCAGTTTCTCAGCAGTTACCGATCATCACTTTGGGAAAGCTTGAAAACAGCCAATTATTTTTCTAGGATGAGAAAGTAATGACTTTGTACCTGTTCAAATTCCTGAGATTACAATTTGCAATATGCAATATATTTTTTTTCAATTCTATCTGCTCCTAATAGAGATATAAATATTCAGTAGTGAAAACTGAATTAAGGGGATAATTACTGGATTAGGATAAAGTTGCAGTTACAGTAATTTGATGATTTCAATTACTCTGGCTATCTCTTTGACAAGAATGACTGAAACAGTTGAAATTGGAACCCATAGGTCATATAAAGATAAGATTACTGGATGGCGTTTCATATTGAAATATTCACTCCTAAATATGCCTCATTAGAATCACAGTCACAAAGCATTGTCAATCTTCCTTCTAAATAAGAAATTGGCACATCCTGTCTGACACAATAACACTCATTCTATTCCTCCTGTCCCCAATAAGATGTTATCTAGGAAACCATCAATCATTACCCGATATCAGAGTCTGTCAATGGCTGCTTCTCAAACACTGGATGGAGCAAGGCAGTCTGCATTCAAATCCTGCCTCCTTCAGAGACTTGAGATATGATGTATGTGAGCTCTCTGGTCCCTGAGATCCAGCTGTTGCTCAAAGCATGGCTCCTCAAATTCTTGCACTTGAAATATATGAATTTCCTCCCTTTCGCCTTCCCCAATGCCAAAGCAAAGCAAAGCAAAACAGCAACGACCAAAACACAAAAAGGATGCATGAAAACAATTGTATTATTTAAAGAGAAAAGGAACAGCATTTAAAAGGTACTGCTGTTGGGACTTCCCTGGTGGCACAGTGGTTGAGAATCCGCCTGCCAATGAAGGGGACACGGGTTCGATCCCACATGCCGCAGAGCAACTAAGCCCGTGCACCACAACTACTGAGCCTGCGCTCTAGAGCCCGTGAGCCACAACTACTGAGCCCGCATGCCACAACTACTGAAGCCCGCACACAAGAGAAGCCACCACAATGAGAAGCCCGCGCGCCACAACGAAGAGTAGCCCCCGCTCACCGTAACTAGAGAAAGCCGGCGCGCAGCAACGAAGACCCAACGCAGCCAAAACTAAATAAATAAATAAATTTATTAAAAAATAAAAGGTACTGCTGTTATTCAACCTGCATTGTTTCCAAGACTGAAATCAACTCTGCACATTTCCTAGGAATGTCTTTAATCCAGTGGTTCTCAACCAAGAGTGATTTTGCTCCCTAGGGGACATTTGGCAATGTCTGGTGACATTTTTGGTTGTCATAACTTGAGGGAGGGCTACTAGGACGTACTGGGTAGAGGTCAAGGATGCTGATAAATATCCTACAGTGCACAGGACAGCCCCCCACCACTACAAAGAATTATCCAGTCCAAAATGTCAATAGAGGTTGGGAAGTTCTGCTTAACCCAACCACAGATGATGCATCCTTGGTAATGGTGTTTAACTGGACTAAACAGAGAAGCTCATAATTCATTCCATGTGTCACAGAATAGAGACTAATTCTAGATTATGGCCAGGAGAGCACGAGTTGCCAGAGACTGGCAAAGTGGAACAATTTCAGATTTGACACGTGTGGAGAACCTCTCGTGTGCTAGTTCCCTAGGTATCTTTTTTAATCTACAGAATAATCCTCTGAGGTATATAGAACTATGCTTACTTAAAGAAGCACAGTCTAAGAGACTAAGACAAGTTTAGACATATGACCAAGGTCCCTTGGTTGGGTAGGGAGCCAAGATTCGCTCCCAGGGCTCTCTCCTTCCCGTGGTATTTGAAAGTAGAAGGTGGTACCCACCACACGGCAAGCACATGCTGGAGGAAACGATGTGATAGAAACTGAGCTCCCTCACCAATTCTGGGCACCCCTCCCTAGCTTCAGTGTGATTCTGCTTGTAACAGCTTGTAGCTGTGACTTTGGTTAGAAGATGCCCTTAGATGCTTAGAGTCACTTTGCCCGCATGCATGGAAAGCCCACAATGCCTGGGGTCCTACTTGCCCCTGAGCGGCCCTTAGCCAGGAACTCAGGACCCTGAGAGCATAAAACTCTAGCTCCCACTCCGCAAGGCAAGGCAAAGGCTGAGAGGCAACGCCCACTCCAGAGCTCCCCTGCGGGATAAGGCCGACGTACCCTCTGTGAGACCTCACCTGCAACCCCACTCTTCCCTATCCTGCGTGCCCTGCTCCCTCACCCTTTTCTCCCAAGAGCACTTCCGTAAGAAGTCACTTGCACACATAATTCAAAAAGAGTCATGTACCAGTATGTTCACTGCAGCTCTATTTACAATAGCCAGGACATGGAATCAACCTAAGTGTACATCATCGGATGAATGGATAAAGAAGATGTGGCACATACACACAATGGAATATTACGCAGCCATAAAAAGGAACGAAATTGAGTTATTTGTAGTGAGGTGGATGGACCTAGAGTCTGTCACACAGAGTGAAGTAAGTCAGAAAGAGAAAAACAAATACCATATGCTAACACATATATATGGAATCTAAGGAAGAAAAAAAAAGGTCATGAAGAACCTAGGGGTAAGACAGGAATAAAGACCTACTAAAGAATGGACTTGAGGATATGGGGAGGGGGAAGGGTAAGCTGTGACAAAGTGAGAGAGTGGCATGGACATATATACACTACCAAACGTAAAATAGATAGCTAGTGGGAAGCAGCCGCATAGCACAGGGAGATCAGCTTGGTGCTTTGTAACCACCTAGAGGGGTGGGATAGGGAGGGTGGGAGGGAGGGAGATGCAAGAGGGAAGAGATATGGGAATATATGTATAACTGATTCACTTTGTTATAAAGCAGAAACTAACACACCATTGTAAAGCAATTATACTCCAATAAAGATGTTAAAAAAAAATCACTTGCACACAAATCATTGTGTCCCAGTCTGCTTCTGGGGGCACCTAATGCGTAAGAAGAGATAATGGAGGCCAGAAACGTTGGGGATGCTTCTCAGAGTAAGAGGACATTTAATTGGAGGATAATGGGAGATAAGCTCAGTGATATAGGCTGCACCCAGGATGAGTCTAACTAAGGAATCTGGATGCAGCCTGTGAGCAATGGAAAACTATTAATGATTTTTTTCAGTAAGGAAGAACATTCCACATGAAATAGAATCCACTACATTAATAAACCTTAGCTGATACTAAACGTAAGTTATTGGATATTTTCCAAATGCATTACTAAGTACTGGATAACTCGCAAATATAGCAAAATGTAATAAAGGAAAATGAAAAATTCTTAGGTGTTGATTACTTTCTGTGTACAAAGGGGCTTCGTGCTCTAGATATACATGAATAGATCAAATGACTTTGAACCATGATTATGGCCAACCGTGAAAAGGAGGCTTGTTTCCCTGTGGCCTGGGACCACTTATTTTACAAAATGAAACACTTCTCTCTATAACAAGTTAAATTTCTAACATGATACAGGAGAACTACTTGGTCTCGCAGAAAAGTATGGTCATTTTTCATTTGTTTACTGTTAAATATTCCCTACCTGCTTACTATGTGCCAAGCACTCAGTAAGAGTACTTAAGAAGTAAATCGTAAGGTTAAATACTGAAATCGTTGTCTGGGTTTTTAAACTCTTACGTTCTATACATACAACCAGAAGACAGTTTCCAACAACATAACATCTTAGTCTGAGGTCTAAAAAGTAGGTTATTAATGATAATTGGGTAGAAATCCGGCTAAACTTTTTAAATGTCTAAAATATTCTGAAATAAATGATTTTGATGTAACATAGGTTAGATTTTAGCCTATACTTGATAATGTTACAATTCAATTTAGTAGAACATGTATTGCCCAGATCCACGGGTCAGCAAGCTTTTTCTGTAAAGCATTAGATAGTAAATATTTGAGGTTTTGCAGGCCAGATGGTTTCTGTCACAATTATTCAACACAGCCCTGCAGTGCAAACGTAGATAATACAAACATTAATGGGCGTAGCTGTGATCCAATAAAACTTTACAGACACTGAAATTTGATTTTCATATAATTCTCATGTGTCACAAAATATTATTTTGATTTTTTTCAATCATTTAAAAATGTGAAAAATCATTCTTAGCTCATGAGTGAGCTCTATAAAAACAAGTAGTAGGGTGAGTTTAGTCCAAGAACCTGGTGTCCCAGTTTTGAGTTTCCCCGAAGTCGGGCTGAGGCAAGGGTTTGGGGGTGCAGGTAGTTTATTTGGGAGGTGACCCCAGGAAGCAGGAATGAAGGAGCATAGAGAGAGAGAGATATTGGAAAACAGATCTGTTACTGAGGGCAGCTGGACTCTATCCCACTGGGTACGCTCTGAGAAACTGGTAGAATGTGCACTAGACATTCTCCTCTGAAGGATGGGAGGTTGCTCCTGACGGCAGTACTTTAAATAATTAAGTAATTTAAAGCGTGGAGAACAAAAGCGTCATATGCCTAAGCTTTCACCTCGAGGCACAGATTAAAATCAAAGATTTTCTATAACACGCTTTAAAACATTTTCTCTCTTACAGCAATAAAAATAAAATATCCAAAAATCTAACTCAGACTTTGAGTCTGATCAAATCCAAGTTTGCTTGCTGAATTACAGTATCAGTTGGATTCACAGCCCTGCCACGTCTTTGATGTGAGTGAAGGCAGTGCCCTAGAAAGAGTGCAATTCCAGCAATTTGAATGGAAATATCTGGAACACTTTGAAGAATACCCTGAATCCTCAACTCCCCATGAAGTGCTTCCCACTGGGCCTCCTGAGTCTGCAGAGCAGTTCTCCTACCCTTGCTTAGAGAAACTCTTACTTCCTGGCCTGTGTGCCCTCGTGGAACAAAATTAATATTTTGTAGCCCACCAGTCATTGTCACTCAGTCAATAACCATAATCAGATTCCAGCCCTGGGAGAGAGGTTGAGTGTGGCATCAAACTTGGGAAGAGAAGGCTTATATAATGGAAGACCTTTAGGAATTTGTTCAATTATAAGAGCAAAAATCAGAGGGATATTTGTGGGAACAGATCTTGAGGATTTTGAACCCAAAGGGAAGAATATATAAAGGAAGAATAAAAAAAGAATGTATTTCACAACAAAAACAACACATATTTCAGTATGGAAATGCTGGGGCATAACTACAGGAGAAGATACTCTGGAGTAGATGGACACTTGCCCCTATCACCATGCATGCAGCAGTTACAAATGCCCATGGATTCAGGCGTGCTATGTTAGCAATACATGCCTGTGTTAGTATGAGTTTCCTATTGCTGCTGTAACAAACTACCACAAACTTAGTGGCTTTTAAAAACAACACAAATCTATACTTTTACAATTGTGGAGGTCAGAACTCTGAATTGGTCTCCTTGGACTAAGATCAAGGTGTCAGCAAGGTTGCATTCCTTTCTGAATGCTCCAGAGGAGAATTCACCTTCTTGCCTTTTCTAGCTTCCAGAGGCTGCGTGCATTCCTCAGCTCATGGCGCCTTCTCCACCTTCAAAGCTAGCAATCTTAAGACCCTTGCGAATCAATGAAACAGAATAGAGAGCCCAGAAATAAACCCACACACCTACGGTCAATTAATCTATGACAAAGGAAGCAAAAATATACAATGGAGAAAAGACAGTCTCTTCAGCAAGTGGTGTTGGGAAAGTTGGAGACAGCTTCATGTAAATCAATGACGTTAGAACACACCCTCATACCATACACATAAATAAACTCAAAATGGCTTAAAGACTTAAACATAAGTTGACATGACACCATAAAACTCCTAGAAGAGGATATAGGCAAAACATCCTCTGACATAAATTGTAGCAATGTTTTCTTAGGTCAGTCTCTCAAGGCAAAAGAAATAAAAGCAAAAATAAACAAATGGGACCTAATTAAACTTAAAAGCTCTCGCACAGCAAAAGAAACCATAAAAAAAAACACAACCTATTTATGGGAGAAAATATTTGCAAATGATGCAACTGACAAGCGATTCATTTCCAAAATATACAAACAGCTTATACAGCTCAATATCATAAAACAAACAAAAAAAAAAACAATCAAAAAAATGGGCAGAAGACCTAAATAGACATTTCTCCAAAGAAGACATACAGATGGCCAACAGGCACGTGAAAAAATGTTCGACATCACTTATTATTAGAGAAATGCAAATCAAAACTACAATGAGGTATCGCCTCACACCAGTCAGAGTGGCCATTATTAAAATATCTACAAACAATAAATGTTGGAGCAGGTGTGGAGAAAAGGGAACCCTCCTATACTCTTGGTGGGAACGTAAATTGGTATAGCCACTATGGAAAACAGTATGGAAGTTCCTTCAAAAACTAAAAATAAGTGAGGTGGATGGACCTAGAGTCTGTCATACAGAGTGAAATAAGTCAGAAAGAGAAAAACATATACCGTATGCTAACGCATATATATGGAATCTAAAAAAAAAAAAGGTCATAAAGAACCTAGAGGGGGCTACCCTGGTGGCGCAGTGGTTGAGAGTCCGCCTGCCGATGCAGGGGACACGGGTTCGTGCCCCGGTCCGGGAATATCCCACATGCCGCGGAGCGGCTGGGCCCGTGAGCCATCGCCGCTGAGCCTGCGCGTCTGGAGCCTGTGCTCCGCAACGTGAGAGGCCGCAACAGTGAGAGGCCCGCGTACCGCAAAAAAAAAAAAAAAAAAAAAAAAAAGAACCTAGGGGCAGGACAGGAACAAAGACGCAGATCTACTAGAGAATGGACTTGAGGACACGGGGAGGGGAAAGGGTAAGCTGGGACAAAGTGAAAGAGAGGCATGGACATATATACACTATCAAACGTAAAACAGATAGCTAGTGGGAAGCAGCCGCATAGCACAGAGAGATCAGCTCCGTGCTTTGTGATCACCTAGAGCGGTGGGATAGGGACGGTGGGAGGGAGGGAGACGCAAGAGGGAGAAGATATGGGGATATATGTATATGTATAGCTGATTCACTCTGTTATACAGCAGAAACTAACACACCATTGTAAAGCAGTTATACTCCAATAAAGATGTTAAAAAAATAAAAATAATAAAAAATAAATAAAAGTGGTGGGGTCTGGCCCTTCTCCCTGTCATTGGTTGCCAAGAAGGGAACCTGAAAAATCAAAGAACCTCCCCCGAAGGAAAGAAACTATTTTTAAACTCCTATTTGTGCTAATGCCTATTTCACCTAGTCTCTCTTTGGCCCTTGTGGCAAGAAAAGGGAGCTGAGGAAAACTGTACCTTGAATGAGCCTTACCATGTTCCTGATAAAGTGAGGAGAAAGAACCCCATAATTAGTATGCAGGAAGCAGAATGGGGTAAAATTGTCCAAGAAGCAGCAATATAATCTTTTATTGGGCCTCTAGTGGTATCAAGAAGTTCATTACCACCCAAGAACTCCATGAGTTCAACCTTGCGCTGGCTGCCAGCTCCTTAGTGCCAAGCTCTCCATGTTTGTGACTCCAGAAGGATTTGTCTGGAATCCAATGATAATATATTTCATAGACCATGGATTTAGAGCCCAGTGAGTTGAATGATGTGAAACGTCAGCGTGCAAAATGTTTCAGTGAAGAAAATGGGTCAAAGGCAAAATGGGGATTATGACTCTGAGGACAGGTAACTTTTATATGGCCTCGGTCACTATATGGTGAATTTCTTGGGAGAACATGCCCACCTAGGCTGGGGGGATCCATTAGGGGGAGTCAGAGAAGTAAATGCAAGGAAGTGAGAGGAAGGAAAAACCTCCATTTTCCTCAGCATTTAAAATATTCTCTCATCAGTGCCCTTTGAGATTCATTCAGTTCTTGCTTTCTTCATGAAAAGTCTCTTAAAACATACATGAGGCATACCCGTGTTCATAGCAGCATTATTCACAATAGCTAAAATGTGGACTCAACCCATGCGTTCAGTTCACATTTTATAATAATAAAATATTTTATAATAATAAAATAAATATTTTTTTAAAAAAAGAATTAGCAGGAAAAAAAGGGAAAATCTGGCTAGATTGTGCCAGAGGTGAAGTTCTAGGTGAAGTCCTGGGGCTGGAGCTACATTTGGCTGAAGTAGCAGGAATATGCCCCACATGGACTGAGATCCCAGGAAGCTGGTATCAGGGTCCAGACAGGAAAACAGACACCATGCCAGGTAGTTTAATAGAAAAGATTTAATCTAGAGAATTCACTGAACTGTTGTCAAAGAAACCATAAGACAAAATCAGGAAACTAAAGCAGCAACCTGTCCCTATATGAGAGATTAAAGTTAGTGGAATTTAAAGGTTTGGAGGAAGAGCCCCATGGAATTGGAGCCCAGCCCTGGGGGCATGGGTGGAAGGGGCAGGCACTGCCCAGCTGGTCCTGGTATCTCTGAGGAGTACAATGGGGCTAGTTCTGGGAGTGTGGCAAGTACTGAAACCAATTGCCACTGTCAGAGTGAAGAACCATTGCTGTGTTGACATTAACTGAAGGAACAAAAGTGGACAGGAAGGAACAGGTCCCTTCTCCTCCCAACTTTGAAGTCTCCATCTAGTGCCCCCTACTGGCAGAGCCTAACAGGGCATCAGCTGGCAAAGGTTTGCAAAGTGCCATCCCCAGCATGACAAAATACAATGCTGTCCAGTCTGGTTGTCACTAGCTACAAGTAGCCATTTAAGTTTCAATTTAAATACATGGAAATTAAATAAAATTAAAAATTCAGTTCCTCACTTGCACTAGCTACATTTGGATTGCTCAAGAGCCACATGTGGCTAGTGGCTATTATGTTGGACAGCACAGCAGTAGGAGATGGTGATGCCCTAAATCACATAAGAAGGAACACAGTGCATCTTGTAAGTTTCACTTTCTATGCTGTATCTTCAGACCCAGAGAAACCATCCATACTCTAGCAAAGGTGATCTTTCTTCAAACAAATAATGGTATTATGCCATTAAAAAAAGGACTCTTCTTCAATACAATGACGGTGGTGGTAGTGATGGTGGTGGTAGTGGCAATATTTTATTAAGCATTTACATTTAGAGCCACGTCCTGTGCAAAGTATTTTGGTTTCAGTATTTCATTTACTAGCACAACACTAAGAGCTAAGTACTTTTTGGATCCCATCTTACAGATGTAGAACCTGGAGTTTAGAGTGGGTAAGGAACTCGTCAAAGCCACACAGTTGACTGCAGAGCCCTTGACTTAACCTCTGGCATACATTGTCTCAGGCTGTCAAAGGGAGCTGATATTTCACAAAGAGGAGATTTTATTTGCTTGCCATTTTTCAGTAGAACATTATTTCCTCAGAAAAAAATAAATTACACCAAGAAAACCAACAATTAATAATGGGGCTTAATAACATAAGGAATTATGACAATGAAAGTAATTTCACTTCAGTAAAATTCACTCCCAGCAGACTTGCAACAACCAAACGGGGAGAAGTAAAGGTTCTTTCTGGTTTTGTGATGAGTCATCACACTCCATCAGATTCAATGCGTAGAAATATCTTGGATTGAATCCTTCACCTTTCGATTATGATGTTTGCAAGATGATTGCTTAATTTATGAGTAGAGACTAAAACTTCGTCTGCCCTCATTTTCTGTTGCGTTAACAATGCAGTTATCTAAGTTATGCTAATCAGAGGCCACATGATCAAAACGTGGTTGGGTCAATCATAAGCTTTGTGATATTGAATAGCTATGAAGTTCCTCTAAGTCTTGGTTTCCTTACCTCATAGGGATATTGTGAGGATTAAATTAGATCACGGATATACGTAAACAATCTTGAACATTCTTTGACATGTATAACTGTGCTATTATTAATGGATTTTAGGTGGCCCTCTAACAGAAGGCAAAAGAGACAGAAACAATTATTTCTTGTCTTTTAAGCATATCTACATTCATTTGTTCACTCAACAAATGTTTGTCAAATGCCTACTATGTGCCATGCACTGTTCCAGGTTCTTGGGATACATCAACGAACACACCAGACAAAAATCTGTGCCATTATGGAGCTAACATTATATCTAGTGAGCACTCGTTCTGTAAAAGACATTAACCCCATTTGTCACAAATATAAATAGGAATCTTCCCTGTCTTTAAGAAGTTTATATTCTATTACCTTAAAAGCTTGTAAAACACCCTCTAAAAGGAACAACATTTATTAACATATGAAGTATTCCTGGAAACAGGAATTAAATATATAGTGGGGAAAGATGCTAATTCAGGTATCAGAGAATCTAGGTTCTAGCCCTATCTCTGCCTCTAACTTCTTGTATTATCAATTATACTCTGTGAGCTTCAGTTTTTCTCACCTGCCAAAATGGGAGTAGGTATTTTCAACAATAAAGTTATATTTTCTATACATCTACTATAATCATACTAGCAAGACAGGCCACATTTATGAAGACTAGAAAAATATACTTTTCATAGTTAATATCATAATCAGAGGCACTACTATCATGTATAACTTGAGATGCAACCTTACAGAGGAATACTTAGTTTTTCTACTGAAGGTAGCAAAAGCAGCTGTTTGGATAGTCGCAAAAGCAGAGTCTGAGACAAAGAGATCATCTCAGCAGAGTGTTGGTAATTTGTTTGAGGGGAATCCCAAGAAGTTGTAGTAAGGGAAAGGATCAGTGAGACGGGAGAAAGCCAACGTCAGGGTGTGTTAATAAAGTTGCTGTTGTAGCAAATGGGACGCAGTCTTGTCAGGACTTCTGAGAAAAGATGGAATACCTGCTTGCCAGAATAATCCATCCAAAGGAGAGGAGTGTGGTGCATTTTTTCACGGGTCCCATTCCTGACTGATTGAGGATTGCCCCAAGGGTGTCAACAGGCTCACCTTCTGAGCCCAGCAGCTTCCATGGCTTCAGCTCTGAGAAGGCCATGAGACAGAAAGCACGGTGCGAGTTTAAAATGTGACACTGCTATAGGTTGAACTGTGTTCCTCCACAGAATTTATATGTTGGAGTTCTAACCTCCAGCGCCTCAGAAGGTAACATTATTTGAAGATAGGTTCTTTACAGAGGTAATCAAATTAAAATGAGTTCATTAGGATAAGCCCTAATCCAATACGACTGGTATCCCTAGAAAAAGGGGAAAATTTGGACACAGATATAAGCACACAAGGAGAATATCACATGAAGACTGAAGTTCTGCTACCACAGCCAAGGAACTGCCAGGTGCTAGGACAGAAGCCGGGAACAGACCTTCCCTAGCACCTTTGGAGGGAGCATGGCCTGTCAACAACTTGATCTGGAATTCCTAGCCTCCAGAACTGTGAGACAATTCATTTCCGTTGTGTAAACCACTCAGTCCACCCGATTTTGTCACTGCAGCTTTAGCAAACTGATACAGACGTTGTTGTGGTGCATCTGAGCGCGCAAGGAACTGTGCGACACAGCAATGGCTGAAGTTAGAAGTAGGTGAGGGAGATGACATGGGCACTAAAGACATCTACAGAGTCCCTAGAAGGAGGATGTGCTGGAGCTGAGCAATTACCCTGCCGCTTCTCAGCTCCACTTCAAGAAAGGGTGAGAAAGCTACAACCTGCAACGGCTAGACCTATAACCCAGAATGTCAAAAGGTGTGTTCTGTATGTTCATTATACTTGAAGCAGTGATAAACCCTCCTATTATCCTCTCAATTGTTAATATACCTTTTCCTCCTAAGGTGGCCATTGAGAGCCCATGTCCTCTTTTATATGAACCAATTACATTTGTTAACACATTTGAAAAAGGGACATTTTAACAGCCTGGTTTCCAGAGCAGCCTCCATTCTTTCTAGGGTAAGAATGACAAAAACAAAAAATGGATGACAACTGTGTTACACCTAAAAATCTTACATTTATATTCATAATATTTTATATTGGGAAAGGTTTAAAAATTGTAATGAATCCACTCAAATGTGTCATAGAAATGCCGTGGAAATTGGGAGCACGGGTTTTGCCTGAAATTTGAGATTCTTTAACTAGGTCAGGAATATCTTCCTAAAAGCGCTGCGCTTAGACACTGTCATTCTGTACTTTCCCTCCGAAAGCATCAATCTCAAAAGAAATATGTGCACAAATTAGTGAGAGGAGTTTTTCAAGACACTGAATATGTTTGATCTGAAGAAAAAGCAAGGCTCTCCACAGAAGTTAGTCACTTCATCATGCCCTACTTTGGTTAGAACCTGACTCTCCCTCCCCACCTGGCTGACCTGTCCCTCCCTGAAGCTAAGCAATTTTCTGGGATGAATATATACATTGAACCCTGTTGGCCAACAGAAATCAGAGGCTAGGTTTCAATATTAATGCCCCATTTAAAAAAAATTAGACCTATTGCCTCATTGTAAAAGGAGTTGTAATTTGTCAAGAGTTAAAAACACAAAAAGTAAGTTGGAAGTAATCTAGACACTTTGTCATAAATATTTCATTTATAATACTGTAAATTGAAAAACGGAAACGTGCCATTTAGTATCTGTGTTGTTGGATAAGGAATTTAAAGTGCAGGTTTTTTCTAACATGAATTTTCACTTCTTTTTTTCACCATGTGGTACATTAGATCCCCAGAACTTATTCATCTTATAAATGGAAGTTTGACCAACATCTCCCAATATCTTCCACCCCTCAGCCCCTGACAACCTGCATTCCACTCTCTATTTCCACGAGTTCAATGTTTTTATTTTATTTTTAAACAGTTTATATTCATAGTTAATATTTTTTTAATATTTATTTATTTGGCTGTGCCGGGTCTTAGTTGCAGCACGTTGGATCTTCATTGCCTCGTGCGGGATCTTCACTGTGGCATGTGGGATCTTTAGCTGCAGCATGTGGGATCTAGTTCCCTGACCAGGGATTGAACCTGGGCCCCATGCATTGGAGAGCGGAGCCTTAGCCACTGGACCACCAGGGAAGTCCTGAGTTCAATGTTTTTAGATTCTATATATAAGTGAGATTGTACACCATCTTTCTTTCTCTGTTTGACTTATTTCACTTAGCATAATGCCCTCAAGGTCTATCCATGTTGCCACAAATGGCAAGATTTCCTTCTTTTTTACGGTTGATATTCCATCGTATACGTATATAACCACATTTTCTTTACCCATGCATCTGTCAATGGACACTTATGTTGTTTTGAAAGTGAGGTATTAAACTTCCCTACTATTATTTATTGTTGTCTATTACTCCCTTCAGATGTTAGTATTTGCTTAATATATTTAGGTGCTCCACTACTGGGTTGATATATATTTACAATCATTATATCCTCTTGATGATCCCTTTATCATTATATAATGACCTTGTCTCTTATTACAGTATTTGACTTAAAGTCTATTTCACCTGATATAAGTATAGCGACCCTGTCCTCTTTTAGTTTCCATTTTCATGAAATATCTTTTTCCATCCCCTCACTTTCAGCTTATCTGTATCCTTGAAGCTGAAGTGAGAGTCTTGTAGGCAGCATATAGTTGGGTCTCGTTTTTCATCCATTCAACCACTCTACAACTTTTGATCAGAGAATTTAATCCACTTACATTTAAAGTAATTATTGATAGGTAAGGACTTACTATTGCCATCTTGTCAATTGTTTTCTGGCTGTTTTGTATGTCCTTTGTTACTTTCTTCCTCTCTTGCTGCCTTTCTATGCAAACTGATAAATTTCCATGTTGGTATACTTTGATCCCCTTCTCTCAATTTTGTGTGTATCCACTACAGGATTTTTCTTTGTGGTTACCCTGAGGCTTACTTGAAACATGTTATAGAGATAATAGTCTATTTTAAGCTGATAAGAACTTAACTTTGATTACACAGAAAACTCTATCCTTTTACTCCCACCCCCACATTTTATGGGTTTTTTTTTTTTTTCGGTATGCGGGCCTCTCACTGTTGTGGCCTCTCCCGTCGCGGAGCACAGGCTCTGGACGCGCAGGCTCAGCAGCCATGGCTCACGGGCCCAGCCGCTCCGCAGCATGTGGGATCTTCCCGGACCGGGGCACGAACCCATGTCCCCTGCATCAGCAGGCGGACTCTCAACCACTGCGCCACCAGGGAAGCCCAGAGCTGTATCTATTTTTAATACTTTCATCCTTAACCTTTATACTAGAGTTAACTGGTTAACACTCCACCATATTATAGTATTAGAGTATGTGAATCTGACTACACTTATCTTACCAGTGTGTTGTATATTTTTGTATGTTTTCATATTACTAGTTACTGTGCTTTCATTTCAGCTTGAAGAACTCCTTTCAGCATGTCCTATAAGGCAGGTCTAGTGGTGATGAGCTCCCTCAGCTTTTGATAGGAAAAGTCTTTATCTCACCTTCATTTCTTAAGGACAGCTTTGCTGGGTAAAGTATTCTTGGCTGGCTGCTTTTCTTTTTCTTTCAGCCCTTTGAATCTACCATTCCATTCTCTCTTGGCCTAGAAGGTTTCTGCTGAATAATCCACTGATAGCCTTATGGGGGTTCACTTAAATGAGAGAAATTTTTTCTCTTGCTGTTTAAAAATCCTCTCTTTGTCTTTGACTTTAGACAGTTTTATTATAATGTATCTTGGAGAAGATCATTTTGGATTGAAATTTGGGGGTACCTATTAGCTTCACAAACTTGAATTTCCAAGTCTCTCCCCAGGTTTGGGAAGTTCTCAGCCATTATTTCTTTAAATAAGCTTTCTACCCCTTCTCCCTCTCTTATTCTTCTAGGACTCCAGTAATGCGTAGATTATTTCTGTTAATGGTATCCCTAAGGACCATAGGCTTTCTTCACTTCTTTTCATTCTTTTTTCTTTCTCTCTCTCTCCTTTTTTTGTTCCAACTGCACTGCATGGCCTGCGGGACCTCAGTTCCCCAATCAGGGATTGAACCTGGGCCACAGCAGTGAAAGCCCAGAATTCTAACTACTAGGCCACCAGAGAACACCCTCATTCTTTTTACTTTTTGTTCCTTTGATTGGATAATTTCAAATGATTTGTCTTTGAATTGACTGATTCTTTCTCCTTTTGGTCCTATCTGCTGTTGAAGCTCTCTATTGAATTTTAGTTCAGTCACTGTTTTTTTCAGCTCTGATATTTCTTTTACTTTTTTCTGTCCTTTTGTTGAACTTCTAATTTTGTTCTTGTATTGTTTTCTTGATTTCATTAAATTGATTATTTGTGTTGTAGCTCTCTGAACATCTTTAGAACAATTATTTAAAGAATTAATTATTTAAAGAATTATTTCATTCTTTGTTGGGCAATCCCTGTATCTTCACCTCTTTGGTGTCAGTTACTAGAGGTTTCCTGTGTTCCTTTGGTGAAGTCATGTTTCCCTGAATCTTTGTGATCTCTATAGCCTACCACAGGTGTCTATACATTTGAAGAAGCAGTCACCTCTTCCACACTTTACTGGCTGAAAGGAAAGGAAAGGAAAGGAAAGACCTTCACCTGTGGGTGGGGCATATTGGAGTATGCTATGACCCTGGGCCTAGTGGTACAAGGTGCCAGGTGCAGGGGTATGTGGCAACTCTGGGTCTGAGAGGCTGTGGTGACTTGGTGGTTCTGGGTACCATGGCCCACAGCATCAACAACTGCACGGTCCTTGGTGAGCACTTTAGGGGGTCCACAGAGGCTACAAGGGATGTTGGGGTCCTCTAGGACACTGTTACAAATATGTCTTGTGTGTAATCAGATGAGTGACATGCTTCTGTTTACCTGGAGCCAGGTAATGGTCCAGGTTGAAAAGTCCAGAGTCATAACCAAGGCAGAAGTGGGGAGGAAAAAGACAGGTTATAATTTTAAAGGCAGAATCAACAGTTTGTTGACTGACAGATCCTGCGGATGAAGACTGAGGGAGAGGAAAATGAAAGATGAAGGATGATGCAAAGGTTTTTAGGTTGGATGACTGAGTGATTTGCTGTTAATTAAACTAGAGGACACCAGAGGAGAAAGGATAAAAGGAAAGATAATGAGCTGTGTTACTGTGGTGAAGATGCCTTTATGAGATACCTTTGAGATATGCAGTTAGAATCATGGGTTTGGATCTAAGGAGAAAAGTGGGGCTACATACATTTGGAAGTCATCTGTGAATATGGAAGGCGAAGAAAGTGCCGCCATAATAAATGTTTTCAAAATTATCTCATTTAATGTCCATGACAATTCTGAGCTGTACATTATTTTTACTGATGAGGACACTGAGATTCTAAAAGACTAAATCACTTCCCCAAAATCATATAGCTAATAAGTGGTAGAACTGGCATTCAAATAACTCTTATTAAATACAAAGTCCATGTTCTTTCCTCTGTGTCTAGCTGACGCTCTCTAAGTCATGGCAATGATAGACTCTTCCATGAAAAGCCTATAGGATGAGGAGAGAACAGGTACATACAATATTGGGTGTGATGGAAAAATCAAATGTAGTCAGTTTGTAGTTTACATTCCAAATGGAGAATGTAATAAATGGTGTGATTGAGAGAGAGACAGTAGCCACCCTGCTACAGTGATTCTCACACGTATTAATGGCTTCCTAGGGAAATTTTCATTATGCTCTTTGAGTGAATGTGACTTTCAGACTTGGCAAAATAAAGAGAAATCAAGAACACTTAGGTAGCAATAAAAGAAAGGTGTCTTGGATCTCCAGCCTCTTAGTTTCAATATGATGCTTTAAATGTTGTAAAGTGGCCATTAGGTTGCCAAATTGGTAGTTGACCACTAACCAGACACATCTCCATTTTAAGTTGAATACCTTTGTAGCTTCTTTTACTACATCTCTGGTGAAGAGGCTGTAACTTCCATCTTAGGTTTTATTTTCAAGAAAAGGAAATACAAACTTTGGGGTAGACACTGAAAAAGAATAACTCTATTCTCTATTAAATGCTTCAGTATTTTCAAAATTAATACATTTACTCATGTATTCAATGTATCTTCATTAACAAGACACTTCCCTTGCCTTCTAGGTTACAACAGTTGAGCTGGGGAAAGAGTGCAGGCTTCAACCATGAGTAGTTTCAATGAGAAGAAGCTAGAAGAGAAGAAGCAGTGAAGATGTAGACTCACCCTTGAGGAGAGGGAGAGATAATGTGATGCAGAGCACAGGTGGGAATATTAGCCTGTGAAAAGAGGACATCAACTTTCAAGAATAACAGCCAGAGGAGAAGAAAAGATTGGATACAAAAGCAGTTTGATGACAAGAAAATTAAGGGAATTTGTGTCTAGTGGCTTCTATTATTTTTCCTATGGAATTTTCTTCTGAAAATCAAGAGGAAAGGTTCAAACTAGCAGAAAAATTTAGAACAATATTTTGTCTTTCATAGGGCTTTTACTCTGTTCCAAACACAAAGATGTCTACACCCAAACATGAGATAACAGAATTACTGGAGCTGCAAAGTCAATTCTGAGTGCAAAGAGACAAGGACCAAGGCAATGTAATATGGTCCAAGAATGAAGCTCACCGATGGGAGGCTTGGCTTGGACATAGGATGAAACTGGAAAATACTGAGAAGCAAAGAAAAGTCACCACTACAGGTCTGTTGCTTCGCCTAGACATTTGACAGGCCCCTTCCCATATAAATAAGTGGTCAAGATCCCTTTGAGTGCCTAAAAAGCAGGTATTTCATGATTTTTACTGATGGGAGAGTAAAGCAGTTCGCCTTAAGCTTGGCTGCATAATGGAATCACCCAGTGTGGTAGTCATCTATTGCTGTATAACAAATTACCACAAAAGTTAGCAGCTTAAAACAAAGAACGTTTACTACCCCATGCAGTTTCTGTGGATCAGGAATTTGGGAATAGCTTAGGTGGGGGATCTGGCTCAGCATCTCTCATGAGGCTGCACTCAAGATGTCAGCTTGGGCTGCAGTCATCTGAAGGCTTGACTGGGGTTTCCAAGATGGCACACTCACAAGACTATTGGCAGAAGGCTGCATTAGTCTAGGTTCTCCAGAGAGGAACCAATAGGATATAAATGTGTATAAAATAAGTAATTGTCTTGCACACTTACTGAGGCTGAGAAGTCCCAAGACCTGTAGTCAGCAAGCTAGAGACCCACAAGAGCCAATGTTGTAGTTCCAGTCCAAGTACAATAGCCCAAGAGCCAGGAGAGCTGACGGTGTCAGTTCCAGTCCCAAAGCCAGCAGGCTTGAGACCCAAGAAGAGCAGCTGTTTCAGTTAAGGTCTGAAGGCAGGAAGACTGATGTCCCAGCTCAAGGACTTAGGCAAGAGGAGTTCCCTCTTAGTCTTTTTGTTCTATTTAGGTCTTCAGTTGATTGCATGAGGCCCATCCAATCTGCTTTGCTCAGTCTATCTATTCAAATATTAATGTCATCCCGAAACACCCTCACAGACAAACCCAGAATAATGTTTGTCCAAGTGTCTGAGCACCCCATGGCCCAGTCAAGCTGACACATAAAATTAACCATCACAAAGGGCTCAGTTCCTCGCTGGCTGTTGGTAGGAGGCCTCAGTTCCTTATAACATGAGATCCTCTCTAGGGCTGCTCGAGTGTCCTCATGGCCATGGTAGCTGGCTTCCCCCAAAGCATGTGATTCAAGAGAGAAAGCCAGGAGGAAGCCTCAGAGTGTTTTATGAGCTAGTATTGGAAGTCATATGGTCACTGCCTCCATATATTCTTGTTAGAAGCAAGTCACTAAGTCCAGCTCACTCTCAGTGAGCTGAAGGAATTAAGTTTTACCTCTTGAAGAAAGGAGTATCACAAAATGTGTGGGTGTATTTTTAAACCACTGAATCTGACAGATTTAAAAATACTGACACCTAGCTACCTATCACACCTAGCCCTTCTGATTTAATTAGTCTGGGATTTTTTTTTTTTTAAAGATCGCCAGGTGATTCTAATGAGCAGCCAGGTCTTCCCTCTATCATCTGCATCTACTCTTGTGTCTCTGAAGACACAAGTCCTTAGACAGCAAGCACACAGCCCTGTGATTTGCGCTTTACCAGCCCCAGTGTTGCACCATATCATGCCAGTGGGTGTGAAAACGTCCTCTGATAAAGAACTCAATTTCATTAAAGGAAATATTTAAATAATCAAAATGCTTCCTTTTTTTTTTTTTTTGCTGTACGCGGGCCTCTCACTGTTGTGGCCTCTCCCGTTGGGGAGCACAGGCTCCGGACGCGCAGGCTCAGCGGCCATGGCTCACGGGCCCAGCCGCTCCGCGGCATGTGGGATCTTCCCAGACCGGGGCACGAACCTGTGTCCCCTGCATCAGCAGGCGGACTCTCAACCACTGCATGAACCTCTTTTTCACTTGTTTTTTCACATATGTTTGTGTATGTGTTTATGTGTATTAGATCATAACAAAACCGTTTATCCTTCTGGTGGGGGAATCATGTTTTTAAAAGTTTGAAAAACAGAGCTCGCAGCATAATAATGATTCCTAGATTGCCTTCCATCTAAAGGACCACTAGACCCTCGCACTGCTAACACAGCCACCCCTCCTCCATTTCTTTTTATTAACACCATGTTCCCAGGCCAACAGTACTGGTGCCTGCTAGGAAAAAAATGAATTGCAAAGACTCCAGGCCTTAGGAAACACAAAGAACAGGGCAAGATGGAAAATAAGAAGAGCTTTGTGGCTTATTCTCCTTTAAGAGCTCTGTGATTTCCTTGAAACCTTGGGACCGAGGCCATATGACCTGTCTTCCTCTCTTCTTGTGGCTATTTAGGCAAGAGAGTCAAAGATAAATGGATCACGGCTCCTCCTGAAGGTGCTCCTGGACTGACAGCAAAGAAGGACGTTTCAGATAGTACCATTGTAAGGTGATGCTGTGAGTGATTTATTGAGGGTGCTACCAAGGATAAGATGTTCTGAAAAGATAACTAGGAGTTTCCCTATCAGAGGAGAGGAGGAAGGACCCTCCAGGCAGAGAATGGAATATGCAGGGTATGTGAAAGGAATGGCGAGGCCATGGAGCCAGGCACCTCATAGGATGGTATGGTATCACATGATGTGGCTAAAACATTGGGTCACAGGGCAGAATGTCAGACCATAGGGTAAGGAGGGAGGGCAGAGACCAGGTCACAGAGGGAAAGGCTTGGTGGTTATACTAAAGAGTTCAGGCATTACCCTGTAGTCATGGAAAACCACCCAGGGGTCTTAAGTTGTAATAAAACAATCAGATTTGCAACACAGAAGGGTCATTGTGTAAGGACGCCAAGACCGATTGCTGAGATCAGGGGCAGTAAGCTTTTGGAGGCAGGAAAGTTTGATAGGACCCTGTTACCATAGATCATGTAAGACGTGATGGGGACCTTCATCACAGTGGTGGGAAGGCAGAGGAGAAAATGGAAATAAGAGATTGAAGAGATAGAATCAAGAAAATTTGGCGACTGGTGAAGAACCAAGAAGAGTCTTGGGTAACTCCCATCCTTCTCAATTGGGTGTCTGCATGGGTGGTGGTACTATTCTTTAGGACAGGAATTGTGGGAGGAGAAGAAACACTGGGCACAGATGATAAATTCAGTTTGGGCTAAACTGAATTAATGTGAATATAGGACATCCAAATGAATTAGGATATTAGATAATTGAATCTGGTACCTTCTTTTGTTTTCTAAGCTGAAATGCAATCAAACAACCCAAGAAATGTATAGGCCTTAAGTCAAGCAACACTTTCCTTTAAAGTCACCAGGCAGTGGTTTCTACTATGGTCCTTGAAAATGTATTTCAGGAGAAAAGATTCAGCATGCACTGAATACAAGAAATTCTGGAAAAACTAGGGCCCCAATGCTGCTATCTTCAGATCTAGGTACTGCTGAGACTTGAATAAATTCTCTTCATTCCAGGATATGAAGACCAACCTTCATTTTGAGAGCCAAGACATTTGCAGTGGTGGAAAAGAGTCATGAATTTGTCTCTGACTCCAAGAAAGCTACTGTTTTTTACATGCCAAAAGGACTGGGTTCTGAATCATTTAGCCTTGAGCTCTCCCAAAGGGAGTAACGTTTATTCCTAGGGACAAATGTGCAGATCACCCAGGGATTTCGAGACCTGTCGATTAGCCACAGGCATGTATGGTGCTGAAGCAAAGCAGACGTGCTACTTGGATTTCAGCAATAAACTTGGTGCCAGAAAATGTTATTGCAGAACAAGACTCCAGTTTAATCTGTTACCTTAAAGACCTCCGGAATTCTTTCCGCCACTCAATATTTTAAAATGATCACCATGTGTTTCCTCACCGATGAAGAGATTGCATTTTGAAATACCTTAGATAAGCTACCCACTAATAACTCTGGGTGTGTGTAGGTGGGGGAGCGGGGGAGGGGTGGGGTGGGGCAGAGGAGTGTTGGGGAGGAAAAGAAGCTCACGCCAACCTGACAAGCTTCTTTTTTTTTTCTGGGGGGGAGGGGAGGAGGGCAGAAGGAGCATCATGTAGCTATCAGTAAAGTTAAAATAAGAAAAAGTGTCAGAAGTAAAAATTTAGCACGTTTCTGCCTTCCAATACCATGCCTGGTGTTCATCCTCGGCCCACAGAGGTAACAGATATAGTTCTGCTGATGTGGGTTAGATTTCACCCTCTTTTCCAAGTTCATTACTCACCTCAATCCCTTTTCAGATTGTTAAAGAACTACCTGTCTCTGCCAGTTGTTGGGGGGGGCGTGCCTTGAAGAAAGTAGAGCAAACTCAAAAGGCTAGGGCCCGCTTCTCAGCTCCACGCCATTTAGCAGAGCTAAGAAATCAAGAAATCAAAAGCTACAGTTTGGCAAAATGGATTCGACTTCTGTTTCCCTAACCTACAGCTCCAGTTCTGATACCACCCAAGTTCCAATCCTGACTTTTTAGTGGCTTTTCTATGCCACTCTGTCCGCTCAAACTCCACAGGTTGAAATTGTATTTATCATCTCCTCCTTTTCACCCTACTAGCCAGCACTTCTGGCTTTTGTCTTTGAACCCACCCTTCCTGAATTCTCCTGATCCCCCAAAAATAGACGTGTGAGTCTCACTCATAGGCTACATGACTCACTCTTTTTTTTTTTTTTTTTTTTTTTTTTTTTTTTTTGCGGTACGCGGGCCTCTCACTGTTGTGGCCTCTCCCGTTGCGGAGCACAGGCTCCGGACGCGCAGGCTCAGCAGCCATGGCTCACGGGCCCAGCCGCTCCACGGCATGCGGGATCTTCCCGGACCGGGGCACGAACCCGTGTCCCCTGCATCAGCAGGCGGACTCTCAACCACTGCACCACCAGGGAAGCCCCATGACTCATTCTTAAACACCAGTTTTTCACCTACTGATTTACATTTGTGCTACAGGAATGTCATGCTCCTTAAGAACATTCAAAACCAAGCATGCTAAATCTGTGGGTGCCGGCATCTGGGGGTCTACAGCTGCCGACTCAACATCTTTGAGAGGGTGTCACTGGTACCTCAAACTAACCATAGGCATAACTGAATCCATGGTTTCCTCCACCCCCGCCCCCCCGCAAAGTGCTCCTCCTTCCATGTTCCCTCGTCTCAGAGAGGGCACCAGCACGCCTCCACTGCTCAAGCCAGGTCCATCCTCTCACTGACTCACCTACCCACACAGCTGCTGAGCCCCTTCAATCCCACCTTCGCAATAGCTCTCAAATCCATTTCATGCCCCTCCCCTTGTCCTGCCTCAGCCCACACATTTCAGAGTTCCTTCTGCAGTCAAAGTCTTATGACTGTTCTCTCTGACTCCACGCTGTGGCCCTCTGACCCAAGCCAGAGTGATCTTTCTAGAATGTAGCTTTGAGCATGACATTCTGCTCCTTAACATCTTTCAAAAGCTTCCTTCTCCCGAGATAAACCCACGCACCTATGGTCAACTAATCTATGACAAAGGAGGCAAAGATATACAATGGAGAAAAGACAGTCTCTTCAATAAGGGGTGCTGGGAAAATGGGACAGCTACATGTAAAAGAAGGAAATTAGAACACTCCCTAACACCATACACAAAAATAAACTCAAAATGGATTCGAGACCTAAATGTAAGACCGGACACTATAAAACTCTTAGAGGAAAACAGGAAGAACACTCTTTGACATAAATCACAGCAAGATCTTTTTTGATCCACCTCCTAGAGTAATGGAAATAAAAACAAAAATAAACAAATGGGACCTAATGAAACTTCAAAGCTTTTGCACAGCAAAGGAAACCATAAACAAGACAAAAAGACAACCCTCAGAATGGGAGAAAATATTTGCAAACAAGTCATCAGACAAAGGATTAATCTCCAAAATATATAAACAGCTCAGGCAGCTTAATATTAAAGAAACAAACAACCCAATCCAAAAATGGGCAGAAGACCTAAATAGACATCTCTCCAGAGAAGACATACAGATGGCCAAGAAGCACATGAAAAGCTGCTCAAGATCTCTAATTATTAGAGAAACGCAAATCAAAACTACAATGAGGTATCACCTCACACCAGTCAAAATGGGCATCATCAGAAAATCTATAAACAACCAATGCTGGAGAGGGTGTGGAGAAAAGGGAACCCTCTTGCACTGTTGGTGAGAATGTAAATTGATACAGCCACTATGGAGAACAGTATGGAGGTTCCTTAAAAAACTAAAAATAGAATTACCATATGATCCAGCAATCCCACTACTGGGCATATACCCAGAGAAAACCATAATTCAAAAAGACACATGCACCCCAATGTTCATTGCAGCACTATTTACAATAGCCAGGTCATGGAAGCAACCTAAATGCCCATTGACAGAAGAATGGATAAAGAAGTTGTGATACATGTACACAATGGAATATTACTCAGCCATAAAAGAAATTGAGTCATTTGCTGAGACGTGGATGGACCTAGAGACTGTCATACAGAGTGAAGTAAGTTAGAAAGAGAAAAACAAATATCGTATATTAACGCATGTATGTGGAACCTAGAAAAATGGTACAGATGAACCGGTTTGCAGGGCAGAAGTTGAGACACAGATGTAGAGAACAAACGTATGGACACTAAGGAGGGAAAACTGCTGGGGGGTGGGGGTGGTGGTGTGCTGAATTGGGTGATTGGGATTGACATGTATACACTGATGTATATAAAATTGATGACTAATAAGAACCTGCTGTATAAAAAAATAAATAAAATAAAATTTTAAAAAAAAGCTTCCTTCTGCCCACATGATACACCCCAAGAGCCTCCATTACACAGGCCATTCTGACCACTCCAGTGTCATCGGCTACAGCTCAGCAAGCTCCTGTGCTCTCACATGCTACTCTTCCTCCGCACAAAGTTCTCTACTCCTTCTCACGCTCCTCAAATGACTCGATGCCTCATACTGCTTCCTCCTTTTTCTAGAAATTAGGAACTCCCATTTCAAACAATGTGCTCGATTAAAGAAAACGCTGAACTGAAACCATGTGTTCCCAAAGGGTGTCTACCCAGAGTAGACGGCCTTTGTTTGGCAGAATGCCTGGCTGAAGTTTATAAAATAAAGAAGCAGGGGAATTCCCCGGCGGTCCCGTGGTTAGTACTTTCACTGCCAAGGGCGTGGGTTGAATCCCTGGTCGGGGAACTAAGATCCCGCAAACCCCATGGCGCGGCCAAAAATTTTTTAAAAATTAAAAATAGAATAAAATAAAATAAAAGAAGCAGGACCAGGGTTGAGTTAAAGATCAGGAAAGTCAAAGTGTAGCACATACTTGAGTAAGGGTGATTATGGGCTTCAAAGGAATGGGGTGAGGAGAGTTTGAGAGAGATGGAGGGAGAGCCCTGAGAAAGGAGGGCAGGGAACATGTTAGAGAGTGTGAAAATGAAAGAGAGCCCAGTATCATGGTGACAGGCTATGCCTGAAAAGAAAGACACCCACCAAGCAATTCCCAGTAATGAGGACGGCCACGGGATGCTAGAGAACTGGCGTGCCTGTGATTCAACGTCATATGGCCTGTCTTGACTATTCTGAGTTGCGGTCCCCCTCTAGTACCCCTAACCCTTCCATCAAAGTCTGCTACAACAGCCCTGTGTGCTAGCGCAGAGCGGTGCTCTAACAGAGGGGATGTACGCTTGGTGAGAGTGCTGCTGGTGTGGAGAGAAGATAGCAGCCACTGGGGTCCAGAGGTGACACCCCCCGGACACAGTGTGGACAGACCACAAGAAAGTCAGATACATGGAACAGCCCGGATATCTTCGTCAGCAAGTTAGATTTTCTATCACCTGAGAGACTGCACCTCAGGGCAGTCTACTTTACTTGACATGAGAGGAAAAGGAGACGAAACTCCCAAAGGCAAAAAGAACTGAGGATTTCCAGGCAGCTGACCCTTGTGTTACAGTTACAGCTCATGCAATAAAGATACAGGATTGCTACGAAGTAAATAAACACTTTTGAGTAAGTAAATAAATGCAATAATAAATATGTTAGATATAAACTATAAAGGATGAGCTTATGTTTAGAAGGGGTTGGTAAAAAGCACATGGGATGGTAGATATAAAGTAACGTTACAAGAGTACTGATGATAACTTAAAAAGAAAAGATTGGTCTTCAGTCTCTGAAGCCTTAACCTACCAAAAAAGGTAAATTGTTTCCAACAGGTCAGAGAAATGATGACATAGTTTTGATTCAAATTATGGAGAAAGAGAGAGTGAAGTGTGTGGATGAGAAGAGAGAGAGGTTGTTTACCACTGTTCTAGAAATTTTCACACTCTCTAATCTAGAATTCAGGAAGCTAAATAAAGTCTACATTATAGCTTACATAACAGAATTTATACAATGAGCAGGTAAAAGTCATCAAACTTGAGATGTCACAATTCAGCATATATTTTAATGTCAACAGAAAAATCATTTCAGACATAAAATGTATTTCCAAAGCCTAAAAAAAAAGTTCCTTCACATGCAGCCCAGAAACTATATGAGAGAACATTTGCTGCTTACTGCCAAGTCACTGGAGTTTTATACAGACTAACATCTCTCTAGAACTTCAATGCTAATCAGAATTTGAGAAAGCAGTGTGAATGAATATGTATGTGAAATATTAATATATCCTGATCCCCAAGGCAGAAGCAACACTCTAGAAATTTGGGGGTTCAAGAATTCCAGAGTAGTTGCTAATTAACTTGGATGTATTAGTCAGGATAAGTTAGAATGTACTACAATAAGAATTCCAAAATTCTCAGTAGTATAGCACAACAAAAGATTGGTTCTTACTCACGCAAAGTCTAGCAGATCTGGGAGACTGGGCGGGATTGCTGTTCTCCACTGGTGCGGTTTTCCACATTGCTCAGATGTTATGGTTTCTCCATACCAACATACACTCCCATGGTTGCTGTGGTCTAGGACGAGAGCATGGAAGATCATGAATTTGCTTCCACTCATAATTCACATTTCAGTCACATGACCACACCTAACTTCAAGAGGCGTGTACTCAACACACTCCCCACCCACAAAAACTGGGGGCAGATATTAGCATTGTCTACTACAGATATGTAGCAGATCGATTGACTGATTGATTGATTTACATTTTTGGCCGTGCCATGCATCTTGCAGGATCTTAGTTCCCTGACTAGGGATCGAACGCATGCCCCCTGGTGCGGAAGCACGGAGTCTTAACCACTGGGCCACCAGGGAATTCCCTGTAGCAGATCTTTAGATTTTCCTTGTATTCATATAGAAAAGATAAAATAAAAATGTTTTCAGGTATTCTCAAGCACCAGAAGCTCTTTGCCACCTTCCTCCTACTTGTTCCTTGCTTCAGTATGGTGTGACCAAGAAAAAAAAAGAATAAAAATAGACTTCAAATAATTATTCATTTTAATCCAATCCACAATACAAGTGAAGGACTGAGCTTTCTTTCATCTACTGTACAGTTCCTCAACCTCAGCGTTATCTACCTTTAGAGCTGCACCATTCTGGGGAGCTGTCCTGTGTTGCAGGATATTTAGCAGCGTCTCTGGTCTCGACCCACTAGATACCAAGAGCAACTTTCCCATTTTACCCTGGGGGGTAAAATTACTCCTGCTTGAGAACTGCTTTTCTATTTGCTTCCTTTGACCACTAGAAGTGTTCAGGTCATCTAACAGATGGTGGGACCCACTGCTGAAGAAGGGGAGAAGACATACAGATGGCCACTCTAAGCCCATGGTGCACAGGCTTAGACCAAAGATAATACACTTTCTCTCAGATCTACCACGGAGACTTTAGGCCAATCTCTGAACCACTCTTTGCCTAATCTATAAAGTGGGGAGAAGTGTTACCTGGTTCACAAGCTTTTTGTAAGAATTAAATAAGACACTAAGTAACCCATTCTTTTCTCTCTGTTTTGGAAAACTACTTCTATATACATCCAGTTCCTATATATACATGGAATCTATTTCTGGACTTTCTGTTCTGTTCTGTCTCTTTGCGCACTTCTGTGAGAGTTCGTCACTGTACAGATTAACCATTGTTATCATTAAGCCCACTATTATCTGTTGGTGACTTGTCTGGGAAACTCAGCCATCAGGAAAGAAGCTTGAAACTGAGAAGTGAAGAAAAAGGCCTGCAGAAGCTCTGCACTGAAGTTCAGACACTTCTCACTGTGCAGTCCCCCAAGGTTATTAAGATGGTTTATAAATTATTTCTTCTTCAGCCCCTGTACCATCTTGTGCCTGTCACACAGGTACAGGCACCCAGCAAATGGTTGCTGAAGGACTACATGCCCAACTTCAGACGTAAGTCAAACAAGCTCCCCATTACTGGGTTTCCCCACGTCACCTTAGCTTAGGAGTCCCAAATTACTTGGGACGAGGGCAGGGAAGGTATTAATACAGGCAGGGCCAGCGTTAGCAATAAGTGACAGGTGACAGTCTGACATTAAAAGAGGACATTAAAGGGCAGACATTAATTAAAAAATAAAAACCACTGCTGTGGAGAGTAAGCACTCATTCACAACACAATAACCCCTTAGCTGCATTACACTGTCAGTGCATAATAATTGACATCCCTAATAATGACTCTGACATTTTAAAAAATGCTAATTTCTGTTCAGCATGTTCTATTTTAAAAATTCAGAGTAGTATGTAAGGCATTTGAGAAAGATTTCCAACATAGACTTATAAAATATGTGATTTGCAATATACCTTAGAGCTTACCTAATCTCTTTTCTAGATGAAGAAAGTTCCAGAAAGGTGAAGTGCACTTGTCCAAGAGCAGGTTGCCCATAGAGGCAGGAATGGAACTAAAATCTTAGCTTGCTGACTCCGCGGCAAATTCTTTTTCGACTACAGCACATCTTCAAAAATATAAATATATTTCTTTAATTAGTTAAAATTGCCAAGTTTAATATTTGGCAACTCAATAAGGGTACAGTTCAACTATATGGAATATTCTTGCACTGGTCCTTATTGAGCCTTCGTGTTGCTCCAAAAAAAATCATAGTTTAAATCCAGTAGATGTGTCAAATGAAAGAGAAAACATGATGTTTTTTTTTTTTAATTATTTAATTAATTTATTTTTGGCTGCATTGGGTCTTCGTTGCTGTGCACAGGCTTTCTCTAGTTGGGGCGAGCGGGGGCACCCTTCGTTTAGGTGCACGGGCTTCTCATCGTGGTGTCTTCTCTTGTTGCGGAGCTCAGGCTCTAGGCGCGTGGGCTTCAGTAGTTGTGGCACGTGAGCTCAGTAGTTGTGGCTCACAGGCTCTACAGCACAGGCTCAGTAGTTGTGGTGCACGGGCTTAGTTGCTCTGCAGCATGTGGGATCTTCCCGGAACAGGGCTCGAACCCGTGTCCCCTACATTGGCAGGTGGATTCTTAACCACTGCGCCACCAGGGAAGGCCAGATGCTTTCTTTTTTAATTTTATTTTTGAATTTTTTATACAGCAGGTTCTTATTAGTTATCTATTTTATACATATTGGTGTATATATGTCAATCCCAATCTCCCAGTTCATCACACCACCACCACCACCCGTGCCCCGCTATTCCCCCTTGGTGTCCATACATTTGTTCTCTACATCTGTGTCTCTATTTCTGCCTTGCAAACCGGTTCATCTGTACCATTTTTCTAGATTCCACATATATATGTTATTATACAATATGTGTTTTTCTCTTTCTGACTTACTTCACTCTGTATGACAGTCTCTAGGTCCATCTATGTCTCTACAAATGACCCAGCTTCGTTCCTTTTTATGGCTGAGTAATATTCCATTGTATATATTGTACCATATCTTCTTTATCCATTCATCTGTCAGTGGGCATTTAGGTTGCTTCCATGACCTGGCTATTGTAAATAGTGCTGCAATGAACATTGGGGTGCATGTGTCTTTTTGAATTATGGTTTTCTCTGGGTATATGCCCAGTAGTGGGATTGCTGGATCATATGGTAATTCTATTTTTAGTTTTTTAAGGAACCTCCATACTGTTCTCCATAGTGGCTGTATTAATTACATTCCCAGAAAGCAGATGCTTGACTCAGTGACTGAACTTTCTAGAAGGGAAGGGAAGATTTACATGTAAGATGTCAGAACAATGAAAAGGGGTACAGAGTGTGGCAACGAATCTGCGCATGTAGAAACTAAGTCTGTGTGCTCTGGGAATTAAGAAATGGGAGACATCAACCCATGGCATGTGGTCAAGGATGGCACAGGGGTGGGATGGGACAGGTCATCTGAGTTGGACCCAGAGGCAATGTAGACTTTGGAAAAGAAAACAAGGATGTTCCAGATGCAAAGAACAATGACAGAAAACACTAGAAGGGGGTGGAAGCCTGGATCACATTTTCTAAACCATTCATTCGAACAGGTTATCTAACAATTATGAATTATTTATGAAGATGGAGGGGGTGGTTATAGGAAATATTAAAAATTTAGCCTGCCCTGGAAAATCTAAGTTGAAGGGAGGAGAGAACAAGGAAAATGGCCCAATTGTTCTAGAATAGCACTGCCTGATAGAAATGTAATACATGCTACACATGTAACTTAAAATATTCTAGTAGCCCTATTTAAAAAAGCAAAAATCAACAGATTAAATTCACTTTTAAAATATATTTTATCTAATTCAATATATCTAAAATGTTATTTCAATATGTACTCTATATATAAAAATTATTAATGTGATATTTTAAATTCTTTTACCCATACTAAGTCTCAGAAATTTAATGTGCATTTCACACTTACAGCATATCTCCATTTGGATGTTAAATTCATCTGAAATAATTAACCTGCATTTAGATATTGTAAAATTTACAACTGAAAAGATGAACTCGTTTACCCAAGTTGTTCCAAATACTTATACATAAAAGTTTCCCTGGGGCTTCCCTGGTGGTGCAGTGGTTAAGAATCCACCTGCCAATGTAGGGGACATGGGTTCGAGCCCCGGTCCGGGAATATCCCACATGCTGCAGAGCAACTAAGCCCATGTGCCACAACTACTGAGCTCGCGTGCCACAACTACTGAAGCCTGCGCACCTAGAGCCCGTGCTCTGCAACAAGAGAAGCCACCGCAATGAGAAGCCCACGCACCGCAACGAAGAGTAGCCCCCGCTCGCTGCAACTAGAGAAACCCCACGCGCAGTAACGAAGACCTGACACAGCCAAAAATAAATAAATAAATAAATAAAAATTTTTTTAAAAAGGAAGTTTCCCTGTAACTGAATCAAATACTAAAAATCATTTTCTGTTAATATTTGCATCCACATTGACAAAGGTGCTTCAGTTCCTAAATTTAAAAGCCAGTCAATTAAAATTAAATAAAAAGTGGCTACGCATTAGGCTGCACAGGTCTAGAAGTGCGTGTCAGGGGTGGGAAGCAGGATGGCCAGGTGACATGCAGCCCTTGGAAGGCTTACTCCAAGTGCCTGGAGGGAGACTCTGCATAGGAGCTAGTACACAAAATGGTGCCACCCTGTCCTACCTGCCAAGAAGAAAGGAGATATCAAGACAAAAACAGATTTCTAGGGAGACTAATCAGCAACAGGATAGAGAAAACAAAACAGAGAAAAAGCAAAGTCAGGAAGACCAATGGACAGTTAACTGTAATAAGTAAAATGTGAAATAACAAGGACTGGAACCGGAGGTGGGAAGGAGGAATGAGGGGGAGTTGATGATCCGAGAGGCTGTTTGTTGGATAGAAGAACAGACAAGACTGAAGAATGGGTGGGACACATAAGTAGAGCCACTGGCTGAAGACGTCAGAGGGACCTGGTTTATGTTGGCTTGTTCTGTGTTTTGTTTGGGGTTTTGTTTTGTGTTTGTTTTTTCTCTCTTCTCTCTTCTATGCGCATAGCGGTTTCCAGGAGTTCATGGATTCTTCAGGTGCAACACTTGGGAATGCAAAGGGTCTATTAATATGGACAAGAGCTGAAGAGAGGAGAGGAAGGAACAGAGGAGAGGGGAGAAGGAGACAGAGGGAGAGGCTATAAATTCTAAATTTAGGATTTACCAATAAATAGAAGATAGATCAAACCATTTGAGTGAGTGAGATCACCCAGGGAGGTATGGAGAGTGAGAAGACACGGGCCACCTCAGGGATAATACATTTCCAGGGACAGAGAAGCCTTCTGAGGAATGTTTCCAATGGCAAAGTGACTGAACCAGACAGGTTAGGGGTCTGCTCCAGGGCCTCATTCACTTGACCAACATTTACTGAGATGAAGGTCTAGGTGTTCTCATTCTACATACAAGTGAGGTGGGCCACACTGGAAGAGTGCCCTGCTAGGGTCGCAGCCAGGACTGAATCCCCGATGGCCTCCTACACCACAACAGAGCAGGAGTCATGCACGGTGTCACTGGCGAGGTTCTGGCCTTGGAGATGGGTCAGTCTAAATCATGTTCTTTTCCCTTGATGTTTCATTTGCCATTTCTAAGAATGCTCTTCAAGGAAGATCTTACTTTTACCACCAAGAGCAAAGTAGTTAGATTCACATTTTAAAGGGAAAAGAAAAGATGGGGCTGTGTAGAGTTGGGATGAGGGAGAAGTCTTCTCCTTTACAGTAGTGATGGTGTGGAGGCAGCACAGGGCTTTGGAGAGGGAAATAGGTGTTGGTCTCCCATCTATTAGCTGATACAAAAAGATGGGTGTGAAGGTATAGAAAAGACAAATTATGATGCAAGAAAATTCAGAAGACGTTCCGTTCAATATGAACTGATGACACATTATACCATTTAACTTCGGAAAGGGGTAGTGCTCAAATTGACTTGGGATGGAAAGGTCTAACTTTGTAACTTCTCTTTCCATAGAAATGTCATAACATTTTCCCTTAAGGCTCAAAGGGGCCACCATAGTTTCACTTGCTGGAACACAGATTTCTATCCCACCCTGGTGAACAATTATGATTTTACATTGGTTAGTTATGAAAATTCTATTTTGCCTGCTTTGTAATTTGGAGGAATGTTTAGTATTCTCGGTTCAAGCTGTGAAATACAATAGAGAAAATTACCCATCTTGGAAACATAATTGCTTTTATTGCATAGTTGACTTAACAAAAAAAAAGACCTTTAAAGGAACAATTTATTCATTAAATCCAACAGTGCGCATAAAACAATGCCGTACCTCAATTCAGTCCTTATTTCTTTCCAAATTTTTCATAAAAGGTAGAATTCAGTCTCATTAACTTCACACTTCTCTCAGTGACATTCAAGATTCTGAAATCAGAGGACCATGGAACGTGCAGTAAGAAAAAGCAGTTGCCTGGGGTGTCTTTCTTCCCCCTCCATCTGACATCTCCTACACATCATTAATGTGGACTCCTCTGTGCCCTTCCAAAATCTCTACTCTTTTGGAGAAATCTACTTGTGTTTTTCTTATGTGTGAATGCATCTGACTGCGCCAGACCTTCAGGGAAGGACTCTCATGCACATCTTTGTATCTCCAGAGGTTACCCCAGTAACTGGTCTAAGAAGCACCCAGTAAATATTTGTGTAAGAAATAAAGCATGGATATATAAATGAACAAGCAAATGAATTAGAAGAACTGGACTGAGGACTTCCCTGGTGGTGCAGTGGTTAAGAATCCGTCTGCCAATGCAAGGGACACGGGTTCGAGCCCTGGTGCAGGAAGATCTCACATGTCGCAGAGCAACTAGGCCTGTGCACCACAATTACTGAGCCTGAGCTCTAGAGCCCACGAGTCACAACTACTGAAGCCCGCGTGCTTAGAGCCCGCGCTCCGTAACGAGAAGCCACCACAATGAGAAGCCCGCCCACTGCAACAAAGAGTAGCCCCCGCTCGCCGCAACTAGAGAAAGCCTGCTCACGGCAACCAAGACCCAACGCAGACAAATTAATTAATTAATTATTTTAAAAAAGAAGAACTGGATTC
This sequence comes from Tursiops truncatus, assembly GCF_011762595.2. Classification (NCBI taxonomy): domain Eukaryota; kingdom Metazoa; phylum Chordata; class Mammalia; order Artiodactyla; family Delphinidae; genus Tursiops; species Tursiops truncatus. The sequence continues at coordinate 117,256,931 of NC_047055.1, read as the reverse complement.
AGAACCAGAATTCTTACTACCTAGAGCAATTCACTCCACTTCTCTGAGCTTCAATTTCCTTATCATAATAAAGAGAAATAGTAGACTGCCTAGTGAACTTCTCAGGGCATTGGAAAGCATAACATATGATAATATATGTGAAAGCCCCTGACAAATGGTAAAGCACTATGCAAATATTAGTTACTGTCTGGTGTCTGGATAGAGACATAAAAACCTAGTCAAGTATAAGACAGATAGGAAGCAAATTCCACATGTCTGGGAATGGTGCCATTGTTGATCCAGATCCCAAAACAAAATCCTGAGAAACATCCTTGATTCCTCCTTCTCTTTCACTCCTAACACCCAATTAGAACCAGTGTCACCTGTCTCACCATCACTAAGGACAATACAGGCACGAACAATTATACATTCAAGGCTCCATCCCTGCTGGTAGCAGCAAGTCCATTTCCTCCCTGTATATCACATCTCCCCATAATTGACCACGGCCTCCAAGGCCTTACCCAATCCCAGGGGTGGGATCAGGACACAAAGGATGGTATTGGTTCTTCATACAAACACCCACTGGAGAACCAACTAGAGGACTGCTATCTGACAGAGTTCTCCCACAATTTTGTGTTTTAAACAAGTTCTGTACAGCGACTGCTGCTGGAAAGTCTATTCCAGAGCCCATCTCAGGCTGCGAGGCATGTCACATCATGTACCATGATAGCTCGGGAGGTTAGGTCCGGAGGATCCTCCAGCACCAGTCACAGACTATGCTTAAACCAGCCCTTCTCCATAAACTCCAAAACCCCTGTCCTGGTCCCTGTTCACAAGCCCCCTTTACTGAGTCATTGCATTTACAGGATTTCATTGTCTGTCTCTGCCACTGGTTCTCAGAAGAGGTCTTTCTGACCTAAGTTTACAGGTCTTCCTAACTTTGAATCTTGGGAAGCAGGTACGGAGTTCTCACATATTTTCCCACACTGAATAATGGGTGCCTTCCCCTCTTATGTTTACATCACCAAAGGAGTTCTGTAGCTTTTATAGAACAATGAAGATCATTTCAGGGATACCACCCACCATGGGCACTCCATTCAATATCTGCCTTAACAGGCAATCTATTACACAAGCAGCCACAAAGTTCTGCCCTTTTGAATGCCAAAATGTTTCTCAGTTCCATTCATTTGCCTCACCACCACCTTGTTCAGGCCACATCTTTCACCTGGGTTATGGTGGCGGCTTCCTGACGTTGCCTGCTTTGAATTGCTCTGTTCCAATCCATTCTCCAAACAGTAAGCAGAAGACCCTTTGGAAACGCGAATCAGATCATATCACCTCCTTGTTCAAAACAAGTCAGATGTTTCCCATTGACCTCCTAGTGAACCCCTTAACACGATTTTACATGACCGTTGTGATCTACATACTTCTTCAGCTTTACGTGTCATCTTCCTCTGCCTCTGCCACTGCTTACCAGTCCCTTCCCTTCTTTCCTAGTCCTATCCTCCTGATTTATTTTCCCTTTCTGGCAAATACTAATCAATCAACCAATCTCTCTCCCCGTCCCTGTTCCCCTACCATTCACTTCCCAGCCTTTCCCCTTCTTGTTCCCCAGTCCGAAATAATCTTCCTTCCATTCTTCACTGGTATGCTTCATACTTCTCCTTTACGTCACAATTAAAAGCCACTTCATGGAAAAAGTCTTTGCTGATCCCCCAAAACTAGGTAAGAGTCATGTTTTATATGCTCTCATAACTATTGAACTAATTTTATTGTATTGTAATACCTATCATGTTGGTATTATAATTGCCCATCTCATGTGTTCTGTCTTTTCTTTGTTTCCTAAATAGAAGGGAAGCTCATTGAGGGCAGGGACTTTTAAGAGTTTAGTCGATAGGAGGTACAGAATAAAAATGTAACCACAGGAGGTCACATACATGAAATAAAACCTAATAAAATTTAATATCAAAAGTAACTAAACTATTAAATTCAGGGCACTGGTAATAAATAGCCTTTGTTATGGTACAAATCCAGTTAGACCTAGATTTTACCTTCTTGAAGTTTAAATCTAAAAAAGATAACTGAGAAAGATAGATGGCAATAATCTCAGCTGTCTAAAACTTGATATAAAAATCGTATTTTATTATTTTATTATTAAAATGCATTTTATTATAGTTATGCAAGATGTTAGCATAAGGAGAGTATATAAGAACTCTATATAGGAACTCAAATTTAAAAGTTTTTAAAAATGATTTTTTGTATGCATTCTTCCCTTAGCTATGTAATCCCCTTCAAAAAAATGAATTCCACAGATATGTCAAGACAAAAGAGATGAGAACCGGAACATTTGTCAAAGTTAATACTGATCTAGAAATTCAGATATATATTTGGAGTGCCTAAAATATTCTATTCATTGCTTTACTAAAAGTATAATGATTTCGGTCTGTTACAAATTTCTTTTATCTCTATAAATATAAAAGCATATATAGAAAATTGATATTTTTACTGTAAACAGCTTTGATTCTCAAAATTCCATAATGCCTACAATGGCTAAAATATTATTTTTAGGTAAGAAACTGCCACAACAATTTTGTTGACATACACTACCGTTGTACCACAGTTCAGTAATAGGTTACAAGTCTCAATTACAGAAAACCCTTGACAGAGAAAAAAAATACCACATGAAAAGTGAAGCCCCGGGCTTCCCGGGTGACGCAGTGGTTGAGAGTCCGCCTGCCGATGCAGGGGACACGGGTTCATGCCCTGGTCCGGGAAGATCCCACATGCCGTAGAGCGGCTGGGCCCGTGAGCCGTGGCCGCTGAGCCTGCGCGTCCGGAGCCTGTGCTCCGCAACGGGAGAGGCCACAACAGTGAGAGGCCCGCGTACCGCAAAAAAAAAAAAAAAAAAAGTGAAGCCCCATGCTGAGGGTATAAGCTTGATGAAAGCCAGTAAAGCAGGAAAAAAGGCATCTATCTAATTTCATGTTTTCATTATATTTTAAAATATGTATTCAGAAAATGTTGCCCTCTAACAAATTAACCCTCTGTCATACGGATGACAAATGGTTATGACATAGGACATAGAACATAAAATAGAATAAAACATTTAATGTGATTTATGATATATATAACCTAATTATTTAAACAGATTATTATTCCAGAAGGTTCTCTTTTAGTCTGCTATTCATATAGTCACGTAAGCAGGCCCTGTTAAGCTAATGTAAAGTGATATTAAATGGTGCTTTTCTTATTGTCTGAGAGGTCCCATGAAGCCCTCAGAGCTGAGGCCAATGGGTGTCACGTGTCTAGTCATTCTAAAGACAGGTGATGGACTTAATCACCCAAGTGACTGGTTCAGTGCCCACCACCTCCGCCAGCTTATTCAGGAGAAACCCAGAGAGACTTATTAGAAAAATTAGAAGAGAGGTGATTTCTCAAAGTGAAAAGAAATGAGAACATCCTGGTATTTTTGTTTTCTTCCTCGTGGGGTCATTCTCTCCTCCTTCAAACTTAGGTCAAGGGGGTCAAGGAGGCAACAAGAAACTCCTTTGGGGAGATGGGAGGATAGGATTAGGAAAGAAGGGAAGGGAATGGTAAGCAGTGGCAGAGGCAGAGGAAGATGACACGTAAAGCTGAAGAAGTATGTAGATCACAACGGTCATGTAAAATCATGTTAAGGGGTTCACTAGGAGGTCAATGGGAAACATCTGACTTGTTTTGAACAAGGAGGTGACATGATCTGATTCGCGTTTCCAAAGGGTCTTCTGCTTACTGTTTGGAGAATGGATTGGAACAGAGCAATTCAAAGCAGGCAACGTCAGGAAGCCGCCACCATAACCCAGGTGAAAGATGTGGCCTGAACAAGGTGGTGGTGAGGCAAATGAATGGAACTGAGAAACATTTTGGCATTCAAAAGGGCAGAACTTTGTGGCTGCTTGTGTAATAGATTGCCTGTTAAGGCAGATATTGAATGGAGTGCCCATGGTGGGTGGTATCCCTGAAATGATCTTCATTGTTCTATAAAAGCTACAGAACTCCTTTGGTGATGTAAATAGAAGAGGGGAAGGCACCCATTATTCAGTGTGGGAAAATATGTGAGAACTCCGTACCTGCTTCCCAAGATTCAAAGGGAGAGGAGTTAAAGGGAAATTATAGGAAGTCATTTCTCACCCTGGTCATGGAATGCAGCAGGGCCAACGCCTCCAGGAGGATCTCTGAATAGCTCACACAAACAAGCCTTGAAATGAAGAGCCTTCAGTTGGGCAGGCTGCTGGGACAGAGGTACCAACAGCCAGACTGTGCTAAGGCCAATCCGGAGGGACTGCTCCTTGCCTTGAATCTCCACGTCAGGAGCCAGCCTGGACAGCTGAGCGCGTGAGGTCCGGATACAGTCTAGTCCTCTTCCTCACCGCCGGTCTGCAGAACTGAGGGCCCAGCCTGAGCTGAGAAGAAAAGGAAATCTTTGTATTAAAGGAGAGATTTACAGTTTACATTTTTTTAAATTTATTTATTTTATTTATTTATTTTTGGCTGCGTTGGGTCTTCATTGCTGCACGTGGGTTTTAGTTGCAAAGAGCGGGGGCTACTCTTTGTTGCGGTGCATGGGCTTCTCATTGCAGTGGCTTCTCTTGTTGCGGAGCACGGGCTCTAGGCGCGTGGGCTTCAGTAGTTGCGGCTCGCGGGCTCTAGAGCGCAGGCTCAGTAGTTGTGGCATACGGGCTTAGTTGCTCCGCGGCATGTGAGATCTTCCTGGACCAGGGATTGAACCCGTGTCCCCCTGCATTGGCAGGCGGATTCTTAACCGCTGCGCCACCAGGGAAGCCCTACAGTTTACATTTTAAATGTAAATGTACTCATCTCATTCGACAAAATAAAGAGTATAAAAAGATTATCAGTGAAAAATCTTAGTCCCACCTCTGTTTCAATCACCTAATTCTTCATAAGAGGTAATTATTTTTATCAGTTTCCGAATGAGTTTCTTAAGGCTACTGTAACAAATTACCACAAACGTGGTGGCTTAACAGAAACGTGTTCTCTCAAATTTCTGGAGGCCAGAAGTCTGAATTTAGTGTCACCGAGGAGAAATGAAGGTGTCAGCAGGGCCGCGCTCGCTGGAGACGCTCTAGGGGAGACCCTGTTCCTTGCCTCCTCCAGCTTCTAATGGCTGCTGGCGTCCTTTGACTGCGGCTGCGCCACTCTATTCGCCATCTCCATGGTCACACTGCCTTCTCTTTGGTGTCTGTAATCACTGTCTGCCTCTCCTGTGATGGCGTTTAAAGCCCACCTGCATAATCCAGGAAAATCTCCTTAACTGAATCGCATCTTCTGCCAAATAAGGTAATAGTCACTGGTTCCAGAGATTACGAAGTGGCTCTATCTTTAGGGGCCATTATTTAGCCTACCAGTTTCTTATGCATCTCTCCAGATAGAAGCAAATGCAATCACACAGGAAAATATACTCACATTGTTTCATATTCTAACACAAAAGGTGATTTGCCATACACAGCTCTGTACCTTGCTTTACTGTTGGAACAATATATACTGAGATCTTTCCATATTACTGCATAGAGGGCATACTCCATTTTGACAGGTGCACAGAATACCACTGAATGGATGTATGCAATTTCTTTACTTCCTTTCAGTTTTCACTGTTTTGTCGTTACAATGTCAAAGTAAATACGTACACACAGATACATATGTTTGCAAATATATTTTAAGATAAATTCCTAGAAGTAGGATTTGTCAAAGAGTATACATGTTTGTAATTTCGTTTAGATATCGCCAAATTGCCTGGTTAAGGGATATATCTGTTTGCACTCCCACCTTTAAAACATAAGAGCGCCAGTTTCTCCATGTCCTTGATGGCAGAAGGTACTGTCAAAGAACATTTAAATTTGTGCCAATCCAATCAATGAAAACTGTTATCTCAGTAAACTGAATGAGTTTTAAGAGTTGCTGAACATTTCATCACATGTATGAAACAAATTCTAAAACCATTTTTCCTACTGCTAGACATCTCATTTTTTTACTGTTTGAAATCAATGATCATCTCTAAGCATATATATCTTTTCCCACATACTGGATTGCTTCCTTATAATAAATTTCTAGCAGTGCCCATGCTCAAAGAGTTTGAGTATCTATTGTCTGTGATACATATTCTAAAGTGGCTTTGTAGAAAAGTTTTACCTGTTTTATTCTCACCAGTAGCATAGGAGGGGCAGACAGCAGAGTCTTCACTGCAATTATTTATAGGAATTGCTTACAAGTAAGCAATTACAAGTTTCGGGTTTTTGGACCCAATTTCAACGTGTGGGGGAGGTTTCCGCACACCTCCAACAAACAATTCTCTGGACACCAGCTGGTGCCTATCTACCCAGAGGCAGCATCAGATGCCACAGGTTAAGGGTTCAGTCCTACAAGGCAGCCCGCCCTCCCACTTCAGATGCCAGTCGCAAGCCCAAGTTATTATTACCTGTACTTCTTGACCAACCAGTTATATATCAGAGGTTCCCATGACCCCTCCTTGGGTTCCATCAATTTGCTAGAGCAACTCACAGAACTCAGGAGACCCATTTACTCCCTAGATTACCAATTTATTATAAAAGGATAGAACTCAGGAACAGCCAGATGAAGGAAATGCATAGGGCAAGGTGTGGTGAAAGAGCCCGGAGCTTCTTTGCCCTCTTCAGGCACCACCTTCCCCAAATTCCCGCATGTTCACCAACCTGCAAGCTCTCCAAACCCCGTCCTTTGGGGTTTTTATGGAGACTTCATTATATACGCATGATTGATCAAATCATTGGCCACTGGCGACTGAACTCAATCTCCAGCACCCCCCCACACCCCGCCCCTCTCCCCCCTCCCTTCCCCTGGGGGCGGGAGGGTGGGACTGAACATTCCAACCCTCTGAATCACAGGGCTGGCTCCACTGACAACCAGCCCCCAACCTTAAGTGCAGTCCAAAGGTCACCTCATTAACATAACAAAACACACCATTGTAACTCTCTTTACAGGAAATTCCAAGGGTTTTAGGAGCTCTGTGCCAGAAATGAGCATGAAGACCCAATACATTTGACCTTTGAACAATGCAGGGGTTAGGGGCGCTGACCCTCTTCGAAGCCAAAAATCAGAGTGTAACTTATAGTCAGCCCTCCACATCCCTGTTTCTAAATCCTTGGATTCAACCAAGCTCAGATCACGTAGTACAGTAGTATTTACTATTGAAAAAAATTCATGTATAAGTGGACCCTCAAGGTTCAAACCCGTGTTGTTCAAAGGTCAACTGTATATATATATATATATGTCTTATTATATATCACAACATCACAAGAAGTTTTTAACTCAGGGGTAATACTAATAATAATACTAAAATAACAATACAGACACTTATTGGGAGTTTACCATGTGCCAGATGTTCTAAACATTTTATATTCATCATGTCATTTATGATCCCTCATTTTACAGTTGAAACTGAGGAGTCCAGCTTCTAGCCAAAAACCTATGCATGATTTCTCAGGCCCAACCAGAGGCAATTACAAAGGCTTTACCTGGCAGGCGTCCTGATGCATATCTGCCTTCCTAGCCCAGGCACCTTCATTCAGAGGCCTCCTTCTTATCCTCTGGTGCCTCCCATGAGACCTCTTTATCAGGGGGGAGAAGAGAAGATCCTTGAACACACTTTCCTCCACTCAGACTCAGTCCTTTTCCACACCGAGTCCTTCCCCTCTCCCTCCCCCTGGCCCCCAGGTCCATGAAACTGCAGCAGCCTCTTGTATGGGGCTCCCTCAGCAGGGAGATGACCCCTCTGTGCTGATCCAACTCATCCTCCACCAATGGGCCCTTGCACGTGGGCCCATGCTCTCTCCGCTCTTGCTTATACTATCACAGTAGGTAAGTAAATGCTTGAATGCTATTCAGTACTTTTATTTTGGCTGGCTGTCTTAATCAGCTACTTTGACACCTGGCAGCTCAGCTCTCTCCAGCTCAGCTGAGTTCCAGACAAAAACCAAGGCCCGTGGAGGTTAAGTAACTAGCCTAATGTTCCTAGCTACTAAGTGGTGGATCCCAGATTTGAATCCAGACTGTTTCCTAAAATAAGAATAACATGCATGATTAGCTGAGAGTAATTAAACCTACAATGAGCCATTCCATGCAGAGTTCACAAAATAGTAAACTTTACCATAAGACTTCATACTCATTGCAAATAATTCACAGGATTCTGGTATTAATTTTTGGTCTGAACCCTCCTGAAGCCAAGTGTGTGGTTGAGGGAAATGATTCTCCCATTTCTACAAACTCTAGAAAATTCCCATTAACTATATTTCTAGGTTTGCTTCCCTCTAATGACTGCAAAATGTTGCTTGCTCTTTTTACCTGAATGATCTCCACAAATCTGAACCATGGTAGTTTTTCACTGTGAAAATGGGCATCACATGATATTTGGTGTTAACTTTATATCTGGGTATATTCTGTAGTTTCTAGACAACATGGAACCTGAAAAATTAGTCTATTCTTACTGTCTGCAGATTAATATCACTATGCTAGCCTGCTCTGGCTTAATGTTGGCATGTTGTATCTTTGTCCTCCCTTTTACTATTCACCTTTCTGTATCTATTTAAAGTATATCTCTTGTATGTAAGACAGACAAATCTAAAGTAAGAAATATACAAATAACACTAACAACTTGTAACTTTTACCTGGAATATTCAATCCACTTACATTAAATGTAATTAGTTATCGTTGGATTTATATCTGCCATCTTACTATTTGTTTTCTATTTGGCCCATCTGGTTTATGTTCCCTTTTCCCTTTTCCCTTGCCCTTTTTTTTTTAATTGAAGTATAGTTGATTTACAATCTTGTGCCTTTGCCTTCTTTTTAATTAATAAAATTTTTACTAGTCTTTCCTTAAGTTGTTGTTTTGGCAATATTTTTTTTATCAAGGTAAATTTACATAAAATAAGATACACAGACTTTAAAGGTATAGTTTGATGATTTTTAACAAATATATATTATACACTTACATAACCAACACTCCAATCAAGACTTAGAACTTTCTATCACCCCAGAAAATTTCCATGCCCCTTTCCAGATAACATCTTCCCCAGTCATGGATTAATTCATTATTATTATTATTATATATTTTTTAATTTTTCGCTGCATTGGGTCTTCGTTGCGGCATGCAGGCTTCTCACTGTGGTGGATTCTCTTGTTGCCGAGCACAGGCTCTAGGCATGCAGGCTTCAGTAGTTGTGGTTCACAGGCTCTAGAGTGCAGGCTCAGTAGTTGTGGCACACGGGCTTAGTTGCTCTGTGGCATGTGGGATCTTCCTGGACCAGGGCTCAAACCCGTGTCCCCTGCACTGGCAGGTGGATTCCTAACCACTGCGCCACCAGGGAAGTCCCTGGATTAATTTTATCTGTTTTAGAACTTCATATAAATGAAATCATGAAGTATTTGCTTGTTTTTGTTCCATACAACATTGTTTATGAGATTAATCCATGTCATTGTTCTTTTTTATTTCTGAGTAGTATTCCACAGTAGGGATATTATACCACTATTTGTTTACCTGTTTTCCTATTGAAGGACATGTGAGTTCTTTCCTTCAGCGGTTATTAAAATAAAGCCACATAGGGCTTCCCTGGTGGCGCAGTGGTTGAGAGTCCGCCTGCCGATGCAGGGGACACGGGTTCGTGCCCCACTCCGGGAAGGTCCCACATGACGCGGAGCGGCTAGGCCCATGAGCCACAACTACTGAGCCTGCGCTCCACAATGGGAGAGGCCGTGACAGTGAGAGGCCCGTGCACCGCGATGAAGAGTGGCCCCCACTCGCCGCAACTGGAAAAAGCCAGTTGTGGGATCTTCCCAGACCAGTGCTCGAACCCATGTCCCCTGCATTGGCAGGCAGATTCTTAACCACTGCGCCACCAGGGAAGCCCCTGACTGGTAAGTTTTATACTTTCATATGATTTCATGTTACTACTTAGCACTCTTTCTTTTCAACTTGAAGAATTTCCTTTAGCTTTCTTGTAAAGTATGTCTAGTTGTGATGAACTCCTTTAGCTTTTGTTTGCCTAGGAGTGTAATTCTCTCTCCTTCATTCCTGAATTTCAACTTTGCTGGGCAAAGTATTCTCAGCTGGCTTTTTTTTTTCTTTTAGCTATTTGAATATATCATCCCACTCTCTCCTGGCCTGCAAGATTTCTGCTCAGAAATCTACTTATGTTGGGGAGTGGGAGTGGGGATGTGATTTCTCTTGTATGTAATGAGCTTATTTTCTCTTGTTGATCTTCCTTTCTCTAGAAAGATGCTCTGTCTTTGATTTTCAGTTTTATTACAATGTGTCTCAGTGAAATCTTAGTTGGGTTGAACCTGATTGAGGACTTTTGACCTTATGTACCTAGACATCCATATCTTTCCCCAGATTTGGGAGGCTTTTGGCCATTATTTCTTTAAATAAGCATTCTGTTCTTTTCTCTCTTTTCCTTCTATGATTTCTATAATGTGAATATCATTTGGCTTGATGTTGTCCTGTAGGCTTTCTTCACTCCTTTTCATTCTTTTTTCTCCTCTGACTGGATAATTTCAAATGAAGTGTCTTCTAATTCACTGATTCGCTCTTCTCTTGCCCAAGTCTGCTGTTGAAGCTCTCTATTGCATTTTTTTTTTTTTTTTTTTTTTTTGCGGTACGCGGGCCTCTCACTGCTGTGGCCTCTCCCGTTGCAGAGCACAGGCTCCGGACGCGCAGCCTCAGCGGCCATGGCTCACGGGCCCAGCCGCTCTGCGGCACGTGTGATCCTCCCAGACCGCGGCATGAACCCGTGTCCCCTGCATGGGCAGGTGGACTCTCAACCACTGGGCCATCAGGGAAGCCCTCTATTGCATTTTTAAATTTCTGTCATTATATTCCTCAGCTCCAAAATGTGTTTGGTCTTTTTAATGTTTTCTCTGTTGAACTTCTCATTTTGTTCTTGCATCATTTTCTTGATTTTGTTAAACTGCCAATCTGTGTCCTCTTGTAGCTCTCTGAACTTTAGAACAGTTATTTTAGATTCTTTGTCAGGCAGTTTGTGGATCTCCATTTCTTTGGGATAAATTACTGGAAGTTTACTTATTCCTTTGGTGGTGTCATGTTTCCCCACTCATCATGACCTGTGTAACCTTGTGTTGTTATGTGTCTGTGCATCTGAAGAAGGAGTCACCTCTTTCAGATTTTATGGACTGATTTTAGTAAGGAACAAACCTCACCTGTGAGTCAGGGCATGCTGGTGCATGCTGTGGCCCTTGGTCTAGTGGTGTGAGGTGCCAAGTGTGGGGCATGTGGTGTCTCTGGGTCTAGCGGGTAAATAGTGTCTCATCGGCTCAGGCAACCGTTTATCACAATGTTGACAACTCCAGGATCCTTTGTGGTGAGAGCTGCAGGGTGTCTGCTGGCTGCAATGGATGTTGGGGTCCTTAGTGATGCCTCCAGGTCCAGAGGTGAGGGTGTGGGACTGGTAACAGTTCTGGCCAGAGCTGGTGGTGTGCATGTTTGACTATGGGAACTGGCTGTAGGTGCCTGTGTGGGGTCAGAGGCCAGCTGCAGGTACACATGCAGTGATAAGGGCCAATGTCAGGGGCTGGGGCCATCAGTGGACACACAAGTATCTGCAGGGTTCCAGGCTACATAATATGCCCTTGTGTGGCTGCAGGGGCTAACTGCAGGTACATGCATGGCAGTAAGGTCCAGTGAAAGGATGCAGGGCCAGCTCCAGGCATACAAAGAGCTGTGGTGCCTGGGCTTTGGCATGCACTCATGCATCTACTGGGGCTAGCTGCAGGTATGCACATGGTGGTAATGCATGGACCTAAGCTGGCATTATGCACCCACACAGTCACAAAGACCGTGGCTAGTTGCCAGTGCAGACCCCGGGTCCTGTGCATCCTGCAGCAAGGTCACCAGAAGGTAGAGGAAAACAGAAAGGGACTGAGGCAGCTGCTGTCTGCAAATGCAAAATCCTGTGGGGCCCTCAGTAACAGACGCTGTAGAGGGCCCACAGTGGCTGTGCTGCTATTGGTTTCCTCAACATCGAAAGCTGTTGGGATCATCTGTGGAGAGGTCTGCTGAGGTCTGTGATGAGGTCCTCAATGATGAAAGCTGTAGGGTTTCTGCAGCATCCTGAAGGCCGTCGTGGTCCTCAGTGGCAAAGGCTACTGGGGTCCTCTGCAGAGCAGGCCACTGGGAACCACATTCACTCCCACTGCATGGCTGATACTGGTAGCCCCTGCCCTTCTTCCTTGTTCCCAGCCATCTCTAGATGTCGCAGCTATGCCAGTCTCTGGGTAGGATGAAATCAAGCAAGTCTTGTGCAGTGCCCCGAAAGCCTGGGTGAGCTGATCACTCATTCCTTTCTCCTTTTCCCAGCAAAGGGAACTATTTTGGACCAGGGAGCTCCCTCTTGGCACTGAGCCGTGTTGACTTGGCACTGGGATGATGCAGGCAAGATGAAACTGTTCTTCCTACTCTTGTTTTATAGTTATTCTCAGGTTTGTGGGCCACTGTGTTGCTGAAGCTTCTCAAGTGGACTCTTGAGCACACCCAGAGCCATTTTTCTTTGTGGATTTGCTAATTGTGGTTCTTTGTAGGGAGACAGAGGCTTGGGTGTCCTGCTGCAATCTTGGCAATGCCACTCTTCTGTTGTCATGCATTTTAATTGTACATATAATTTAAACTCAAGACATGACAATTACTGTTTTGTACAATATTTATTCATATATATTTACTATTTATCTTTTAATACATACATTCTTCATTCCCTCCTGCAATTTTCATGTTTCCATATAGCACCATTTTGTTCCTGCCTGGAGAAATCCCTTTAATATTTCTTTTAGAGCACACCTGCTGGCAATGAAATTCTTTAGTCTTTGTCTGAAAATTTATGTATTTTATCTTCATTTTTGAAACATATTTTTGCTATACCTAGAATTCCAGGCTGTTATTTTCTATAAGCAGTTTTTTTTAAAACATCTTTATTAGAGTATAATTGCTTTACAATGGTGTGTCAGTTCTGCTTTATAACAAAGTGAATCAGTTATACATATACATATGTCCCCATATCTCTTCCCTCTTGCATCTCCCTCCCCCCCACCCTCCCTATTCCACCACTCTACGTGGTCACAAAGCATCAAGCTGATCTCCCTGTGCTATATGGCTACTTCCCACTAGCTATCTATTTCACATTTGGTAGTGTATATACACCCATGCCTCTCTCTCGCTTTGTCACAGCTTACCCTTCCCCCTCCCCATATCCTCAAGTCCATTCCCTAGTAGGTCTGCATCTTTATTCCCGTCTTGCCCCTAGGTTCTTCTGACCATTTTTTTTTTTTTAGATTCCATATATATGTGTTAGCATACAGTATTTGTTTTTCTTTCTGGCTTACTTCACTCTGTATGACAGTCTCTAGGTCCATCCACCTCACTACAAATAACTCAGTTTTGTTCCCTTTTATGGGTGAGTAATAGTCCATTGTATATACGTGCCACGTCTTCTTTATCCATTCATCCGATGATGGACACTTAGGTTCTTTCCATCTCTTGGCTATTGTAAATAGAGCTGCAATGAACATTGTGGTACATGACTCTTTTTGAATTATGGTTTTCTCAGGGTATATGCCCAGTAGTGGGATAGCTGAGTCGTATGGTAGTTCTATTTTTAGTTTTTTAAGGAACCTCCATACTGTTCTCCATAGTGGCTGTATCAATTTACATTCCCACCAACAGTTCTATAAGCAGTTTAAAGGTGAAATTCCCTTGCTTTCTGGGTGTCAGTTGTTTCTGATAGGACATTGACTGTTGGTTTATACTCTTGTTCTTTTGAGGGCAATGTATTCTTCTCTAACGCCTTTTAAGATGTTCTAACTGACTTTATCAGCTGTTTGTCCATGATGCACATAAGTGCAGTTTCCTACTTGCTTCTTGAGTCCCTGGGTTGATGTCTTTCACCAGTTTTGAACAAATTCTCAACTACTATCTCTTCAAATATTGCTTTTGCCCCATTCTCTTTCTTCTTTTCCTCCAGAATTTTGATTACATGAATGTTAAACCATTTGAGTATGTATTACATGTCTCTTATACTCTCTTTTTTCCACCCTTTCTTTCTCTGCTTCAGTTTGAACATTTTTTATTGACCCATATCCCAGTTCACTAATCCTACATTTTGCTACGTCCCCTCTGCTGCCAAATTCATACACTGCGTTTTAACTTGTAGATATTGCCTTTTTAAAAAAAATTTTTTGGCCATGCGGCATGTGGGAACTTAGTTCCCTGACCAAGGATCGAACTTGCACCTGCTGCAGGGGAAACACAGTCTTAACCACTGGACCACCAGGGAAGTCCCTAGATACTGCCTTTTTCAGTTCTAAACTTTCTATTTGATTGTTTTTTTTTAATAAAGCGAATAGTGTGGTTTTTTTATTTATTTTATTTTTGGCTGCACTGGGTCTTTGTTGCTGTGCGCGGGCTTTCTCTAGTTGCAGTGAGCAGATGCTACTCTGTTGCAGTGTGTGGGCTTCTCATTGTGGTGGCTTCTCTTGCTGAGGAGAGAGCTCTAGGTCCATGGGCTCAGTAGTTGTGGCTCACGGGCTCTAGAGCACAGGCTCAGTAGCTGTGGCTCGCGGGCTCTAGAGCGCAGGCTCGGTAGTTGTGGCTCACGGGCTTAGTTGCTCCACGGCTTGTGGGATCTTCCCGGACCAGGGCTCAAACCCGTGTCCCCTGCATTGGCAGGCCGATTCTTAAGCACTGCACCGCCAGGGAAGCCCTGATTATTGTTTAAACATCCCAAGTGTTTTAGATTTTCCATTCTTTTCGCCTATTTTGTCCTTTTCCTCTATTTAGAATATATTATATAACATATTTGAGTTCTTATCAGCTAACTTCAGTATCAGCAACATCTATGGATCTGCATCTATTTTTTTCCCTCTTAATTGCCAGTCTGACCTTTTTACACACCTAGAAATGTTACTGTGTGCCAGGTAGTATGTATAGAAGAACCATAGAAGTTTCACAGAAAAGAGGTTTCCCTTTTATTTCATTAGGCTGTTAAGGTGAGTAGCTAATAAACTCTATCCAGTCAGAAATTGAGCTTGATCAGGAATATACTGTAAGTTTAGTAAGACTCTATCTCCTTCTGGTATGTTCCTGTTCGTAGATTGTGGAAATACAGATCTCCTCACCCCTAGAAGCTAACAGACAGTTCTGACCTTCAGAGGTTTTCAGCCTCCTTTAGCCTCCTACTTCACGCAGCTTTAAAACTTGGCAAACGTCTTTAAGAGAAAACTCACTGTGTTTGAAGAAGAGCTCCTCTCTCGCGGCACTGTGCAACTGAAAGGTACCTCAGTCTGTCTTTTAGAAGTTTCTGTGCTAACTCCACCATTTCCTGTACAGCTACAGAACAATGAAAATATCCCAAGGTGAAAACTGTGTGCATTTAGGGTCCCTTAATATTTCAATTTGTCACCACAGTACTATGCAACTGCTAAAAGGCTTCTGACTTCTCTGTCCTCAAGCAGAAGCCCTTTGCCTGGAACAAGCCTGATCTACATCCTGCCCCCAAATAAACAAAGGGCTGGCAATTATCAAATCACTGTAACAATTTTCCCTTTTCTGTAAGTTCAGTTCATCCAGTCCTTTGTTTCCACAGCTCTCTGAACCCCTTAAAATGTGATTTTCGTAGTGTATCCAATTTTGTCTAGTGGGAGAGTGGGCCTGTGGCAACACATTTCATTTCACCGCTACATGAAAGTCCAGGGTTTTTGGTTTTGTCACTAAGGGTATTTGTTATTTTCAGTTACACTTTGAATTTTATGTACAAAATTTCCTACCAGTCTGAACATTCTTTACAGCATGCATTTCAAGGTTTAGGCTTGCTGAAACCACATATACATCCAAACAGTTTACCAATATCACAGAGCTGAAAGCTGTCAAAGTCGGTTTTATTGATGCAGATTCTTTTTGCTTTTGTGAAGTTGCACATGTTGTTAAATCTTTATTTGCATCTCCTTTTCCATTAGTTTTTTTTCTTTGCCCTTTTTTTCTACTGACATTTTCCCTTTACCATTTTCAAGACATTTTCTCTGTATTGCAGATACTAGTCCTTATTTTGAGCTATGTCACAAATAATGTTTTCCCCATATTATCTTGTCTTTTGACTTTATTTTTTAATAAAGATGTTTTGATTTTTTCTTTCTATGTGACTGAATTTTATGGCTTCTGGAATTTGTGAAATAGATTGGTAAGTCTTTCCCACTCTAAGTTAACATGGAAGTTATTACTTATTTTCATCTTTTTGTTTGTTACCTTTTTTTATACTTGAAACTTTGATCCTGGTAATGGGCACATTCTCCCTTGTCTTCCCCAGATGGCTATTTGGATTCCCTAAGACCATCCTTTACTCAATGAAGTGGAATGCTGTCATTATAATGTACAAATTCTCATATGCATTTCGTTCTATTTCTGAACTTTCTATTCTGTTCTATTCTGGTGTGTCTATGTGTGCACTAGAAACACACTTTTACTTATTGATATTTTACTACATATCTTAATATCCAGTAGGGTGACTCTCCACTTGCCACCATGCTTTCCTTTTCAGAGTTTTCATGACCTTTCTGGCTTGCAGATTTTTCCACAAGAACTTTAGAATCAAGATAACTTGTTCCAAAGAAAATCTATTGGTATTTTTATTGGGATGGGGTTATATCCATAAACAAACATAGAGAGAACTGACAACTTAATGACACTGAGTTTCTACCTTAAAATAATGTGTTACTATTTATGTTTCCTTTTTGGAGGGGAGGATCCTTTAGTAGTATTTGAATGTTTTCTTCATTCACATCTTGCACATTTCTTGTTACGGGCATTTTTTTGTTGTTACTGTAATTATGCTGTATCTGCTTTCTTATATAGTCTCATTTCACAGATAATAGATTGAAATGAACTTTTCAATACTTGAAAATGGGATTGCTCTTCAGTACCCAGAAGTAGCAGAGAAGCTATAGGGATGTGTGAGAAACACTGTTTGAGAGTAGGGTAAAAAGATTGCCTTCACTGAGTTCAGTCCATTTAAAAAAAACTGTTTTCATAAAATGTAATAGATTCATTGAAGGAGTTCAAACTACTCTTTTCCCTAAATTTTATCATTAACCCAAAATAAAAACCTGGGAGTATTCCTTGACTACTCCCACTTGGTCTGCTGACCATCTATCCATAGTTTTTATTCTGATGGTGAACATCAGAATTATACTTGTAGCTTTTAAAAAAGCATACAGCCAGCTTCTACCCTTGACCATTCTGATTCAGGTCTAGGGCAAGTCTAGGCATGTGTGTGTGTGTTTACACACACAACTCCAGTGATTGTGATTCCCCACCTTTTAGGAATCATTAAAAAATCAAAAACTAAGTCCTGTTGACCATACATCCTAAATATCTCTGCAATATACTTCTTCATTTTTACCTTTGCCAATTTAAACCAATACTTCATCATCTCATGCCTAGACCACTCTAGCAATCTCCTTGTTGCTATTTTAAAATCTACTCTTTGTCCCTTACAATTCAGCCTCCAAACAGCTAACAAGGCTATATATATGTAAAAGAAAAATCAGGCTGTGCCACATGCCAACATAAATTCCTTCAAAACTTCCCATCTACGATCCCTAAACACTGATCCACTGACGAGTGCCAGTCCCTAAGTTTCCACTGGTGTGTTGCACAATGAGACTGAGAAAAAATAAACATGGTGATTTTTTTATGAAACCAAATTTATTCAGTTTAAATTATCTGCATTCTATGATTATATATTTAGCACCAATATATTATGTTTTCTGAAATGATGGTGGCATGGGTGCCATCTCTTAACATGAATTTTACGTGGTAAAACAGAAGGATGTCAAATCTATGCGTCTCAATTTTTAAAATTACACCTGCTCACATGATCAAAGTCTGGGAACCACAGATGGAAGAATTAAGTACAAGCTTCCTAATGTGGTCTGTGATATGGAAATCCCCTAGTACCACACAAACACACCAAGGTTGGCTCTTTACTTGAATTTGTTAAAACTACATTTCATTCATTAACATTTTCTTTTTAAAAAATTTACACTAATATTAGTTAATTACCAGTTATGTGCAAAGTACTATGCCAGATGGGATAAAAAGGTGATCAAGAGCGGGAAGAGAAATGGGAACATATGTATATATATAACTGATTCATTTTGTTGTGAAGCAGAAACTAACACACCACTGTAAAGCAATTATACTCCAATAAAGATGTTAAAAAAAAAAAAAAAGAAAAGAAAATGGGCCCTGCCCATAAGGAAGTTAACCGTATTGGGGGTTCTAAATTTTGGAGTCAACAGCCTTGATTTCAAACTGGAGTTAACTATAGTACCTGCCTATAATTAGTTAGCTATTAAATTACAACTATAGTACCTGGAAAGAAGGACGGTGTACTACAAAACTACACACCAGGGGAACTTGGCCTAGTCCTCGAAGGTCAGAGGTTTCCACGAGGAAGTGAATTAAGAACTGAGATCTGAAGGATGAATGGGCATGAAACTAGGTGAATGAAGAGCAGGAATGAAGAGAGAGCAGCACAGATAATGGGAAGAGCATGTGCAGAATATGAGGTGGGAAGCACAGGCTGTGCTTGAAGAACTGATGGGCTATCGGTGACTAGCGCCCATGGGGACAGGAGCAGAATCCTAGCTAGGCTCGTGAGGAAGACTAGGTGACACCGGACCTCACATGTCACATATGGATTCTGGTCTTTATTCTAAAAGTAATGGGAAGTCACTGAAGGAACACTGAAACGATGGAAAGATGATGACAGAATCTTATACTGGATTGGCCAAAAAGGGTCGTTCGGGTTTTCCTGTAACATCTTATGGAAAAACCCTAACGAACTTTTGGGCCAACCCAATACTTTAACACTAACAACCATCGGCTTAACAGTCCTATGCAAACATCATGCTGTTGTACTTTTCACTGCCTTTATAATAACCTACCCTCCTTCCTCCAATACACTCTTGATTTTTTAATATTTAAAACTAACGTAATGGATAAGTGTTGTATTAGTTTCCTAGGGCTGCGGAAACAAAATGCCACAAACTCAGTGGTTTAAAACAACAGAAATCTGTTTCACAGTTCTGGACGTTAGAAGTCGGAAATCGAGGTGTAGGCAGCGTCATGCTCCCTCTGAAATCTGTAGGGGAATCCTTCCTTGCGCCCTCCTAGTTTCTGGTGGCTTGCTGGTAACCTGTGGCATTCCTCAGCTTGTAGCTATGTAACTCCAATCTCTGCCTACATTGTCACACTGCATTCTCCCTGTCTCTGTCTTCACATCTTCCTATAAGGACACCAGTCATACTGGAGTAGGGGCCCACCCTACTCCCGTATGACCTCATCTCAACTGATCACATCTGTAACAACTCTATTTCCAAACTAAGTCACATTCTGAGGTACTAAGGATTAGGACCTCAACATACCTTGGGGTGGATGGGGGGAGGACACAATTCAACCCATAACGAATACCTACGTAAAAACATTTAGGTAGTACTAAACAGGAAGCAGTGAGGTCTCCCTCTCATAACCCAGGCCTAAGCCAATCACTACAGGATATTCAATGACCATAGACCATTTCAGGACTGAATGTGGGTAGTAAGACATGAGGGGGAGATGTTCCTCACTCTTCTGTAAGCTTTCTCCCTCTGGACAGAGTGGTGTGTAGACGTGTACACCTTAATATCCTGCTGAGCTGCCTAATTAAACCATCTCAAGCTTGCACACCTCCCACCAGTTACAATAACCATGACATCTCCTTCGCTGGTAAGTTTGTTTTGAGTTGGACGTTCCTTTAATATAAGTCCTAATGGATAAGGGTGTCATCTGGCAATGTACAATCATTATCTTTCCATTGTTTCAGTATTCGGAGTAATTCTTCATGGTTACGAATTAAAGAAAAGACACCTTTCCACAATGATTATGGACATAAGATATGGAAGATAACCTAAAGTGGGAAATGTCAAAGAAGAAAGTAAGATTAAGCTTATGTATTCCTTGGTTTTCCTTTCATCACCAAAGATGTTGGGATAATGCAGGGCAATATACTTTTGGGTAGGATTTACATCAATGGAAGCACAATGCCAGCAGAGATGGATGACCTTGTAGTTAGCCATCCAGAAAACACATCAGACTGTGAGGATTTTATGGAATGACAACAAGATGATATTTGGAAACTTGAATTTTCCCCAACACAAAAGTCTTGACTTTGACAATACCATAAAGTTGCTTATCACCTTGCCTTTCAGAGTGTGGCCCATGAACCAGAAGCATCAATATCACTGCATGTTAGACATGCAGTCTCAGGTCCCACTCTAGACCTACTAAATCAGAATGTAGAGTTGAACAAGATCCTCAGGTGATTTGTATATACATGAAAGCTTGGGAAATAACGGCATTATTACACTGTGAACAGAAAGATGACAAAGAGAAGTCTGTGAAGACATGTCCCCTGAAATGGTCAAGCTGATTTGCTGCTTGTTGTAATGCACTGGCTCTAGCTATACATCAGAATAACCGCAGAAGCTTTTACACTGATGCTAAGGCCCAAGGCAGAACCTAGACCAACTGGATCAGAATCTTCGGGGTGAGGCTTAGGATCAGCAAAGCCCTTTAAGAAGTCCTCAAGTAATTCTTATCAAAAACCATGGCTGAGAATTATTAGTGTAAAGCAAGGGCTAGGGAGAGGAGGACTAAGAATTCATGTTTAATGAATATAGAGTTTTGGTTTCACAAGATGAAAAAGTTCTAGAGATCTACTGCACAACAATGTGAATATACTTAACACTACTGAACTGTACACTTAAAAATGATTAAGACGTAATATTTGCCAGAATAGGCAAAATCATTCAGATAATCAATTTTAAATTATTTGCTTTACTATACACAGATATGTTATTTGAATTTTTAGAATAAATTTGGTTTTCTAAAAGGGTTTTGAATGTAATTATAGTATGGGTTCACCAATACAGTAAAACCAATTTTTCGATCAATAAATATTTCAAAATTGCATGATTTAAATGCTTTAGACCCCTGTTTACTGTCCCAAGTGCTCTGGTTTGAACTTCTCTCTTTGTGTATACGTATCTCTCTGGGCCTTTCTTCATGGGGCAGCAACAGGTCTGGTGGAGGCTCCCTGAATCATCAGGCAAAATTCCAGTATATTATAATACCACTTTAATCCACAACCACCCCAACATGAATATCCTTAGAGTTTACCAGATCCCCGAAGAGTCCTGTTATGCAAAATTAAGAACTCTTGCTTTCAGATGGTGTCCCTGCTGGGTACAGTGCCCCATAAGGGTATTCCTATGAGACCCCAGGAATACTTTTATGAATTAGTATAGCATATAGCTCTGTGCCACTGTCTCTCCCATTAAGACTGCAAGCTTTCTGGAAGCTGTGGAGAGTCATATTTATCTTTAGATCTCTAGCACCTACTTATATATTTGGGCATGACAACGTATTCAATGGAACATCAATAAACACATGACTGGATGAAAGATCTCCATATCCTCTTCCACTTCATACCCTACTGATATTTTGAAAGAGACAAAATGTTTTCTATAGGCACATCATTTGGAAGGATTAGAGCACACACAGGATGAAAAAAGAAAACAGAATTCCATTCCTTTTCTTCTCAAGTAATGTACTCATGTGGAATAAAGACGTAGTTTTCTAAAAGGGCTAACTTTTCCTGGAATTCCAAGCTCTACTGCACTGACTCCCAGCCAATGACAAACACTTCAGAGAATCTCAAGACTTCCTAGAGACGTCTCAAAGAGAAGTTACTTAAGGGTTATTTAAAGAACTAACAATTTCATTTAAGAAACCCCAAAATATAAATGAGCAATGGTAAATGCAATAATTCTGGAGAGTGATAGTTCTAACAAAGACAACTGAAAGGTAATAAGAAAGAGAGACTCAGGTATTTAGATAGAGTTGGAGGCAGTAGTCAAGAGATAAAACTCAGCTGGGGCCAGCAATCACCTCTAAGAGCTCACTCATAGGATTTAAGATAACACGGTGCACAGCAAAGGAAACCATAACAGAATGAAAAGACAACCTACTGAATGGAAGAAAATATTTGCAAATGATATGATCAATAAGGGATTAATATCCAAAATATATAAACAGCTCATACAACTCAACATCAAAAAAACAAACAACCTGGTTAAAAAAAATTAGGCAGAAACCTGTATAGACATTTCTCCAAAGAGGACATGCAGACGGCCAACAGGCACATGAAAAGATGCTCAACATCGCTGATCATCAGGAAAATGCAAATCAAAACCACAATGAGATTTCACCTCACATGTGTCAGAATGACTACCATCAAAAAGAACACAAATAACAAATGTTGGTGAGGATGTGAAGAAAAGAGAACCCTAGTACACCGTTGTTGAGAATGTAAATTGGTACAGCCATTGTGGAAAACATTATGGAGGTGTCTCAAAAAATTAAAAACAGAACTACCATATGACCCAGCAATTAAATTCCTGGGTATATATCAAAAAAAACCCCAAAAACACTAATTCGAAAAGATACATGCACTATTATTCATAACAGCACTATTTATAATTGCCAAGATACGGAAGCAAACCAAGTGTCCATCGACAGATAAATGGATAAAGAGGATATGGGGTGTGTGTGTGTGTGTGTGTGTGTGTGTGTGTGTGTACACATACACACAATGGAACATTACTTGGCCATAAAAAAGAATGAAAATTTTTCCATTTGCAATAGCATGGATGGACTTGGAGGGCATTATTCTAAGTGAAGTAAGTCTGAGAAAGACAAATACTGTATGATATCACTTATATGTGGAATCCAAAATAATACAGCAAACTAGTAAAAATAACAAAAAAGAAGCAGACTCACAGATATAGAGAACAAACTAGTGGTTACCAGTGGGGAGAGGAAGCCGGGGAGGGACAATATAAGAGTAGGGAATTAAGAGGTACAAACTATTATGTATAAAACAAGCTACAAGAATATACTGTACAACACAGAGAATGTAACCAATATTGTATAACTATAAATGGAGTATAACCTTTAAAAATTGTGAATCACTACATTGTACACCCATAACCTACATAATACTGTACATCAACTATACTTCAATAAAAATATTAAAAAAAATAACATGGCCCAGATCGTATAAATCTTTCGCCTTTTACTAAAAAAAAAAAAAAAAGGCCCACATTTCCCGATATCTCGATATTAATAAACTTATACTTTTATTGAACTATACATTTTTTGTAAATTTTTAAAACAGTAAGTGCATTTTGTTAATATAAAACTGTCAGAAGACATGGCACTATATTATTACAAACTGACTTTATTACAAACTGACCTTTGCTCTTTCACCACGAAGAGCATAGTCCTGGAGCTACACTGGATGTCAATCTTGGCTCTGTTCCTTACTATAGCTATATGACCCTGGGTGTAGTACTAAACCTGTGTGGGTCTTAGTTTCTTCATTTGTAAACAAGAGATAGTTAATAGAGCACATCTTATAGCAGCACTGTCTAATAAAACTTTCTGAGACTAAGGAAATGTTCTATTCTATACTGTCCAAATAGTAGCCACTAGCCACATGTAGCTATTGATCATTTGAAATGTGGCTAATGCAAGTAAGAAACTGAATTTTTAATTTAGTTTTAATTCAGTTAAATGTAAACAGCCACACAACACTACTGGCAATGTCCTGGAAAGCATAGTTTCAGAGAGTTGTAAGGATCATATGGGGTAAGCATTCAAATCAATGTCTGACACACAATAATCAATATATGTTAGCTAGTGCTATTGCCCAGCACATCACATTATAGATAACTAGTACCCAAGTGCAGATTACAGTTTTATTCAACTCTTTCCCTAAATTTTATGTAATCATTTTTCCTACTATTTATAGTTCCAGACTAATTCTTTCCCCTTCCAGGTGGCACTGGCTTCAGCAAACAGACCAGTCTGCACACCAAGCCCCATCTCCCCTTGTTAGGCTCAACGCATGTACTATATGGTCACTTTCTCTGAAGGTTTTGAAGACTGTCAGAACACATTTGGTCCTGGCTCCCTTCGGATGGTACCCGCTGCCCCCACTCCCAATGTTTTGACTACATTTACCAGAATCTTTCAAGTGTTACAGCATATTAATTTCCTTTTTGGATAATGTATCAGAGGATTTTATTGTCACACTTGACATAACCAAATTAGTCATTCTACACCTTAAAACATTTTATCAGGCTTATAAAAACGACACTAAATATTTCCATCATCTTGTTTTTTGTATGAGGCTACAGTGAAGTTTAGAAAGGTTATCTTTTGCTCCCTGGTATATATTAAAATGCAACTACTCATGTTCTAGCACATATTTGTTACCTTGAAAAAGGCTGCAAGCTCTAAATCAATAAGGCTGTTCATCTCTTTTGATACAGCAATACTACTCTATTTCCAAAACAGTCTCATAATATCACATTTGTTTTTCCTAACACAAAGACTCCTAGAACAATCAAAATTGGTAAAGATTCCTTTCTCTTCCCATTGGAGAAGATATAGCTGAGAATATGAGAAAAGATGTCAGAAGAGAATTACAAGTCTGAATTCTCCTGCTGTCTAAGTAACACAATAGATGTGGTTCTTACATTGATAATTTTATATTCTAAAACACGAAATATGGAGAAATAGTTAAATAATCTGACATATACCTCTAACCCAATGAGGAAGGCATCATTAAACAAGTGGCCTGGTGTAATACCAGAGGAAAGCTAAGGAAGACAGAAAAGATAAAGAATTAAAAAAAAATACAGCTTATCTCAGATATAAACTACTATCAGGTATGAACTAACTTGAGTTGTAAACTTACAAAAAAAAAAAAAAGAAAAGAAAAGGACAAAACAGGAAAGAAGCCTAGCAAGCCACTGCCCAGAAATAAACTGTGGGGAGTGGGGGCAGGGAGGGGCAGCTTTTGCCTACACTGCTTTTAGCAGGTACAAGCACCCTGTTTCTGCAGGAAACTCTTCTTGTCCTGGGACTGCACATGTGTGGACAGTCAGCTTTGTTCTCTGGGATTCTTTACCCCATTTCAAGCAGTGAGAAATGATTTCAGCTGCAAGTAACAGAAACCTTGACTTCTGTTACAAGGAATTTTTTTTTTTTCCTGAAGTAATGGGCAGTCCCGGGAAACGGTGAGCTTACATTCAATTCAGTGGCACAATAAAACAATTTTCAGTCTACAGTGTCAGATTCATTCTAAAGCCTAATTTCCTGTGATTCTCTCAACTTCTCAAGTTAGGGCCACCTACTTCCAGCGGGACAGGAAAAACCTCTTCCTAATTGGACTGAGGGGAAGAACCAAGCCCTTCCCCTCGGTCTGATTCGGCCCAATTTAGGTTTTGTGCCCAGCCTAGTAACGGCTGCCTGGGAAATGTCCTGCACTAACTGGCTTAGACTAGTCAGGACTAACCTCTGGAACTGGGGATGGAGTTCACTTACCCAGTCACATGAATGGTGGGAAGGAAGTTTCCGGAGCAAAATGAGAGCTCTGCTATGAGAAAAGGAGGAAATCGATGTGGACCAGGCAATCAACCGATTGCATCACACTTACCTCCCACTCCTGGCGGACTTGGTATCTAGTGCTAAATGCTTTGGCTGGTTACTAAGAGTATGTTTTACTGGCCCATAACACTGCTTATACTTTGTGGGTAAGTGACTGCTGCTGTGGGGAAATGGATAATCCAAGATGAAGTTAAAGATGCTAAAGAAGTTTCCTAGCTGAACTCAGGACTATTATGTTGACCTCCAGTTAGGCACACAGGCACTTGTCCAGTATAGCTGCTCACAAGTGTAGCACAGGAAAAATCTGCATAGTGAGGGCACAGCAGGTCTGATTTTCTGCCCTTATGAACATTCACTACCTCAATAGTGCCTGCCACGCTACTGAACAAAAAGGCAACACAGGATTATTGAAATAAGGTCCTAGGAAATGGCCACACTATTAGCACTGTGAAGAAACTCAACACAGTAGGATTTTACAGGACAGGGCTATTTTGTAGAGTCCATAAGCAATTCAACTCAAAAACTGAAAACAGAAAAAACCTTTGAAGGATTCAATTAAATACACTGTTTACAGATCAGCATTCTTTCCATTGCACCATACTGTCTTTAGCAGTAAAAACCTCAAGTTCCCCAGAGAAGATTAACCAGGAAAGAGCTCTCACTCTCAAATTCTTAGGATGTTAAGTAATATTTTCACAATTTGAATAGAAGAAAAAGGATACCTTTCAACATTTGGTATTAGCCCAGTTTTGCGGAAAAAAGAAAAGGAAAGGATACAAAGCTTTGCTTTTACTGGGAAGGGCAGGCAAAGAAGTTAACTGGATCTTTTCCTTCCTGAGACGGGGAGAAAACTGAGTGGTCAATTCTATGTAGTACAAAGAGATGTTATCAGGACAATAGAAGATTCACTTGTACATTATTAGAATTCTTAAAGGGTCTGCTGATTTAAAAAAAAACCTCTAACAAGGTTATAGGATCAAGTTGCTTGCATGCAACCCCTTAATTTGGTTTAACATTTTTTTTCATACTGGGGACAACATTAATGAGCTGCTATGAAGGATTAAACCATATATATGTATAGGTATGAATATTACTGCGGGAGGGGTATGTGTGTGTTTTCAAGCTGTTTGGTATACAGTTGAAGGAAACAATAGCATAATAACTGAGGCAGAAGAATGGATAAGTGACCTGGAAGACAGAATGTTGGAATTCACTGCTGTGGAACAGACTAAAGAAAAAAGAATGAAAGGAAATGAAGACAGCCTAAGAGACCTCTGGGACAACATTAAACGCAACAACATTCACATTACAGGGGTCCCAGAAGGAGAAGAGAGAGAGAAAGGACCAGAGAAAATATTTGGAGATTATAGTCGAAAACATCCCTAACATGGGAAAGGAAATAGCCACCCAAGTCCAGGAAGAGCAGAGAGTCCCAGGCAGGATAAACCCAAGGAGAAACACGCCGAGACACATAGTAATCAAATTGGCAAAACTTAAAGACAAAGAAAAATTATTGAAAGCAGCAAGGGAAAAATGACAAATAACATACAAGGGAACTCCCATAAGGTTAACAGCTGATTTCGCAGCAGAAACTCTACAAGCCAGAAAGCAGTGGCATGATATACTTAAAGTGATGAAAGGGAAGGACCTACAACCAAGATTACTCTACCCAGCAAGGATCTCATTCAGATTCGATGGAGAAATTAAAAGCTTTAGAGACAAGCAAAAGCTAAGAAAATTCAGCACCACCAAACCAGCTCTACAACAAATGCTAAAGGAACTTCTCTAAGTGGGAAACACAAGAGAAGAAAAGGACCTACAAAAACAAACCCAAAACAATTAAGAAAATGATAATAGGAACATACATATTGATAATTACCTTAAACGTGAATGGATTAAATGCTCCAACCAAAAGACACAAGCTTGCTGAATGGATACAAAAACAAGACCCATATATATGCTGTCTACAAGAGACCCACTTCAGACCTAGGGACACATTCAGACTGAAACTGAGGGGATGGAAAAAGATATTCCATGCAAATGGAAATCAACAGAAAGCTGGGGTAGCTATACTCATATCAGATAAAATAGACTTTAAAATAAAGACTATTACAAGAGACGACGAACGACACTACATAATGATCAAGGGATCAATCCAAGAAGAAGATATAACAATTATAAATATATATGCACCCAAAAAAGGAGCACCTCAACACATAAGGCAACTGCTAACAGCTCTAAAAGAGGAAATAGACAGCACAATAATAGTGGGGGACTTTACAACCTCACTTACACCAATGGACAGATCATCCAAAACGAAAATAAATAAGAAAACAGAAGGTTTAAATGACACAACAGACCAGACAGATTTAATTGATATGTATAGGACATTCCATCCCAAAACAGCAGATTACACTTTCTTCAAGTGTGCATGGTACATTCTCCAGGATAGATCACATCTTGGGTCACAAATCAAGCCTCAGTAAATTTAAGAAAATTGAAATCATATCAAGCATCTTTTTTGACCACAATGCTACAAGATTAGAAATGAATTACAGGGAAAAATATACAAACACATGGAGGCTAAACAATACGTTACTAAATAACCAAGAGAACACTGAAGAAATCAAAGAGGAAATCAAAAAATACCTAGAGACAAATGACAATGAAAACATGACGATCCAAAACTTATGGGATGCAGCAAAAGCAGTTCTAACAGGGAAGTTTATAGTTATACAAGCCTACCTCAAGAAACAAGAAACATCTCAAGTAAACAATATAACCTTACACCTAAAGGAACTAGAGAAAGAAGAACAAACAAAACCCAAAGTTAGCAGAAGGAAAGAAATCATAAAGATCAGAGCAGAAATAAATGAAACAGAAACAAAGAAACAATAGCAAAGCTCAATAAAACTAAAAGCTGGTTCTTTGAGAGGATAAACAAAATGGATAAACCATTAGCCAGACTCATCAAGAAAAAGAGGGAGAGGACTCAAATCAATAAAATTAGAAATGAAAAAGGAGAAGTTACAACAGACACCACAGAAATACAAAGGATCATGAGAGATTACTACAAGCAACTCTATGCCAATAAAATGGACAACCGGGAAGAAGTGGACAAATTCTTAGAAAAGCACAACATTCCAAGACTGAACCAGGAAGAAATAGAAAATATAAACAGACCAGTCACAAGTAATGAAATTGAAACTGTGATTAAAAATCTTCCAACAAACCAAAGTCCAGGACCAGATGGCTTCATAGGCGAATTCTATCAAACATTTAGAGAAGAGCTAACACCCATCCTTCTCAAACTTTTCCAAAAAATTGGCGAGGAGGGAACACTCCCAAACTCATTCTATGAGGCCACCATCACCCTGATACCAAAACCAGACAAAGACACTACAAAAAAAGAAAATTACAGACCAATATCACTGATGAATATAGATGCAAAAATCCTCAACAAAATACTAGCAAACAGAATCCAACAACACATTAAAAGGATCATACACCATGATCAAGTGGGATTTATCCCAGGGATGCAAGGATTCTTCAATAAATGAAATCAATAAATGCGATACACCATATTAACAAATTGAAGAAGAAAAACCATATGATCATCTCAATAGATGCAGAAAAAGCTTTCGACAAAATTCAACACGCATTTATGATAAAAACTCTCCAGAAAGTGGGCATAGAGGGAACTTTCCTCAACATAATAAAGGCCATATACAACAAACCCACAGCAAACATAATTCTCAATGGTGAAAAACTGAAAGCATTTCCTCAGATCAGGAAAGAGACAAGAATGTCCACTCTCACCGATATTATTCAACATAGTTTTGGAAGTCCTAGCCACGGCAATCAGAGAAGAAAAAGAAATAAAAGGAATACAAATTGGAAAAGAAGAAGTAAAATTGTCATTGTTTGCAGATGACATGATACTATACATAGAGAATCCTAAAAATGCCACCAGAAAACTAGTAGAGCTAATCAATGAATTTGGTAAAGTTGCAGGATACAAAATTAATGCACAGAAATCTCTTGCATTCCTATACACTAATGATGAAAAGTCTGAAAGTGAAATTATGGAAACATTCCCATTTACCATTGCAACAGAAAGAACAAAATACCTAGGCATAAACCTACCTAGGGAGACAAAAGACCTGTATGCAGAAAACTGTAAGACACTGATGAAAGAAATTAAAGATGATACCAACAGATGGAGAGATATACCACATTCTCGGATTGGAAGAATCAATATTGTGAAAATGAATATACTACCCAAAGCAATCTACAGATTCAATGCAATCCCTATCAAATTACCAATGGCATTTTTTACGGAACTAGAACAAATCATCTTAAAATTTGTATGGAGACACAAAAGACCCTGAACAGCCAAAGCAGTCTTGAGGGAAAAAAACGGAGCTGGAGGAATCAGACTCCCTGACTTCAGACTATACTACAAAGCTACAGTAATCAAGACAATACGGTATGGGCACAAAAACAGAAACATAGGTCAATGGAACAAGATAGAAAGCCCAGAGATAAACCCACGCACCTATGGTCAACTAATCTATGACAAAGGAGGCAAAGATATACAATGGAGAAAAGACAGTCTCTTCAATAACGGGTGCTGGGAAAATGGGACAGCTACATGTAAAAGAAGGAAATTAGAACACTTCCTAACACCATACACAAAAATAAACTCAAAATGGATTCGAGACCTAAATGTAAGACCGGACACTATAAAACTCTTAGAGGAAAACATAGGAAGAACACTCTTTGACATAAATCACAGCAACATCTTTTTTAATCCACCTCCTAGAGTAATGGAAACAAAAACAAAAACAAACAAATGGGACCGAATGAAACTTCAAAGCTTTTGCACCGCAAAGGAGACCATAAACAAGACCAAAAGACAACCCTCAGGCTGGCAGAAAATATCTGCAAACGAATCATCGGACAAAGGATTAATCTCCAAAATATATAAACAGCTCAGGCAGCTCAATATTAAAGAAACAAACAACCCAATCCAAAAATGGGCAGAAGACCAAAACAGACATTTCTTTAAAGAAGACATTCAGATGGCCAAGAAGCACATGAAAAGCTGCTCAACATGACTAATTATTAAAGAAATGCAAATCAAAACCACAATGAGGTATCACCTCACACACACCAGTCAGAATGAGCCTCATCAGAAAATCTACAAACAACAAATGCTGGAGAGGGTGTGGAGATAAGGGAACCCTCTTGCACTGTTGGTGGGAATGTAAATTGATACAGCCACTATGGAGAACAGTATGGAGGTTCCTTAAAAAACTAAAAATAGAATTACCATATGATCCAGCAATCCCACTACTGGGCATATACCTGAGACAACCATAATTCAAAAAGACACATGCACCCCAATGTTCTTTGGAGCACTATTTACAATAGCCAGGTCATGGAAGCAACCTAAATGCCCATCGACAGACGAATGGATAAAGAAGTTGTGATACATGTACACAATGGAATATTACTCAGCCATAAAAAGGAAAGAAATTGAGTCATTTGTTGTGACGTGGATGGATCTAGAGACTGTCATACAGAGTGAAGTAAGTCAGAAAGAGAAAAAGAAATATCGTATGTCAACGCATGTATGTAGAACCTAGAAAAATGGTACAGATGATCTGGTTTGCAGGGCAGAAGTTGAGACACACATGTAGAGAACAAACGTATGGATACCAAGAAGGGAAAATCACAGTGGGGTGGGGATGGTGGTGTGCTGAATTGGGTGATTGGGATTGACATGTATACACTGATGTGTATAAAATTAAAGACTCATAAGAACCTACAGTATAAACAAACAAACAAAAAAAACAACTAATACTAAACTTTCTTTGGGTTATTTGTATTGAAATATGTTAATATAAATGTTGCAGACATTAAATGAAATTTCTAAAAATCTTATATGTTTTGGTATAATGTTATAAGTCATACTTCTACTTATTACTTTAAAATGTATGTCTCAGAAATAAGTAAATTTCCTTGCCAATTGCATTATTATGAACTTTCAGCAGATCTTTAACCGTGGTCATTTTTAAGTCTTTTGTCATTCCCAGACAGTTCTGGGTGTACTGTGATGCTTTTGCAAAAATGTTCCTATAAAAGGGTTTCATCTTCAAGAAATTCACGGAAAAGACTCTGACAAGTACAGGTTTCTGGTAACTGACTATACTGGTGAACTGAATGAATAAGCATTTTCAGAACTCTAACGGAAAACTGAACTCATGAAAGTGCTAACAGAAGATCAAGATGACAAAAAAATGATTATATGGGACTGAGTGAACTGATGAGGATGATTAAAATTTTTGTGACTTTCTGTTTGAATAAAAAAAAATCCCACAAGGACTCAGAGGCAAAAAATATACAAATCAATGTTCACTGGAGGGGGGCAGAGGGGAAGATGGCGGAAGAGTAAGATGCGGAGATCACCTTCCTCCCCACAGATACACCAGAAATACATCTACACGTGGAGTAACTCCTATAGAACACCTACTGAACGCTGGCAGAAGACCTCAGACCTCCCAAAAGGCAAGAAACTCCCCACGTACCTGGGTAGGGCAAAAGAAAAAACAGAGACAAAAGAATAGGGACAGGACCTGCACCAGTGGGAGGGAGCTGTGAAGGAGGAAAAGTTTCCACACACTAGGAAGCCCCTTCGCGGGCGGAGACTGCGGGAGGCTGACGGGGAAAGCTTCGGAGCCGCAGAGGAGAGCACAGCAACAGGGGTGCAGAGGGCAAAGTGGGGAGATTCCCGCACAGAGGATCGGCGCCTACCGGCACTCACCAGCCCAAGAGGCTTGTCTGCTCACCTGCCGGGGCGGGTGGGGCTGCGAGCTGAGGCTCCGGCTTTGGTCGGAGAGCAAGGAGAGGACTGGGGTTGGCTGCGTGAACACAGCCTGAAGGGGTTAGTGCACCACGGCTAGCCGGGAGGGAGTCCGGGAAAAGGTCTGGAGCTGCCGAAGAGGCAAGAGACTTTTTCTTCCCTCTTTGTTTCCTGGTGCGCAAGGACAGGGATTTAAGAGTGCTGCCTAAAAGAACTCCAGAGACGCGCGCGAGTCGCGGCGAAAAATGCGGACCCCAGAGACGGGCGCGAGCCGCGGCTGAAAACGCGGACCCTAGAGACGCGCACGAGACGCAGCTAAAAACGCGGACCCCAGAAACGGGTGCGAGCCGCGTCTGAAAGCGCGAAACCCAGAAACGGAGCACAGGTCACTATCCACACCTCCCCTTCCAAGAGCCTGTGCAGCCCGCCACTGCCAGGGTCCTGGGATCCAGGGACAACTTCCCCGGGAGAACGCATGGCGGGCCTCAGGCTGGTGCAATGTCACGCCGGCCTCTGCCGCCACAGGACCGCCCCGCACACTGTGCCTCTCGCTCCCCCCACCTGAGTGAGCCAGAGCCCCCGAATCAGCGGCTCCTTTAACCCCGTCCTGTCTGAGCAAAAAACAGACGCCCTCCAGTGACCTACATGCAGAGGCGGGGCCAAATCCAAAGCTGAGCCCCTGGGAGCTGTGAGAACAAAGAAGAGAAAGGGAAATCTCTCCCAGCAGCCTCAAAAGCAGCGGATTAAAGCTCCACAACCAACGTGATGTACCCTGCATCTGTGGAATACATGAATAGACAACGAATCATCCCAAACTGAGAAGGTGGACTTTGAGAGCAAGATTTATGATTTTTCCCCTTCTCCTCTTTTTGTGAGTGTGTATGTGCATGCTTCTGTGTGAGATTTTGTCTGTATACCTTTGCTTCCACCATTTGTCCTACGGTTCTATCCGTCCGGTTTTTTTAAAATTTTCTTTTCTTAATAATTAAGTTTAATTCTAATAACTTTACTACACTTTACCTTCTTTCTTTCTTTCCTCCCTTCCCTCCTTTAGACAACGAATCATCCCAAATTGAGGAGGTGGACTTTGAGAGCAAGACTTATGATTTTTTCCCCTTTACCCCTTTTTGTGAGGGTGTATGTGTATGCTTCTGTGTAAGAGTTTGTCTGTATAGCTTTGATTCCACCATTTGTCCTAAGGTTCTATCCGTCCTCTTTTTTTCCTAAATAATTATTTTTTAATTTAATAACTTTATTATACTTTATTTTAATTTACTGCATCTTCTTTCTTTCTTTTTTCCTTCCTTCCTTCCTCCCTCCCTCCCTACCTCCCTCTTTTCTTTCCTTCTTTCCTTTTCTTTCTTTCTTCCTTCCTTCCTGCCTTCCTTCCTTCCTTCCCTCCTTTCTTTCTTTCTTCTTTCTTTCTTTCTTCCTACTTCTACTACTTCTTTCTCTCTACTTTTTCTCCCTTTTATTCTGACCTGTGTGGATGAAAGGCTATTGGTGCTGCAGCCAGGAGTCAGTGCTGTGCCTCTGAGGTGGGAGAGCCAACTTCAGGATACTGATCAACAAGAGTCCTCCCAGCTCCACATAATATCAAACGGCGAAAATTTCCCAGAGATCTCCATCTCAACACCAGCACCCAGCTTCACTCAATGACCAGCAAGCTACAGTGCTGGACAACCTATTGCAAACAACTAGCAAAACAGGAACACAACCCCACCCATTAGCAGAGAGGCTGCCTAAAATCATAATAAGTCCACAGACACCCCAAAACACAACACCAGACGTGGACCTGCCCACTAGAGAGACAATATCCAGCCTCATCCACCAGAACACAGGCACTAGTCCCCTACACAAGGAAGCCTACACAACCCACTGAACCAACCTTAGCCACTGGGGACGGACACCAAAAACAACGGCAGCTATGAACCTGCAGCCTGCAAAAAGGAGACCCCAAACACAGTAAGATAAGCAAAATGAGAAGACAGAAAAACACACAGCAGATGAAGGAGCAAGATAAAAACCCACCAGACCTAACAAATGAAGAGGAAATAGGCAGTCTACCTGAAAAAGAATTCAGAATAATGATAGTAAAGATGATCCAAAATCTTGGAAATAGAATGGACAAAATGCAAGAAACATTGAACAAGGACCTAGAAGAATTAAAGATGAAACAAAAAATGATGAACAACACAATAAATGAAATGAAAAAGACTCTAGATGGGCTCAATAGCAGAATAACTGAGGCAGAAGAACGGATAAGTGACCTAGAAGATAATATACTAGAAATAACTACTGCAGAGCAGAATAAAGAAAAAAGAATGAAAAGAACTGAGGACAGTCTCAGAGACCTCTGGGACAACATTAAACACACCAACATTCAAATTATAGGGGTTCCAGAAGAAGAAGAGAAAAAGAAAGGGACTGAGAAAATATTTGAAGAGTTTATAGTTGAAAACTTTCCTAATATGGGAAAGGAAACAGTTAATCAAGTCCAGGAAGCACAGAGAGTCCCATACAGGATAAATCCAAGGAGAAATATGCCAAGACACATATTAATCAAACTGTCAAAAATTAAATACAAAGAAAACATATTAAAAGCAGCAAGGGAAAAACAACAAATAACACACAAGGGAATCCCCATAAGGTTAACAGCTGATCTCTCAGCAGAAACTCTGCAAGCCAGAAGGGAGTGGCAGGACATACTGAAAGTGAGGAAGGAGAAAAACCTGCAACCAAGATTATTCTACCCAGTAAGGATCTCATTCAGATTTGATGGAGAAATTAAAACCCTTATAGACAAGCAAAAGCTGAGAGAGTTCAGCACCACCAAACCAGCTTTACAACAAATGCTAAAGGATCTTCTCTAGGCAAGAAACACAAGAGAAGGTAAAGACCTATAATAACGAACCCAAAACAATTAACAAGATGGGAAGAGGAACATACATATCGATAATTACCTTAAATGTAAATGGACTAATGCTCCCACAAAAAGACACAGACTGGCTGAATGAATACAAAAACAAGACCCATATATATGCTGTCTACAAGAGACCCACTTCAGACCTAGAGACACATACAGACTGAAAGTAAGGGGATGGAAAAAGATATTCCATGCAAATGGAAACCAAAAGAAAGCTGGAGGAGCAATTCTCATATCAGACAAAATAGACTTTAAAATAAAGACTATTAAAAGAGACAAAGAAGGACACTACATAATGATCAAGGGATCAATCCAAGAAGAAGATATAACAATTATAAATATTTATGCACCCAACATAGGAGCACCTCAATACAAAGGCAAATACTAACAGCCATAAAAGGGGAAATCGACAGTAACACATTCATAGTAGGGGACTTTAGCACCCCACTTTCACCAATGGACAGATCATCCAAAATGAAAATAGATAAGGAGACACAAGCTTTAAATGATACATTAAACAAGATGGACTTAATTGATATTTATAGGACATTCCATCCAAAAACAACAGAATACACATTTTTCTCAAGTGCTCATGGAACATTCTCCAGGATAGATCATATCTTGGGTCACAAATCAAGCCCTGGTAAATTTAAGAAAATTGAAATTGTATCAAGTATCTTTTCCAACCACAACACCATGAGACTAGATATCAATTACAGGAAAAGATCTGTAAAAAATACAAACACATGGAGGCTAAACAATACAGTACTTAATAACCAAGTGATCACTGAAGAAATCAAAGAGGAAATAAAAGAATACCTAGAAACAAATGACAATGGAGACACAACGACCCAAAACCTATGGGATGCAGCAAAAGCAGTTCTAAGAGGGAAGTCTATAGCAAGAGAAGCCCACCTTAAGAAACAGGAAACATCTCGAATAAACAACCTAACTTTGCACCTAAAGCAGTTAGAGAAAGAAGAACAAAAAAACCCCAAAGGTAGCAGAAGGAAAGAAATCATAAAAATCAGATCAGAAATAAATGAAAAAGAAATGAAGGAAACAATAGCAAAGATCAATAAAACTAAAAGCTGGTTCTTTGAGAAGAAAAACAAAATAGATAAACCATTAGCAAGACTCATCAAGAAAAAAAGGGAGAAGACTCAAATCAATAGAATTAGAAATGAAAAAGGAGAAGTGACAACTGACACTGCAGAAATAAAAAAGATCATGAGAGATTACTACAAGCAACTCTATGCCAATAAAATGGACAACCTGGAAGAAATGGACAAATTCTTAGAAATGCACAAACTGCCAAGACTGAATCAGGAAGAAATAGAAAATATGAACACACCAATCACAAGCCCTGAAGTTGAAACTGTGATTTTAAATCTTCCAACAAACAAAAGCCCAGGACCAGATGGCTTCACAGGCAAATTCTATCAAACATTTAGAGAAGAGCTAACAACTATCCTTCTCAAACTCTTCCAAAATATAGCAGAGGGAGAAACACTCCCAAATTCCTTCTACGAGGCCACCATCACCTTGATACCAAAACTAGACAAGGATGTCACAAAGAAAGAAAACTAAAGGCCAATATCACTGATGAACATAGATGCAAAAATCCTCAACCAAATACTAGCAAACAGAATCCAACAGCACATTAAAAGGATCATACACCATGATCAAGTGGGGTTTATTCCAGGAATGCAAGGATTCTTCAATATACGCAAATCTATCAATGTGATAAACCATATTAACAAATTGAAGGAGAAAAACCATATGATCATCTCAATAGATGCAGAGAAAGCTTTTGACAAAATTCAACACCCATTTATGATAAAAACCCTGCAGAAAGTAGGCATAGAGGGAACTTTCCTCAACATAACAAAGGCCATATATGACAAGCCCACAGCCAACATCATCCTCAATGGTGAAAAACTGAAAGCATTTCCACTAAGATCAGGAACAAGACAAGGTTGCCCACTCTCACCACTATTATTCAACATAGTTTTGGAAGTTGTAGCCACAGCAATCAGAGAAGAAAAGGAAATAAAAGGAATCCAAATCAGAAAAGAAGAAGTAAAGCTGTCACTGTTTGCAGATGACATGATACTATACATAGAGAATCCTAAAGATGCTACCAGAAAACTACTAGAGCTAATCAATGAATTTGGTCAAGTAGTAGGATACAAAACTAATGCACTGAAATCTCTAGCATTCCTATACACTAATGATGAAAAATCTGAAAGTGAAATCAAGAAAACACTCCCATTTACCATTACAACAAAAAGAATAAAATATCTAGGAATAAACCTACCTAACGAGACAAAAGACCTGTATGCAGAAAATTATAAGACACTGATGAAAGAAATTAAAGATGATACCAATAGATGGAGAGATATACCATGTTCTTCGATTGGAAGAATTAACATTGTGAAAATGACTCTACTACCCAAAGCAATCTACAGATTCAATGCAATCCCTATCAAACTACCACCGGCGTTTTTCACAGAACTAGAACAAAAAATTTCACAATTTGTATGGAAACACAAAAGACCCCGAATAGCCAAAGCAATCTTGAGAACGAAAAATGGAGCTGGAGGAATCAGGCTCCCTGACTTCAGACTATACTACAAAGCTACAGTAATCAAGACAGTATGGTACTGGCACAAAAAGAGAAAGATAGATCAATGGAAAAGGATAGAAAGCCCAGAGATAAACCCACACACATATGGTCACCTTATGTTTGATAAAGGAGGCAGGAATGTACAGTGGAGAAAGGACAGCCTCTTCAATAAGTGGTGCTGGGAAAACCGGACAGGTACATGTAAAAGTATGAAATTAGATCACTCCCTAACACCATACACAAAAATAAGCTCAAAATGGATTAAAAACTTAAATGTAAGGCCAGAAACTATCAAACTCTTAGAGGAAAACATAGGCAGAACACTCTATGACATAAATCACAGCAAGATCCTTTTTGACCCACCTCCTACAGAAATGGAAATAAAAACAAAAATAAACAAATGGGACCTAATGAAACTTCAAAGCTTTTGCACAGCAAAGGAAACCATAAATAAGACCAAAAGACAACCCTCAGAATGGCAGAAAATATTTGCAAATGAAGCAAGTGACAAAGGATTAATCTCCAAAATTTACAAGCAGCTCATGCAGCTCAATAACAAAAAAACAAACAACCCAATCCAAAAATGGGCAGAAGACCTAAAGAGACATTTCTCCAAAGAAGATATACAGACTGCCAACAAACACATGAAAGAATGCTCAACATCATTAATCATTAGAGAAATGCAAATCAAAACTACAATGAGATATCATCTCACAGTGGTCAGAATGGCCATCATCAAAAAATCTAGAAACAATAAATGCTGGAGAGGGTGTGGAGAAAAGGGAACCCTCTTGCACTGCTGGTGGGAATGTGAATTGGTTCAGCCACTATGGAGAGCAGTATGGAGGTTCCTTAAAAAACTGCAAATAGAACTACCATATGACCCAGCAATCCCACTACTGGGCATATTTCCTGAGAAAACCAAAATTCAAAAAGAGTCATGTAACAAAATATTCATTGTAGCTCTATTTACAATAGTCTGGAGATGGAAACAACCTAAGAGCCCATCATTGGATGAATGGATAAAGAAGATGTGGCACATATATACAATGGAATATTACTCAGTCATAAAAAGAAATAAAATTGAGCTATATGTAATGAGGTGGATAGACCTAGAGTCTGTCATACAGAGTGAAGTTAGTCAGAAAGAGAAAGACAAATACCGTATGCTAACACATATATGTCGAATTTAAGAAAAAAAATGTCATGAAGAACCTAGGGGTAAGACAGGAATAAAGACACAGACGTACTGGAGAACGGACTTGAGGATATGGGGAGGGGGAAGGGTGAGCTGTGACAGAGAGAGAGGCATGGACATATATACACTACCAAACATAAGGTAGATAGCTAGTGGGAAGCAGCCGCATAGCACAGGGAGATCAGCTCGGTGCTCTGTGACCGCCTGGAGGGGTGGGATAGGGAGGGTGGGAGGGAGGGAGACGCAAGAGCGAAGAGATATGGGAACATATGTATATGTTATATGCATAACTGATTCACTTTGTTATAAAGCAGAAACTAACACACCATTGTAAAGCAATTATACCCCAATAAAGATGTTAAAAAAAAAATTTTCACGCAAAGTAAAGAAGCTGTTACAGTGGAGGATTACTGGACTGAATGTCAATATTATGACATAGTATGAGTGTGTTTGGTAATTGCAATCATTGTTGCTTTTGTTGTAGTCATCCATTTACAATGCTTGTTGTCAGTTTATTTATCTCTTGTAAAAATAAAATACAGTGTGTGTGTGTGTGTGAAAAAAGAAAAAGAAAAAGAAGAAAAAGAAAAACAAATTACACTGGAGTACAAAGCTCACTTGTAAAGAGGTTATTTGGTACATACAGATTAACACCTTTTGTTTGCTTTTATAAATAAAAAATAAGCAATATGCTATTTTTTTTTTACTATCCTAGCTTTTCTATAGATAAACTATTACAATCAAATTCTGTTTAGTTTTTTGACAGCCTCCATTTTACAATTTAGTTCCTATATTTTCTACCTGGTTGTCCTTTCAGAACATGTCATGGGAAGTTTCACTACACCTACTGACACACATTGCTTTCTGACTTCCACAATTAATCCTGAAATTATCACATTTTCATTTCCAGAAAGTCTGAAATATTTTTCATTGAAATTTCATAGAAATCGAGCTATAGAGCTATAGAACTCAATTTGCAATGGATTACTAAAAAAAGAGGTAGCATATTATATGGACAACCATAAAAACCGAGACAAGACAGTAATAACCTAGCTTCTCAAAAACCCACTTGCATCACCAGATCATTAGGGACAAGCACTTCTGAGGCATGGGGTGGGGGGATTAGCACTTCACTGCTGCAAGTGTGAAATGCCGGTTTCTATAATCATCTTTATGTCTCTCAAGTGAGACAGAAACTTCCATCTCACTTATGGATTTTAGAGCAAAAAGGATCAGAAACATTCCTTTTGGCCCATATCCTTTTGTGTCTTTTTCCTTCTCCTGACATTCTCTTATTACTTCAGAATTCTTATTTTTTCCAAAAAGAAAAGAGAATAGGTTGAATTTTTATCCCTTTGAAATGCCTCACTGGACCCCTTAAAAAATCACTTAACTGAAGTGAATTTTCACTTATTTTTAAATTTCTCAGTCCCTAAGGAGTGCCATATTCTTTAAGTTACTTTAGTTCGGATTTTACATTTTAGCTTTGCCTAGAGTTGGAATTTCAGATGGCTTAAAGGCAATTTCAATTTTTTAAAAATAGTGGCCTATGAGGTATGCTTAGCCTTTTGAAAGAGAGATGCTTTTCAAAGAAATGCCCCCAAATTTTCACATGCCTATAGACTTACACAATTTCATAGAGGCTTTCTAAGAAAATTTAATTTAATAAGGGTTTCCGCCATAATGGTCTCACCTAGACACTCTGCCATTTAAACTTCCACAGGGGCTTGATATTTACAGAAACTTCTGAATCGTGACAACCTTGTTTATCTGTTTGAAGCTTTTTTTTTTTTTTTTTTTGCAGTACGCGGGCCTCTCACTGTTGTGGCCTCTCCCACTGCGGAGCACAGGCTCCGGACGCTCAGGCTCAGCGGCCATGGCTCATGGGCCCAGCCGCTCCACGGCATGTGGGATCTTCCCGGACTGGGGCACGAACCCATGTCCCCTGCATCGGCAGTCAGACTCTCAACCACTGTGCCACCAGGGAAGCCCTGAAGCTCATTTTTATATGCTAGGTTTTACTAAGCAGAGTATAATAAAAGGGCTACTTAAGGTTTTTTGAAGATTTAGAACAAAATATTGTTCCATCACCTATGTCTTAAGTGGAAACACTAAGGCAGGATTTCTCCACCCCGGGCATTACTCACATTTGGGCTGGACCCTCCCCTGTCGGGGGCTGTGCTTTGCTGTGTAGGAAGTTTAGCCGCATCCCTCGCCTCAACCCACTAGATCTGAATAGCACCCCTCTCTTGCCCTCCCCACCTGCCACTACTCCTGACAACCAAAAAATATCTCCAGACATAGCCAAACGCCCCTGGGAGGCAAAATGAGCCTAGGTGAGAAGTGCTGCTCTAAGGCATGCTATTTTGTGCATCTTCAAGATTCTACACTAAGCCTCAATCTTTACTTTTACAGAGAAGGCATATAATGTAAGATGAAAACAAGTAGGACCAAAACATTCTGGCAGGGAAAAATATTCTAAAATATAACCAAGCCGAGATTGTAATTATAAATCAGTCACTTTCTGGGCAGCAAGGTCTGATTTCAGCTGAACCTCAGCTAATTTCAAAGTCATTTCTCTGTAAAGGGCACCACTCACTTTTAGGTTCGTCCCCAACTTTTGCTTCTTTTCTCTCTGAAGTTCTTTTCTGTAGGCATGGATGCTTTCCTCTATGTCTGATAAAGCAGCCACATCACCACTAGTCTTTTCTTTGCTTGCTTCACAACTCTGCACCAAGTTGCTTTCAACCTTAACTAAGGCAGAAGAAAAAGAACCAAGGATAACCAATTCCTTCTCCAAAGCTAATCCCAAATGACCAATTAGGAAATCCTCACTTCCTAATTTTAGATATTTGAAGAAACTGTTTATAGGGAGAACACTGCTGAGATTATGAAGGCACTGGAACAAAACTGTTTGATTCCTGGAATAAAAAACCAAACACAATATTACACAACTTAGGACAGTGAAAAATGGTCATGTACAACATACTGTAGTAATCAATTAATATTCATTTCTAAACTCTCTAGTAATCATCAGAACCAATAATGCATTCATGTGGTCACTGACATAATTCAGACTGTAGCAATCAAATACGGTCAGCCCCGTGGTTGGTTGAATCGCAGATGTGGAACCCATGGGTATGGAGGGCGGACCATACTACGCCGTCCTCTAGGATTCGAGCATCCGTGGATTTTTGTGTCCACTGGGGTCCTGGAACCAATCCTCCATGGATACAGAGGAACAGCCGTATACATATCCTAAACCAACTCAGTATTAATCAGGTTGCTTCCTGATTAAAGTTCTTTTTCTGAGTAATAAGATCAAAATTATATTTTTAAAACTTCACTGTGGGGGAGCAGTAAGGGGGAATCTTAAAGTCATTATTAGGCCCTAATCAACCCCACCAAAAAGCCAAAAACAAACATAAAATCAAAACGGCTTCAGTTTCTAAATGAGACCACCTGTTCATTCACATTGTACCAGGCGATGACCTGGACATGTCCCACAGTGGTATAGAACACTACCACGGGGATCCCTGTTGGCACGCACACACACGCACGCACACACACACACACACACACACGCACGCAGGCGCACACGCACACACACACACACACACACACACACACTTCCCTGGACCAATTCCAATTTGATGTGCCTTACCTGGAATAGACTATTAAAATCCCTTCAAATGGTGTTCTTTGTTTCCAGTTGAAGAGTGTCCCATAGAAGCTTCCTGGCCTTTTGCAAAAGCAAATTTCTGGAAATTCTTTGATAACTTCACATTCCATGTGTTCTAAGAGCCATACCTTCATTGAAGTCAGAGCATAGCTGGGTGATATGATTTGAAAACAAGCTCTCTGCCAGGCCGCGAGAAGCGCAAAGAGATCTTCCATGTGTTCTATGGCAAAAACATGTCACAAGTGCTGTCATTAAACTCTGCCCATTATCACATAAAGGGAGTTCTTAAAATTTTCTGATTCTATTAGGTATATGATTAAAAAGGACCCACAAAAATTACCTATAGGTTTCTTCTTTGGAAATGTCAGCAGGTATTTCCCACTTGAAAGATCTTCTAGACTTAAAGCAATTCTGCCACACTGAACATAACGAGTTGCAGAACGGTTACCATTCTCTCTCTCTCTAATTTGTAGCAGCACAATGCAACAAAAATTACCGAATGCTAAAAGTGGCGAAAGAGATGTTACAGCAGTAATCATCTGCACATACTCTTTCTCAGATGGTTGTACAAAAACAACGCTTTCCTCTTTCTCTTCCTCTTCCTCACTATCAACACTCAACTTGATTTTTTTTACCTCTGATCCTATTTCATATGGCACTGAGCCTGGTACTGGGGAACATTTCCTACTCAACTTGATCACCCTACTTTGACACTTAATGAGCAGAAAGCTGGAGTTAGGGGCTTGATCCATTGACAGCGATAAAGTCACATGATTCAGGGACCTGTAAAAAATACAGAGTAAAAGCTCATTCTTTAAAATCAAACAGATGATTAAATGCCATACAAACAACAACCAAAAAGTTTTATTCTCTGCTTTCCTAGGAAACATCATTTCAAATGTAAAATA
Organism: Tursiops truncatus; assembly: GCF_011762595.2. Taxonomy (NCBI): domain Eukaryota; kingdom Metazoa; phylum Chordata; class Mammalia; order Artiodactyla; family Delphinidae; genus Tursiops; species Tursiops truncatus. The sequence goes on along the minus strand of NC_047055.1, from coordinate 117,213,097 downwards.
TATCAGAAAATTAAGTGTAAAAGCCAAACACATTTTTTTTTTTTTTTTTTTCGGTACGCGGGCCTCTCACTGTTGTGGCCTCTCCCGTTGCGGAGCACAGGCTCCGGACGCGCAGGCTCAGCGGCCATGGCTCACGGGCCCAGCCGCTCCGCGGCATGTGGGATCTTCCCGGACCGGGGCACGAACCCGTGTCCCCTGCATCGGCAGGCGGACTCTCAACCACTGCGCCACCAGGGAAGCCCAAACACATTTTTAAAGATTCTGTAATAGCACTTCTCTTGAAATAGGAAAGCAAAGACATTATAAATATGCTGGACTTAAGGAAGTAATTTTTTTAGGAGAAAGGAAAGGTAAAGTAATGCCTGTATTTTATTTTTGAGGTAGATTTTTCTCCTTTCCTCTTAAACAAGAAAAAAAAAACTACTAAGTTTTTAAAAGAGTCGATTTTGGTAGTTATTTAGAATGAAATACCTCCATGCACTATATTTCTGTTGGACAGTGCTGTTGTAGAGCATCAAGATAATGTTATCATGTTAGAATTTACTTACACCTTCAAAGAAGATGTGGTTTTCACTCCAACAACCAAGCTATCTTCTATTACACGATACCATATCTTCTCTACTAGCTGTTCTGAATCTTGAAAATTATCTGATAACTTTTCATCAAAGGTATAGACAGGATTTTCTTCTTCACCACAAAGAGTGGCAAGACATTCCTTATGGAAAAACGTTTAAATAACTGATTACAAAAAAAAAAAACAACAAAAAAACCGGCCAAATGTATCAAAACTAAAAAAAATAATATAAACCAGCTTTTGGCTGGGCCTTATGGCTTACATATTTAAAAATAAATTATCATCAATAATATATTATAGATTATACATAATTCACTAAAATAAAACTTATAAAACATATAATTAACCATCTACTTGGATTAAGAAGCATGGCCTGACTGTAAACAGGGCTCTGGGTACCCAACACAGAGCCAGCAGGGATGTAAACCTGGAGTCCATTTTGAAAAATAATCTCACAATATGTGCTCAAGGCATGCTGAGAACAATCCAATCTTTATTTTAGCAGTGACTAACTCTAAACTGTAACTGGAAACTTTTGTATGAATAACAGTGATTAAACTATCTTAGGACAGCTGATCGATTATTGCTAAAATTTTCTTCTTTTATTTTTCCTTATTTAAAAAAAATTCTAGTAGAGTTGATGCCAAAATTTTCTTCTTAAAGACCAGGCCACTCACTTATTTCCGCACACATATGGATTTATGATAGAAATGGAAATAGGAGGGGGAGTAATGATAATAATAATACACAACACTTACTGAATGCTTGCTATATGTTAGGCACTGTTCTGAACGCCATTCATGCGTCAATTTGTTTAATCATCACAATAACTCTAGTACCCTAGGTCGGTAGTATTATTATCTACATTTTCCAGATAAGGAAACTTGAGGCACAGGGAGGTTAGGTACCTCCCCCGGTCACCCAGTTAGCAAGACTCAGAGCTGGAATCTGAACCAGAGGCAACTGCTTCCAGAGCCCATGTTGCACATTAACCATTACTCTATACTGCCCCTCTATGTGGTAATTACTGAAAAAAGATATGGGCACTTACATTACAGTGAATGAAACATGTTCCTAGGAATCTGACACTTCTGCCAGTAGCTGTGAGATTTGAGGCAGGCTGTTCACCTGAAACCCGCAGAAATTTTTATTACCTGCCAGAATTGCTCTTAAAGTTAACAATGTAAAGGGCCCAAAACAGTGCCTTGCACGCAGTGGCTTCAATGCACTAATTTGTAACATTTCTTCCCCTTTTCTAACACCGGCAAAATCACCGGGGTCAAGTGGGGAAGGGAAATGGGAAGACTTTGAACAGTGACTTTCTACAAGGACTCGCATGAGGTTTCCCAGGAGATGAGAACAGTAATACAGAAATGCAAGACGATGTGCTTTTGTTTTTTACGTTAACGGAATCATATTTTGGGGCAAAATGATCATATGGCTAAGACCGAAATACAGACACAAGGCAAAGAGCATTACAAGAACAGTTAATCTTAAAGGGAGTCAAAGCAAGGCACTAAAGTGACTTGAGGGAAGAAAATGCAACTTCAAGTGTATCTATGTCCAGCTTTTCTTGATTTATCTGTAACTCTGCTATGCTATCTTTCTCTGTAGGGAACGAATGTGCATAAATCCTATTTTTTATGAAGTCAAAGCAGTTTTTGCTCACTTTCTACATTACTATACTGGCACAAGTAACTGCAAGGTACCTGAAGAGGTTCTTATGATGGTCAACCACAAGGGAAACTAGAGTAAAATTATAAAAAGCAGATATGAGGACTAGAAGAGCATAGCAATTTAGGGACATTAAGTAGAGGAATAAATATCCTTAGAAATGAACCATGCAACAGACTAAAAGAATAATTATATTAATGATGAAATTATGTCACCATTAATACAAGGTAAAATAATACTCAGTATATTGTTTAAGAAGTCAGAAAACATATACAATTGCCCCTTGAACAAAAGGAGTTTGAACTGCACAGGTCCACTTATATGTGGATTTTCTTCAATAGTAGATACTACAGTACTACTTGATCGCCAGTTGCTTGAATCTGCAGATGGGGAACCAGAGATACAGATGGCCCACAGTAAAGTTACTTGTGGATTTTCACTGCGTGTAGGGTCGGCGCCCCTGACCCCCATGTTGTTCAAGGGTTAACTGTAATTCACTTAGGAGTAATTTCTATTCAAACTATACAAAAAAAACAGTTTAATATTTAAACCTTGTTTAAACAAAAGGACTTGTTCCCCGAGGTTCCTGATAACTCAGATTTTAATATCCTACAGAACAATTTGCAAATTGGTAAAATATTGGCTTTTTAACCAAATAGTTTTCAATGTCATAAAAGCCCACCATTACAGAATCCCTGCCACTTTGCTTCTTGATCCATTGTGCAGCATTTTCTAATATATTCCAATATTCTAATTTAAAGAACTCTTCAATAGCTTATAGGTTTTCAATTCATAAAATGATAAAACGGTCACATGATCAAGTTTACCTCCTCTGCACTTGATGTACTATCATCCTTCCCTTGAAACAGGTTCATTAAAGCCTTGTAAGATTTTGAAATAACTTTTTCCTTAAGCAAGAGATGCTGCTGTAATTCCTGAACAGAAACCAAACCAACCTGTAGAGTATAAAGAAAAATCATTGCCAGAGACATAAGTTCAAATGAAACCGAACGTACCAATAATTCAGTAAGTATTTTCTCCAAATTTGCTTATTAATTCATTTTTCTATAGAGAAGTAAAGAATACGTGTCAGAGCAAAACTATTTACAAATTTTGAGTCTCTAATTACAAAGGAAAATAAACACAGCAAATAATTATAATAGTTTACATATCAAATTGAGAGAATGCCAATGTATTTGCATCTGTTTCACTAGTGAGTTAAGTAATGAATCAATATGAATAAGTCCAATCAATATTAATAAAAAGCAAGGCCTACCAACACTCCTACTCCAACAAGAAAACTGTTTTGCTTGTTGAAATAATTTCTGCTTCAAAAAGCAAGACGTATCATTATGAACAGAAATGCTTACCTTTGATTTGATACTGCCTGAAATCCTCTGTTCATATGACCTTTAGAGCAAAATTTTAACGGTAACATGTAACTGTCACACGTTAATTGTTGTGCAAATAAATTCAGTGCTCGGGTCCAGTCTTAACTATCGGGGGGTAAAAACTGGCTCTGAACTGGGCATACAGCAAACCGTTCCTTTTATTATACTAGATAAATAGATTTCAGCACTAAGGATGAAACATTCATGAAATATATTTTACTCCTGAAAATTTAAAAAGAGTCGCGTCACTGAACATTTAGAAGCTGCTTCATTTCAGGTGGATATCTGAGACTGTTTAAGTATTAATTCAGCTTTTAATATAACATGTTCTTCTAGACTAAAAAAAACAAGATGCAGCCTGTATTTGCCTTTCTTTTAAATTACATTTTAAGGCAGATAAATTCTTTTTCCTTTTATCAATGAATAGAAGTTGGAGAGTAAAGACTGAATTCTATCTTCCCTCGGTGCACAAAGCACGTCAAGTGTCTACCTAACGTTTTAAAACTTCATCTGTTAGCCTACCTCCGAGGGCTCCACGTCATTCACGTCCCATCATTCATTGGCCGAGTAACTCACGACTGTGAGGCCGTGAGATGTACCTGTCTGGGGTGGAGAGCCAAGTGTGAGGCTGCTGGAGGGGCAGGGAGTGGAAGAGAAGGCTATACGGGCAGAATGACAATGAGGGCACCCTCAGAAATTATCCGTGGTCTCTCTTCCCTACTCTCTTCAACATGACCCCCACTCCAGGAATAAATCGTGTGTCACTAGACTTCTTAAATATTCTATGTTGTTACAAGTTTTATTATAAAATTATGAAAATAAGCCCATGATAACAAATTTAAACAACATAAAAAGACATCTCACCTTCCCTTCCTAGACCCTCAATCCCATTTGCACAGCCAAAAGATTGCTTACCTTTCCAGAACTTTTCCATGTATATGTTAAGGTATGCTTTCATTCTCCTCCTCATAAACAAGACCTAACCCAAACCAAACAGAGGAGCACACTGCACTGCGTGACACCAAATGTTGCTTTCCTGTTCTTATTGTGATCTCTTTCATACGTGCAGAAGAGTTTGCAAGACAAAAAAGCAGTTCATAGACTAATGGTGAAGTAGATACCCCTGGAACCACACCCAGGTCAAAAAAGCAGCACTTTAGGAGCAGCCCATGGGCCCTCCCCAATAGAGCACCTCTCTCTGCCGGAGGCAACACTACCCTGGCCTTTCAGGATAACTTCCTTGTTGATCTTCATCATTTTACCATCATCATATGAACTCCTAAAGAATATGTTTAGTCTGTGTGTGTGTTCTGCTTCTGAACTTTTATAAGTGGAATCGTTCTGTATGTAATCGCTTTTCGAGTCATCTATTTGTCGCTAGTAGCTGCAGCTCGTGCCTTTCACTGCTCTGTAGCATCCCATCGGCTCACTACACCAGTTCCCCTCTCCTTCCTCCCGCTGATGGACAGCTGGGTTATGCCCAGCTGTGGAGCACTACAAACAATGCTGCTGTGAACATTCCTGTACCTAGGCACAAGTGTCTCCAAGGTCCTGGCCTCTCCTTATCCCTTCCAACAAGTGGCTGGAAAATAAAATGCATAGGGGAAAGAACAGTGAGCCGAACTCTAGCTGTAGCTCTGCAAGCCACCTCACATTTCTGGCTCTCCATCTGCTTCCTTGTATGCAAAATGGCGGAGAGGGTAGATTTGTTCATCTCTAAAAGGCCTTCCAGCGCTTAGAAATGTTTTGAGCCACATTGAGAACTAGTGGTAACATGTGGATACTTGAAACAACATGGACGCTCAGCTATTGCTCGTACGTCCCTGCCTTCCCTCTCCGTTTCTTTCATATTTTCCTTCTTTGTCTCTGTTGATACCTTCTAGATAATTTTCTTAACAGTCTAGTTTGCTTATTTGCTCCACATCTCTGAGTCAACCATTAAACTCATCTGTTTTTTTAAATTTCAATTTATTTTTAGTTTATAGAAATGGTTATTTTCTGTGAATAATTAATCATGATGCCTTGTTTCTTCATGTGCTTAGTTATTCTGTAGGTGGCTCATTTTCTTTAAAAAATTACTTGTGAGATTCAGAAGAGACGTAGGATAAATGTGTATTCCTAGAGAGCATTTTATGTTGCTTCTGCCAGGTGACTAGGGCACTCGTGCTTTATGTTAAATACAAATGCTCCCAGGGCAATAGTAGCATCAGTGTTCTGCTTGCCTCCCTGGGTTCCAGCCTTTAGGGTTTGGCCTGCTAATTTATTCTTATATTTTCAGCTTTTTGAAGCTTTTAAGAATATATTAAAAACATATTTCATCTATCATTTTAAGTTGTTTTTATCATCAAAGTTGATCCAAATAAATTAAATGACATATTACCAGAAGTAGAATTTCTAAAAGTCATGCTTTCATAAATTAAATTATTTTGGCATCATTTAACAATCAGTATAAAGAGGTACCTTAATCTTTCTGACAGCTGCACACTATTCCATGGTTCGGTTATATCATATTTACCATACTCCTAATGATGGATATTTAGATTTTGATTGAACTTTGTTTATTAATACTACTTAAACGTTCCTGTAAAATCAGCTTTGCTTACATGTATAAGTATATGTTTAGAACAGATTTCTAGAAGTGAAACTGCAAGAGTAAAAAGATATGTGCAATTCACATTTTAATAGCTATAACAAGTTTCCTTCTGAGGAGGTTGGACCACTTTACATACTCAACAATACTGTTTTAGGGCTTCCCTGGTGGCGCAGTGGTTGAGAGTCCACCTGCCGATGCAGGGGACACGGGTTCGTGCCCTGGTCTGGGAAGATCCCACATGCCATGGTGCGGCTGGGCCCGTGAGCCATGGCCACTGAGCCTGCGCGTCCAGAGCCTGTGCTCCGCAACGGGAGAGGCCACAACAGTGAGAGGCCCGCATACCGCAAAAAAAACCCCAAAACTCAATACTGTTTTAGAATAATGCCTATTTATATTAAGAAAATTAATCCTTTGTCAAATATGTTCCGATTTCTTTTTATATAATTTGCCTTTTTATTTATTTTACTTTGTTTGGAGCAAAGAAGTTTTTAATGTAATCAACCTTTTCCTTTATGGTTCTATGTCCATTATGTTTTATTTATCTACTGTTTACATTCACATCTAATACGTGTTCACTAAGCATTTACTGAATTCACTTTAATATTAAAATACTTGCAAAAAAAACTTTTAAAGGGCCTGCAAAGTACAAATATTTACTATCTGGTCCTTCACCAAAAAAGTTTGCCAGGGATAAAGGAAAAAGATAAATGACAACACAAGGAAACAGACAAATCAGAAAGGAGGGACAACTGGCCTGGCCTCCTCATTAGTGTCACTTTTTTCAAAACGGGGAGAGGGCATAATTCTAGATGAAAAGACCAATGAGACATATAATAATCAAGTGCAAGTGTAAACTGATTGGATCCTGAAAAAAGCAGCCATATAAAAACATTTTTGTGGCAATTGAAGCCATTTGAATATGGACTGAATAGTAAATAAGATTAAGAGATTATTATACTAACTTTCTAAGTGAATAATGGTATCAGGGTTACATAGGAGAATGTCTTTATTTTTAGGAGATTCCTGCTAAAACACATAGGAGTGAAGTATTAGAAGATGTGCAACTTTCAAATGGTTCTGCAAAAACGTACAAATACATGTACATACGCACAAGCAGAAACAGATGAGGCAAATGTGATTTTTTATAAAGTAACAATAGTTGAATCTACATGGGGACTAGAGATAATCACTGTTTTATTCTATGAATTTTCTGTATATTGGAAAATTTTTATGAATGAAAAAAGGCAGGTTACATAAGAACAGGCATCTTATAATCACATTTCCATGTAAACTTGTATATATTCATTAAAAACATCAACAAGAATATGCAAGTCAAAGTGTTAAAACTGGTTACATCACAGTAGTGGAATCATAGGTAATTGTGAGTATCTCTTGAATATTTCTTGGCATAGTCTGAGTATTTTACAGGGAATGTGTGTTACCTTCATACATTTGGGAAAAAATCAAAAACTTTTAGAGAGCTTTGTATGGAAAACTTGAAGGTAAACTGATCATGTTTAGAACATGTCATGATTCATCATATTTGCTGCTCCTTTAAAAGAGTTATGGTATGCTGATCCTAAAAACTAGGAAGAATGTGTTTTCAAAAGTCAGTCTCTATTTTATCTTATAAGGCTTATTAAATTTACATAATCTTACGACAAAAAGGTATCATGTTTAGATGACACATTTATAAGTAATGTCATAATAGCTTTTACAGAGGTACCAAAAAAGGAAATAGATCCTTTGAAATACAGGTTTCCCCACTACCCAAAAGTAGAGCATGCCTATGAAACCTTTTGAAAGCCATTATGAAATGATGTAAAGCAAAGAAGCAATTACCTTAGGACACATCTTGCTAAGGGATGCACAAAATAAATGGGAGATAAAGCACGGGTGCTCACAGACACAGGTCAAAGCTATGGCAGCTGGATGCTGAGATGCCGAACTCAGTCCCCAGGAAGGAGCTTGGCGGGGTTACTCTCGCTTCTCGGGACGTGAGGTATAACGGCTCATCGCAAAACAAACGCTGAACGCTATTTTCGCTTTCGCCTTTTCTCATAAAAGTGAAAGTCCTCTTTGGATTTCTTTCTGTTAGCAAAAACAGGTGCTAACGCAGGTCTTTCGTAAAAGCAAAGTGGCATAAAGCAAAGTGGCATAAGGCGAACTTTCAAAAAGCAGGGGATACCTGTACCATATTTTTCCCTCCCAATCACTCAGCTTCTTATACTGTAAGGACCTTTCTTTCAATGTTCTTTCCTTCATTTAGAACAGCACTAATCCAAAAAAGCAAAAGCAGAAAGCAAAGACACTAACTTTCAATCTTCTTTCCAGAGGTGGAACCACCAAATAATTCTCTTTGCCGTCAAATAAGTCATCTTCATTGTAATCCAATGATTCACTCTAATAAATAAAACAATACACTAAAACTTTACACTCTAATAAATAAAACTTTACACTCTACTAAATAAACTTTATAAACTAAATAAACTAAATAAACTTTACACTCTAATAAATAAAACTTTACACTCTAATAAATAAAACAATACACTAAAACAATACACTAAAAATTTTGAAAGAAACTGAAAATTCTTAAGATTAACAAAATACAATTAAAGTTTATCCAAAAGGCAGTGTGCCACAATACACACTGTTATATAAAAGACAAGATACATATTTTCCCCCTCATCTTCTCATAACTAGAAAAAAACTTATTATTTCCACTATTACCACCCACCTAACATTTGTATACTGCTTCAAAAAGTATCAGCTTGGGCTTCCCTGGTGGCGCAGTGGTTGAGAGTCCGCCTGCCAATGCAGGGGACACGGGTTCGTGCCCCGGTCTGGGAAGAGCCCACATGCCGCGGAGCGGCTGGGCCCGTCAGCCATGGCCACTGAGCCTGCGCGTCCGGAGCCTGTGCTCCGCAAGAGGAGAGGCCACAGCAGTGAGAGGCCCGTGTACCGCAAAAAAAAAAAAAAAAAAAAAAAAATCAGCTTACTAGGCTTTTATAAAATCCCATAACTAGAGAAAATACGAATTATCCTCATTTTACTAATGGAAAAAGAAAACAGAAAAAAAAAACCCCTGAGGCTCAGAGATGTTTTATATAGATCTGAAACTTCCAGAGTATTATTTTCCTTATGCTCAAAATCTTAAGATATTATGAACTGTTACTTCTTTTAGTAAAGCAGTTTCGCTTTATTTTGTTCCTTAATTAATCCAATATTATCATGTTTATTGGTATAAAATGTGCTTTTCAGAAGCAACAATAGTTAATTTACAGTATTATTGTCACTTGAGTGAATACCAGATATACTATATTCCAAATTTATAACAAAAACACCTACACTAATATGTATAAAATAGATAACTAATAAGAACCTGCTGTATAAAAATAAATATTTTTAAAAAGTCAATTTGTATAACATTTGTTGAAAGAAGAGTCAATGTACTATTTAAAAGATTCAATGTATGTATTTTTAAAGTTCTAAAAGCTTACTTTAAGTATGAAATCAAAAATATTTAAAGGGTAAGTCAAAAGCTTTAAAGTGCTCAAATTTTCTAAAATATTCTTAAGTAATGCATAAAAAGTAAACAGAACTTACTGAATAGTTTAAGTTGTCCAGGTCTGTTATTTTAAAGGAACTGAGGCAATCTGAATTCAAGGGGTCCTTAAAAAGTAGCAGTACTTGTTCAGTTCCAGTTCCAAGAAAGTCATCTATCAGTACTGAGCTAACTTTCTCCCACTTAGCAGCAACCTGAAAGAGAGTGTTAAAGAAGGAATAGAGAAAGAAAAAAATCAGATGTGAAGTAAGCTAAATCCTTTTGTTGCACGTAGCTCTAATTTGTCATCTTCAGTCTTACAAACAAGCCATGAAAATGGTAGGGTAAACACTGAAAACTAAACTAAAATAAAGATATTGGGAGACGAGAAGACATAAGCAGTCATCAATTTATAAATAGCAAGGTACTGACATTTCTTTATCAACATTTGTCCAGGGACTGTCACGTTCCTGATTTGTATATTAAAATTTTATAATTTATAAATTCTAACACTTCTCATGACTAACTCTAGTGAAGATTCTTTCTCTAACCGGTTAATTTAAGGATGACCCTCACTCCCATAAGCCTTAGTGGATATGTATTTATGATCAAACCAATTAAACAAGGAATTCAGTGGCATTAGGTAACTAGACGGTACTAGCAAACACTTTAAGAGCTCTCAAAGCAGAATAACGTTTAAGAGTCCATATAAAATTAATTAATACCCTAAACTCTGGTAGGACAGAACAGTCATTATGAGGGGCACAGAAGGGGAGGGATCCTAATAGTAGGGCACCTAGAATCATCCTAGCCTAATGAAATGATTTCTTAGGTTTATACAAGAACGTGAGACCCCAAGTTTAAAACAGAAGACAACTTCTTAAAGATCCATAAAGCTGAAAGCTTCCAGATTGGTTCCCTAGAAAACTAACACCATGGGGATCAGAAATCCCTTCTCCCTCAGGCAGAAAAGCTGAAACTCCCACTTAGAATCCCGCATGGATACATCATCCTCTAGGTGGAGGGTAGCCTGCATTACAGCAAGAACATAAGACTCTCAATCTATATAATGAAATATCAATCTTTCCCCTATAAGGTTAATTCCAAAGCAGTGATTTTTCACTCATGCAGGGAGAAAGCTGTAAACTCATATCCTCCCTTCCTCCCACTGCCCCACCATGAATAGCATGGACTATAATGAACCATGTGAAGAGACACTGGTAATAAGAATGTGCTCAGCACGCAAACACCATAGAGCTGTGCACGCATGCATGCACACACACGCCTGCAATCTCTAGCTCTAGAATAGCGTCATCCGAAAGAAATATACGTGAGCCACAAATGCAAGGCACATATATAACTTTAAATTTTCCAGTAGCCAATAAAAGAAAGTTCTCTAGTAGCAGTAAAAAGGTGAAACTTATTTTATTTAATCTATCTAAAATATTATTTCAATTCAATATAATCAATAAAAATTATTAAAGAGATATTTTATTTCCATTTTTTACTAAGCCTTTGAAATCTGGTGTGTATTTGACATGGACAGCATGTTCTAATTCACACCAGCCACATTTCAAATGTTGAATCACCACCTGCGGCTAGTGGCTACCGTATAAGACATCGCACCTCTAGAATATATTAGCCTCTTTCTATCTACAACACACCACTATCTGTTTCACATATACCTGACAATGATCTCAATTTTGAAATGCCTGCTACATAGAATACTTGTCAAAACTTGCAGAGACAATTTCTTAGTTGTGGCATGTGGTATCTTTAGTTGCAGCATGCGGGATCTAGTTCCCTGACCAGGGATCCAACCCGGGCCCCTCGCATTGGGAGCACGGAGTCTTACCCACTGGACCACCAGGGAAGTCCTGTGATAGAAAATTTAATTGAGCTTCTAATTAAATGGACAGGGCACATCAAGTAAGGCAGTATCTGCTTTTTTTCCCAAAGCAGCACAGGAACTTAAAAGATTGTATAATGTATTAAAAAAATCTACTTTGGAAGATCTTAAACTATAAACACTTCATATCACATAAATGAATGTGCTGATAAACATCTTAAGCCAGGAGGACGCAATGTTAACAAAACACCAGGGTCAGAGAAATGTTATCGGAGACGCACAGTTACAATCCTCCAACTTCCTTTTCATTTTCTGCACCTTTTTACTTGTTATTGAATGCTCAATACCAGTGAGTATTTTAAAGCAATTTCCCAACCTTACATTAAAAGACATGACTACATGTAGATAAAATGTGAATGCTTGCTCAAAGGACAACTCTGAGTTTCAAAATGTAACATTCTCTAAGCAATGGTTTTTAGAAAAATTAACCCATCACTTTTCTCTGGAGAACAATTATTTGTCTCTAAAGGGACAATGATAGATTTCAAGGAATTCCTCTAGATTTCATTTTAACTTTAAAACGATAATGACCAACTTTTAAAAAGCTCAACAACTGGGCTTCCCTGGTGGCGCAGTGGTTGGGAGTCCGCCTGCCGATGCAGGGGACACGGGTTCGTGCCCTGGTCCGGGAAGATCCCACATGCCGCGGAGCGGCTGGGCCCGTGAGCCATGGCCGCTGAGCCTGAGCGTCCGGAGCCTGTGCTCCGCAACGGGAGAGGCCACAACAGTGAGAGGCCGGCGTACCGCAAAAAAAATAAATAGATAAAAATAAAAAAAGCTCAACAACTGATTTGAGTTTTCTAGAAAGGTTTATGATCTTATTCTAAGTAAAAATACAAAGCCAATTATTACCAACTTATGAAAATTAAAAAGTTATAGTAAAAGACAAATAGATAATAATTGTAGTTATGTATTTATGTATTCCCCAAAACTCAAGGGTTTTGTGACTCAAAATCACAAGGCAAAATCCTTATCAAGTAATATTCAGATAATTTTAAGAAAAAGGACTGATGTAACATATATGATTTTCTTTTTAGTGCAGCACTAAAAATTGATTTGGATAATAAGACTCCAGGATGAACCCTATGAAGCACAGGGATGCTTAGTAGGTCTAAGACTATGCCAACTGAATGATTAAAAGTACCATACCTGGGGCTTCCCTGGTGGCGCAGTGGTTGAGAATCTGCCTGCTAATGCAGGCAACACGGGTTCGAGCCCTGGTCTGGGAGGATCCCACATGCCGCGGAGCAACTAGGCCCGTGAGCCACAACTACTGAGCCTGCGCGTCTGGAGCCTGTGCTCCGCAACAAGAAAGGCCGCGATAGTGAGAGGCCCGCGCACCGCGATGAAGAGTGGCCCCCGCTTGCCACAACTAGAGAAAGCCCTCGCACAGAAATGAAGACCCAACACAGCAAAAATAAATTAATTAATTAATAAACTCCTACCCCCAACATCTTCTTTAAAAAAAAAAGGTACCATACCTGAAAGTTCTTTTCCCAAACAGCACAAGCATCACTGGCCCTAAAGGATATGACGAAAAGGAGGTCTCCTCCACCTGAATCCATAAGTTGAACTGCACAAGGATCTCCAAATGGAAGCTGGCACACACTTTTAGGAGTCCCATCTTGGAATGAAATCAGCTGATTCTTTTGAGTAAGAGCAATCAGCGACATTCTTAACCGGTTGTTGACAATCTCAGTTGCACAGACATGCACACATGTTATCACACTGGTATAAACAGGAGGGATAATGTATGTATCACTTATTACTTCTTCCCTTTCGAGCGAGTATACACAAAATTGAGTATTCCAAGTTGCATAATCTGATTTTGAAGGCTGTGGGGTACATCCTTCCTCAGATAAGTTACATCTCTTTCGTCCTAACAAAACCATACCTACATTTTCAATCTCCCCTGCCCACTCAATAGAGGAAAACTTAATGGACATAGTAACAACTTTGCCAGTTTGGGAAGAGATATAAAAGAATGTTTGGATATGTCTCCATAAAACCAAAGGGCCATTAAGGACCCTTATGCTGTCCTTCAACTCACAGTGTAGGCTAAAACTCAAACGCTTTTCAAATTTATTGGTACTGTGAAGAAATAGTAGAAAATATCTGAAAACGTTACTCTTTTTAATGCACTGTATCATAATATAAGGCAGATTAATTCCAGTTCTGAAATCTGAAACACAGTCGCAACCCATAATTCTTAAATGAGAGTATTCTTCTTTTATGCTGAAGAATCCAGTGGATTTCTGAACAAATACTCCTGTTCCTCTGTCAAATACCATTCTTCGGACATGTAACACAGTTGTTTTTGTAGGCCCTTCATCTACAAAATTTCCTTTAGACAAACGAAAAACAAGGACTTCTCCATTATAACAGAAGAGCCTTTCTTGTTCATTAGATGACATTGCTTGTTTGCTAGTAAAGCCACAGTATCAAGTCCAATTTTCAAATGTAAATCGATTCCAGTTGATGCTTCTAAACCTAAAAATGAAATGAGGGAAACTGCCATCCAGTAGGCAGAGCTGAAAAGAAAACACATGTTTTTGTTAGAGAACCATCACATAGGTAACTATAAACTTTGACATTTTTAAGCTTTTTATGCTATTTTAACAACGTCACACTTATCAAAAAACTGTATCCCAAATGTTATTTCTGTACAGCCGTTAAAAAACACAGTTTGCAAAGAATGCAAATAACCACACCACAAAAGATAACCGAATGTGTTAACAGCATCTATTAAAAGGTGTGGGTGCTCTATTATAAGGAACTGCACACATTCTCTCTGGCTCAGGGAATTTCTTAAGGGTTCTACTTCTGTCTCTCAAACCTACCAACCTAATCTGGTTTCTCCCTGTCGGCCTGAGTCCCTCTACAATGACAACTCAGTCAGTCAAGGATTCAAATTAGAGCACTCCCACAGACCAGGCGCTTGGGTTCCTGCTTCCCTGAGAAAGGAGTTCGAACGGACTCGATGGCCAAAATGAAAGCCCAGAAAGAAAAACAGGAGATGCTGTAACATGGCTTTAAAAAAATCTCCATAAGCGTAACAGAAATAAATCTTAAATCTTACTTTGCAAAAACAGTGCAGTTTTACACCCTAAGGAAGTCACTATCCTCATTCAAAGTAGAAGAAAATAGAGATTATGGAGGATCTATAAAATAGAGGATCCTCTATAAAACAGAGGATTAAAATAGAGTATCATTGTTATAATGAACACAAGAATTAAATAATAGCTATCAATTATTCACGCTTATTATATGCCAGGTACAATACATGCATTATTTCACTTAAGGCTCACAACTACTCTTTTAAAGTAAGTATTCTTATTATCCCATCTTATAAACAAGAAAACCGTAGTCTAACAAAGGTCAGAAAATTCTTCCAAGCTTACAAAGCTAATCAGCAATGGCACTAGATTTGGAAGAGGGGCCCAATGCCTCCTGAACCTACACTTTTAACCACTACACTGTCCTGGCACACATTCCCTTACTCTGAACACTGGTTAAGAAAGACAACTTGAGAGAATTAGTAAAGTAGAACACATAACAAAGGAACACCCCCTCCACTGAACACATGTAAGAAAACATGTAAGAAAAAGATGTTGATGTCTCTTTATCCAGTGGCTATATATGCTGAGTCACTCCTGTAACAGTTACCAAATGCTTAGCATATGCTAAGAACCGTGCACCTTTAGAACACCCTCTGAGTGTTGGGCCTGCCTTGTACTAGATGTGTGATCTATGGCAAGTTTCTTAACCCCTTTATGCCTCACATCCACATCTATGTAATGGGGTGTAGTAACAGTATCTACCCCACAAGGTGCTGGAATTAGCTAATATAACTCACTTGAAATAGAAGCTGGCACGTAGAAAGTGCTAATAAAGGCTAGCTACTATCATTCTCATCATCATGGCTGGCTCTGGTTCATACAGTACCTAATCTTAGAAACATCAGAATAGTTGCATACTTAATGGTCTGTGAATGCTGAAATGTCTCCCGTCACTCACTATAAGTAACTCTAACTCATACTCTCTCTTTTCTCTTATTTGTGGATCACTTAAACCAGGAAAATAAAGTACTTTAAAAATAAATGAAAACTAGGTCATGTACAAGGAAGTAATATTGTTTTCCTCTTTCAAATGAGAAGCAAACTCCAAAGGCTTAGGTTTTGTTCTTTTAATATAAAAATCTACCAATAGTCCAATTAGAAAAAAAGTCACTGAACCATTAATCTATAAATTTAACTTAATATAGCCTGCATTTTATTGAAATGACTTGATTTAGAGGCAATTCTACTTAAAAGCAGACTAGATTAGTCAGCATCTACATTCGAATTGGAGAGGCTGCACCTTATTGTCTAACTTCCAAATACATGTGGTTTTAAAATATGCTCACAGCAACTAAGCCCATGCGCCACAACTACTGAGCCTGCACTCTAGAGCCCACGTGCTGCGACTACTGAAGCCCACGCACCTAGAGCCCGTGCTCCGCAGCAAGAGAAACCACCGCAATGAGAAGCTGGCGCACTGCAACAAAGCGTAGCCCCAGCTTGCCGCAACCAGAGAAAGCCCGCGCGCAGCAACGAAGACCCAATGCAGCCAAAAAAATAAAATAAAATATGCTCACAAATCTCTTTGAAATTCCTTCCATCAAGAAGGAACTCTCCTCCCCTTGAGTGAGGCCTGGTCATTATGACTCACTTCCAGCCAACAGAATACAGCAGAAGACTGGGTGACAGAGCATGGTGGTTTCCTCAGTGACCTGTTCCTTGGCTCACTTGCACTGGGGAAAGCCACCTGCCGTATCATTAAGCACTCGGGCAGCCCCGCGGAGATGTACACGTGGCAAGGAACTGTGGCTTCCTGCCAACAGCCAGCAAGGGACTGAGGCCTTTTGCCAAGAGCCATGTGAGTGAGCCTTCCAGGGATCCCATCTCCCAGCTCCAGTCAAGCTTTCCTGAGCAGACCCACCCCAGCTAAGCGGCTCCCAAATTCCTGGTCCTCAGAAATTTTAAGTTAATAAATGTTTGTTGTTTTATGCTGCTCAATTTGGGAGTAATTTGTTATGCAGCAACAGATAAATACATTCCTCTATGGCATTTGGGGTTGTTTTTCAAATCAAATTGATGATATTGCTTTTGAGAATTTCAAGAAGTATTAGTGAAGTAACTAGAGATACTAGATCATAATACAAACTAGCAGAAGCCAAACAGTTTCCTGGCTTGTTGTTAAGCAATTCATGCGAAGGTCTGGGACAACAGGTACCCCAGAGTAGTTTCAGCTTCATCAGTAAAGAAGATACGTAGGGTAACCAAACGTGTGGCTTTTAATTACGAAACTACGTTTTACTTGAAAGGAAATACACATATTGGTTATATTACATCAAAATGTATGACTACTAATTTATTTCAAATTTCCCACAGACATCTCAGACCTCTTAGAAGACTTCTAAGAAAGTTTCCTTTTTTAGCACTAAATGATATATTCTTTTTTAGCATTATATATTATAAATATAAATTATATATTCTGAGGTAAAGATCTAAAAACTCATTGTCTTTTACTACCTACTCACTTCAAAAGGTGTTCAGATTTCTTAATACTAAAAACAACCAAAAATACCTTCTGTCCAGGAAAGGATTTTGTTATTTTAATATTAAATGTCACAACTAATGTGTCATCAACACAATGCTCTTGTTCACCAACACCCAAGTGTGACAGGAGTAAGGAGGATCTTAGTGGTAAGACCACTAAGTAAAAGGTCACAGAACCGCCCCCTTCAAAAATCTTTGGAGTATGTATTGTTGCACCTTCATAAAGTAATGAGTTAGGAAAATCAGGCCCCTTACATTCTATTCTTTTAATGCTATCACCAAGTTCCTTAACTTAGAAACTTCTTTCTTCCAACTCTCTGATCCAACTGCCACTATGATGATTCAGGGTTTCATCTCTCATTTAGGTTGAGATAAAAGCCCTTTAATCAGTCTTCCTTAATCTAGTCTCTCTCCCCTGCAATATATCTATTCATTTATGCTACCTCACTTATTGTTCTAAAACACAAACTTGACTGGGTAACTGTCCCCTAATTTAAAAGCTTTGCATGCACTTACCGCCACTCCCCCGCACCCCCCATATCTACGATCTATGATCCCTAAACTACTACCTGGAAAGACAGATGCGAAACAGTGTACTGACCGTATGAGTGACATAGAGATAAAAGGGTGCAAGCCACTGCTAAATTGTAATCCTATTATCCTATTATAATCCTAACCCAACATGCTTTTAGCATGAGCTCTAGGCAAAAAGCAAACTTCTTCTCATGGACTTAGACTCAAATAGATTTAAAAAACATAACTGCTACATAAAAGGTGATTATTTTTTTATTTTTAAATACTACTGCAAAAACATGCACATTTTTAAGGTAAGTTATTCTAAATGGACCATCTTTAGGGTTAAAAATTAGAAACTATAATATATTTATAAAGATAAATTTTTTCCTCAAACTTTCTGTAATCTCAAGGCTTACTGAATTCACATATCTGTGAATACTGTTTTATTTTATACTATGCAACATCTTTTTTAAAAGTAAAAGTTCTGAGTATATGTACATAAGACAAACCTTTAAGGCTATGGAATAAGTGGTAATGTTCTTTTTTCAGATAGAAATAATCCGGAAACAAACCCAGGTTCAATTTAGAGGTTCTTAAACCAATATAAACAAGCCTTGATTAATCAAATCAGGACACCAGGCTTAGTATTCCAGCCTATTAGTCACTTGACTTTTTACTTGGTACTCTTATAACAGTGGCTGCAGAATAAAACAGGTAACTCAAACCAGTTAAGTTTTACCTCCTGTTTCAGCTCTGGAGGGGGGTGGCGGAGGGAAGGAGGGAGGGGAGATTTGGATGCAGATTATTTGTAAAATACTAGGTAGTTAATTTGAGCTTTTCCTGTTCTGTATTACCACACATCAAAGTTGACTGTATATATTTCACATACAAAATGGAAACAGATGTGTGAGTATACTAGAAAAACAATACATGCTAACCTAAATATAGTAGATGGGCAACGAATTATCACCCTTCTCTCCCAGCCTCCCACCAAATAAACAATGCTCCCGTTCAATGCTAATAATAACAACTGGCATTATAAATTTCAGAACTCTTAAATAAACTACAAGTCTGGTTCAGGAAGGTCCTAAAAGACACTATATTATCTGCAGGTGAAAGCTATAAAACTCTTAAGAAACCAATCCATAGATTGCGACCGATGGAAAGTGTCTTTGGAATTCTACCCTTGGAAAAAAGATAGAATTAAGACTCCCAACTAAAAACTTCACCTAATAATATTAAACATAAACGTATGAGCGTAATACCCATAGATATCATTTTTCCAACATATAGGACATTCTTTACCTAAGTAGATTAACTTGGCTACAGAATGGGTCCACTGTTAAAACTTTTTCTACCTATATACCTAGGTCATTTGTTGGGGCTTGCCCAGAATCAGTCTCCCCTTTCCCTTTCCCAACAACACTTAGTGTACCTGAAATGTAGATGAATGTGGGGGGATGGTGGTCCACTGAGAGAATCAGGAAAGATTAAATTAAAGGTTCTTGATACCATACTAAGGAATTCTAGCTTTCTCTAAGCAGTGATAAATCACTGAAAGATTTCAAAAATAGAAATCAGAGGGGCTTCCCTGGTGGCGCAGTGGTTGGGAGTCCGCCTGCCGATGCAGGGGACACGGGTTCTTGCCCCGGTCCAGGGGGATCCCACATGCCGCGGAGCGGCTGGGCCCGTGAGCCATAGCCGCTGAGCCTGCGCGTCTGGAGCCTGTGCTCCGCAACGGGAGAGGCCACAACAGGGAGAGGGCTGCGTACCGCAAAAAAAAAAAAAAAAAGAAATCACAGGATTGTACTTCTGAATAATAAAGATCCTGGTGACAGTGTTGAAGATGGCGGAGTGAATTGAGATTGGAGGAGGAGCCATCAGTTAGGAAATCATTACAAGTACTTAATTAAAGGGAGACTTTGGGAGGCAATTTGGCAGTAAACAGAAATGCATATACCCAGCAATTTCATTTCTAGATATGAACCCAGAGAAATAATCCTACATAATAATGCACAAAGACATTGCTCTAGAATGTTCACTTTGCCGTCATTTGCAATTTTTTTTTTGAAAAGCAAGAACTTCAATGACCACCAATGGGGGAATGAATACAGATGGAATATCATACTACAGTTAAAAGGAATGAATTAGATGTGTATCCTCGGGGCTAGACTTCAGAAGTCAAATGAAAAAAATTAAGTTGAAGAAAAATGTATACTGTAGTACATTATGTATCAAAATCAAAACACATAAAACAGCATGAAATATTTTGTTTACCTGCAATGGCTGTATTCCCTGACTGCTCTCTCTATGCCAGGCACTGTTCTAAGCACTTTGGACTAATTCATTCCTCATGACGTCCTTATGCTGTAGGCAGTATTATCCCATTCTACAGATGGGGAAACTGAGGCATGGAGTTTAAGGCCTACAGATAGGAAGTGATAGAGCCAGGATTCAAACCTAGGCAGCCTGGTCCAAAGCAAAAAAAGCAAAGGTGCAAAGATTCATGCCAAATCCCAATGACTACTGATTTTGGAGAAGAGGAATATCAGAGTAGGGGAGTGGAGCCAGAGAGAGGCTTTAGCCATATCTGAAATACTATTTCAAGGGCGTATTCAAATACTTTTTAAACAATGTTCATTTTTCCCCCATTAAAAAAAAGTGAACATATAAAGAAAGTTTGGAGCAAAAGAGTGTCCATCGTGGTTGACTATGGCTGGTGGGAATATGGGGACCGTTCTTACAACTTCTTGGTAGTCTTCTGTTGCGAAAACCAAAAATGTCTCCAGACATGGTCAAATGTCCCCCGGGGGGGGGCAAAATTGCCCCGGCTGAGCACTTCCTTAATTAATAAACCGTAAGACGCTTTACATCTTTTAACTCTATATACCTGTTTTAAAGATGTCAAAGATATATTCTCTGTTAAGTATTTCACCCTCCAAGTGAGAAAGATGCTGCAGGGGTGAAGAAAGTGTCAAGCGAAATAATCCTCGAATAGAGTAACCACTTGGAATAATCTAGTTATCCTTCCAGAGAAGGGTGGGCACAGGCCCCGGATAGCCCACTTCCTTCGCGCTCTTCCGCAATAAAGGGACTAGGGGAGCAAAACCCTGCGCCGCCGCCACCCCCTCGGCGAAGGCTGGGTCAGGGAACACGCCGCCGGCCCTACCTCAGCGTGTGAGGCTCTAGCACACCACAGCCGCCACGTCCCCAACGCCGCAAAACCGCTCAGCGGCAGGAGGCTCCAAACCTCCCGCCCGCGCGCTGCATCTTGGGAGGCCCAGGCCGGAGGCTGCGTCCAGCGCAGAGAAGGCGGAGCCTGCCTAGCGGCCAGGACCGGGTTGCCAAGGGAGGCTGAGGAGGCGAGGCCTCCGGGGAATGTTGTGAAAGCGAATAGCAGGAGGAGCTAGTCAGGGCTGAGCTTGAAGAGGGAAGCGCCCGCGATCCGCCGGTTGGCGGGGGCGGGTCCGCAGTGCAGGAGACGTCGGGGGGCGGGGCCCGAACAAGAAGTGAATGGGAAGCCAGCTTGAGGGCCTGGTCCCGCCTCCATTCCCAGGCGGCCGCACCGGATTGGGCGGTGCGGCGGCGCTGCTGCCCGCCTTCCGTTGTCACGCGACCGCCTCCACCTCCCGCCCTTCCCTCTTTACCTCCGGGCCGGCTTGCCCTGTGATGAGATAGTCGGACCGCAGTGTCGTGGAAGTGGCGAGGGCAACTGCAATCACGTCCACGACCGCGACCATGGCCGAGGTGAGAAGCCGACCGCACCGCTGCCGAGCCCCTCCAACTCCGACCCCGAAGCCGCCTCAGCCTCGGGGGCCGTGCGCCCAGGTGCAGGTGGGCTGGGCAGCGGGGAAGTGGGATGGAGCGCGTAATGTCTAAGCGTCCCTTCGTGTCTCCCTTATAGTGTCAAGCCCAGAATAAAGCCAAGCTCATCTCTGACGTCCGACGGAGGTTCGAAGCTGAGTATGTGACAGGTGGGTACCGCAATCTCGGTGTTGAGGCAGGTGTGAAATGAGCGTCCCCAACTTTGCTGGGGTGTTTGCGGGAGTCATTAGGGACCATTTCGATCCTCACGGGGTTAGGGACCGTGCCCTCCACGTTTCCCAGGTTTTACTCTCCGTAATATATGGCAAGGACACTGCTCCACTTGGGCAAGTGATGCGTCCATTGATTCCTAAAGGGTTAACGTAAGTTGGAAGTGTTTTGAGCGTCTCGAGTTTATGGAACTTGCAGGACACTTGTCAGGCCCTCAGCTCAGGTGACACTGTACCTCTAATGACCTTTCACGAGCAACAATCTAGAAAATGAACCTGGAAACAGCTGTAATACTACTCACGTGTGCTTAATTGGGGATCTGAATTCCTCGGCCATTTTGCCTAATTGCACTTCCTACAACCCAGCAGGCTCCCCGCGAAGTAGGCCCTCTCGTGCTGGAGCGAGTTCTTATCTTTTTATCCCACATGTACATAGCAAAGTACCTGTGAGTCCAGAATTGATTTATTGGGTGAACGTTCTGTGTCCAGATGTCACAGATAACTTGAGCTGTCCAGTATTTGATGATTTAATCTTTGTACAGTAATTTTCAGAAGCCTGTAGGATAATGTATTATAAATATGGAATAAATAGTCTAATCCAGACCCTGCCACTTACTAGCTTGCTTGTCTTCTCTGAGCCCCTGATTCCATAAGTGTGAAATGTGAATAATTAGGTTAGGAGAATTAAATGAAAAGGCATATATCAAACTGTGTAGCATGGGGTTAGCATATAGTAGGCTCTCAGTATTTTTCCTCAGTAGTCTTTTTGGTTATGTGAAAGGAGTTCAGCTTCTACATCTTGATTTTAGTGCTGAGCGGAGGTTCCCCACAGCTTTAGACTGCCCTAGATGGTATGTCAGTTAATGACCTAGAACAAATAAAGAAATATGTTTGGAATAACCTAGTCAGTAAATCTTTTCATCCCTCCTTGTCAGTTTTCTTCACATTCCAAACTTTGTACCAGAGAGTTGCAAAAGCACTTGATTCACTTGTAGCCTAGAGATCTCATTTCTAATAAGATAGCTGGTTCCAGTAAAGAGAGAATTCTAAAATTGCTTTCAGTGGAAATGTACTCTTAGAGCTACGTGGTTTATAACATTGTAAGAAGTAACCCAGAACTTGACCTAATGAGCTAGTTCTCCCTAATGGTCATTTACTTAGGCCCGAGGGAGGAAGCAGGATATAGTCATGGAATTTAGCGATAGATAAGATCTTGAAGGTCATCTTGGCCCAACCTTCTCATTTTTACAGTGAAGAAAGTGAGCTCTAGAGAGATGAAGTGATTTGCTCAAACGCCCTAGTGTTAGTAGCTAGGCCGGGGCTGGTGCTCAGGTCTTCTGAATTCACTCTAGTGATCTTTTGGCAGCACCGTTATGTCTAATTAGATCATGGCACTCCCCAGCTTGAAACCCTTCAGTACCTTTCTGCTGTGTTTAGCATAGACCCCAATTCTTTATGGTGGCCTACACTGTGAGGCCATGTATGCACGAGCTGGATGAGCTCCACCCTCATCTTTTACTACTCCTCTTGCTTAGTACAGATTTCACCACTGCCCACAGTAAGAAACGTATTATACGTTGTAACTTAGTACACACGCACACACATAACTGAAGCAGAAGTTCATTAAAGAATACTTATGCTGAAAACCTATGACTCCCTGATACAATGACCCATAAAATTGACATCTCAACCTACAAATGTGACCCACAGTTTGAATAACATGGCTAGCCACACTGCTGCTTTTATGCACTCCAGATGGACTGAGTCTGTTTCCATCTCGGGACCTTTCCAGTTCTCTCTGCCTGGAAGGCTCTTTATAGGGAGTGAGCATGGCTACGTTCTTCTTTTCTTTTCCATCTTGGTTTACATGTATACGAGAGGCCTTTGCCAATTATTAAGTAGCCTCCCTGTCTTGTCTCCTTTACGGCTCTTACCATAACCTGTAATTTCCTGTTCATTTGTTTCCTTATTGTTCATTTCCTTCAGTAGAATGTCTGTGGGTCTGGGGCAGCCTTTGGGCCTTGAGGGCAGGGTCTGACTCGCCTCTGTATACTTATCACAGCTCTGAATACATAGTCATCGATTGAATACAGCAATGCTTAAATACATACATATGAAGATGAGTCCAAGTCTGTATTAAGAGCTGTCCTGACCGTCTCCCCTCCCCCACCAAAATCTGGCAAAGAGCAGCCCTCACAAAATGTCTCCTAAAGACCAGTGTTATTTCAAATTAAAGCACCGTCTGGCATTAAGTATAGGGAGGGTTTTGTCACACCTGGGGATGTGTGAATGTACGTGGGTGAGTTATCTGCACAGCCATTGCAAATATTAATTAATTTAAAGACTTGCGTTGGAAAGGAAAATAAAAGTTCTTTAAAGACTTTCTCCCCTTAAAGTTTCAGCTGTTTCCTGAAATACAGCACTGGGTAAAGGTAGAGTAGGAAAGTGGTGAAAAGGGTTTTTTGATTTGCCTGTGTTCTCCCTTTCAAGTTTACTTTTTAGAAGTTAGGTGTTGAGAACATCCACTTTCCTCCTTCCTCTGTCTTTCATTTTCCCCTTTCTCTTATTGTTAACAATATTTTGTTTCAGAAGAGGCTTAAGGCAGGCTTAAGCAAACATGATGTTTTTCCTAAAGGAAAATATTATTTGCAAGTATGTTACCTTACACACTGGCTGTACTCCAACACGTCCTTGGGGGGTAGGTTCTTGGGAATTCTGAGCATGTTTTTGTTTCCACAGAAATTAAGTTACCAATTATGGATAGATTTGTAGCTGCAAAAAGAATAAAATCTAAGTCCATAATTGTTGTAGCAGTACTACTGTTTCTGTCCTCATTGTTTCTGTAAGAAATTTCATGCTGAGCCTCGAATGAGGAACATTTTCCCTTCTATCTTCCTCCTTCTTGTGGCCAAGGAAAGAGACTAATCCCTTGTGACAATAATGTATTCAGTTCCTCACATACTATGTGCTTAATTCTGGGAAACAGTGTGTCAATATTAGAGAAAGCACCAAAGAAGGATAGAGCCCCTTCCTGAACGACTACAATCTAGTAGAGCCATCAAAACAGAGCTCTATCAAGAGGAATGAGTGCTAAAATCATTTCTGTAGGAGTCAAAGAGCAGGAAAAAAATCACACCTAATGGGGGTGACTGGGTTAGCACCGAGTTAGGAAAAACTTCTTAGAAAAGGTGGTGTTTCTCAAGAACTTTGGAAGATGCTAGAATTCGGCTAGGTAGAGATTGTGATCCAGGTGGCTCAAAGATGCTTAAGTGAGAAGGTGTGGGGCTTGTTCGGGTGGTGTTTCTCAAGAACTTTGGAAGATGCTAGAATTCGGCTAGGTAGAGATTGTGATCCAGGTGGCTCAAATAGTCCAAGCTGAGATGCTTAAGTGAGAAGGTGTGGGGCTTGTTCGGGAAGCCATAGGAAGTCCGCTTTGATGAGCCTTAAGGAGGGTAAGCATACCTGCCTAAAAACAGTGGGAATATAGCGTAGAGAGCCTTGGCCACCAAAGCGATGCATCTGTACTTTATTGAGTTTGAAGAGCAACTGAGAGGTTTGTGGGTTTTGTAATTTTAGGTTTGTTTTCTGACTCTATAAGTATATGAATTCATTTAAATAAATTTGGGTGATACCAGAAACAGTCTGGAGAATCTCCCATAAGCTTATCATCCAGAGATAGCTCTTCTAACAGTGGGTGCATTTTTTTCTGGCCTTTTTTTCTATACATTAAAAAAATAGTTAAAAGGTCATTCTGTATGTAGTTTTTCTGTGTTGCATTTTTTATTGACGTGATCTTATTTCCCCATATTATGAAGTAAGCCACGTTTTACATTACTACTTAATATTCAGTTCTATAAATAAAAGAGAATTTTCTTATCTTTTATCTGAAGTAGTCCCTTTTGGACATTTAGATTCTTTCCAGTTTTTTGTTAATACAATGTTTTGCACAGTAGTTCAGATTTTTTCCTTAAGAGTCATGTGTAGAAGTAGAATTGTTGGTTTGAAGAGTGTGAATATTTTGAGATACTTCATATGTATGCTTAATTCTCCTCCATACAAGTTGCACCACGATTCATTCCCAGCAGCAGATATGAAAGTGTTAGTCTCGCCACAGCTTTAGGATCATTTCTTAACTCATGCTTCTTTGTTTGCATTTGATTACTAATGAGAATAAACTTCTTTTCATATGTTTACATCCATTTGTAGTTAAAAAATTTTTTTTCTTTAGTATGGCTTTTAAAATTGGTTTGGGCTTTTCTTGTTTATGTCATTTGGACTTTTTTCCTTTTTTGAATGTATTCAAACTTATCCATTCCTTTGTGGTTTCTCCCATTGCTGTTAAGTTTAATAATTGTCTCTCATCCAATAACTTTTTCTAGTCTTTTTGTTTTGTCTTGGCCTCTTATTTTTAACTTTGAAATATCTTGTATGTACAAAATGTATAAAACATGAATGAAATAAACACCCATGTACTCGCTATTCAACAAAAGAAAAAGAACTTTGTGGGTATCCTCAACCCGGCCATTCACAGGGCAGCTGCTTATCCTACATTTGCCGTTACTCGTTCTCTTGCTTTTCATTAGCTTTACCACCTGTGACGTATTCCTCACCAGTACTCTATTAAGTTTACCTCTTTTTTGAACTTGAAATATCAATAAAAGCTGAATATTCTTTTTCCATGACTTGCTTCTGTTGCTGAAGAGCCATTCATACTGTAATCGATTCCTTTTTATAGCTGTGTTGTAGCTCACAGAATGAAAATACCAGTTGATGGATTTGGGGTTCTTTCTAGATTTTACTATTATGTACAATGCTGCTTTAAACATTCTTAGATATACCTGGGGCCTAGACTTTCTCTAGGGCAGCGGTTGTCAAAGTTGGTATAGGAATTAGAGTTCCTTGAGCCCATTTCAAGGGGCTTGAGACTCCAAAACTGTTTGCATAGTAACACTGAGACATCATTTTCCTTTTTCACTGGCATTCTCTCACAAGCATACAGTGGCGTTTCCCAGAGGTTACATGGCATGTGATATTGCTGTGACAGATGATAGAATGTGTGCTCATGTGTCCTTATATTTAATTGTTTTCTGTTATAATACCTAATATAGTAACTACCAGTAAATATAACCCATATAAACAAACAAACAAACTCTTTAGAGCCCTCATTTTTAAGAGTGTAAAAGGGGTCTAGAGACCAAGAAGTTTGAGAACTGCTGCTCTAGTTTGTAGCCAAGAGTGAAATGGGTGGATAGTAGAATAGGCACATGGTCCACTTTACTAGATGATGCCAAACTAGTTTCCAAACTGATTGCATCTGTTTTCATTTTAACCAGCACTTTTTGAGTGTCCTTATTTTTCTACATCCTGAAATCTGGCATTGTTAGTGTTTTTTTAAATTTTTGCCCATCTGATGGGAGTGTTGGGATATCTCATTGTGGTTTTAATTTGAATTTCTTTAAGTACCAGTGAGTTTGAGCATCTCTTCATATCTTTATGGGCCATTTGGTTTCTGCTTATGAAAATCACTTCTTCAGGCTCTTCTTGGCCCTTTGTTCGTCCATATAAATTTTAGAATCAGTTTATCATGTTTTTGCAAAAAAAAAAAAAACCCAAAACAAAACAAAACCTCTTTTGGGATTTTGAGTGGAATCATGTGAAATCAGAAGATCAGTTTTGGGGGACTTGACATCATCTTGGTTAAATTTTCTAAGAACCTGGTATACCTATCTGCTGAACTCTTCCTTCTTGAAAGATTTATAATTTTCTCCATAAAGGTTAACCCATTTTTGTTCAGTTTATTTCCAGATACTTTATATGTTTTATTTTTATGGTGGTTTAGACAGTATCTCTTCAGAATTTATTTTCTAAATGATTGTTGCTGGCTTATAGAAAGTACATTTGACTTTTTTACATTAATATTGGACTCAACCTTACTAATCTTATTAATTTCAATAATTTATCTCTAGATAAGTTGTATTTCTATGTAGACAATAATATCACCTGGAAATAATGATAGTTTTCTTTCAAACTTTGCAATTTTTAGAGCTTTAAGTGCTTCTGTTTTATACTCACTGGAACATTTAGAACACTGTTGAATTGAAGCATTGATAAAAGCCTACTTGTCTTATTCCCGGTCTTAGAGAGATACCCCCGAACACGATCTCTGTAGCTATCTTTTATCAAAATGAAGAAGTTTCCTCTGTTCCTGCTTTGCTAGTCTTAGGGTTTTGTTTGTTCTTTTGTTCCCATCACAGTTGCGGGTTGAATTTTACTAAATGCATTTTCTTCATCTATTGAACACATTGTATCGAATGAAATGTTCACTTGGTTTTTCGCTTTTAATCTGTTAATATGGTGGCTTATATTAATCAGGTTTTTAAAATATATTGCTGTAGTCGGTTAGGTGATACTTTGTTTGGGCGTTTTACATCTGTATTGAAAAATTGGCCTGTAAATTTCTTTTCTTGCACTTTTCTTGTGTGACTTTGACATTAAAATTATGCAACCTTCATAAAATGAGTTAGCAGTGTTTCCTCTTTTCTACTCCCTAACAGGTATGGTCATTGTGGAGTTCTAACCTGGTTTCCCATAAATCACCCCTCCTCCAATTGATTATTGTTGTTTTATATATTAGTGGTTGCTTACATACCATGTATTTGCCAATATCTTTATCTATCATTCCTTAAGTTTCAGATCTTTTATCTGGTATCATTATTGCTTCATCTTAAGTATAACCTTGAGATTTTCCCTTGGTGAGGTCTTGGTGGTAAACTTAATTTTGAAAATGTCTTTATTTTCTCTGTTTTCTTTAAATTGTGCAGTTAACCTTGCAGAATGCCTTCGTCTTATTAGGCTGAGGGAGACAAAGTAGTTAGAGAAGTAGAAGAAGTAGGAAATGTTAGTATCATAGATGATCTCTGAGAGGAGAATTTCAAGGACAGGAAGATCAGTGAATAGAAGGAAACTCTGTACGTAAAGGTACATAAAAACGGGATTGTTCTTATCAACTGCCCTCTCTGGAAAGGAAGGGTGTAAGGAAAATGGCATTTAAAGTGGAATTAGTATAGCAGATTGACTTTGTTATAAAGCAGAAACTAACACACCATTGTAAAGCAATTATATTCCAATAAAAATGTTAAAAAACACAAAGTGGAACTACACTCCTGGACATTTTACGTAAACTCTCTGGATTATGAACCATCAGGGATCAGCTCAGGCTTTATTCATCTTTGCGTCTGCAATTCCTAGCTCTCTTTTGAGCTAACATATGGTGGGTGATAATAAATTAGTCCTCATAACTAATGAATTATGTATTATCCCCAAGAGAGGAAGCCTTTAGAAGATAGGTAGGTAGACAGACAGATAGACACACACACACACAGGCACTTGGATTTCCTTAAATTCTACTCCAACATTCTCCAGGTCAACCTTTTAAAGTTGTCATGATCACAAGAAGAGGAAAAGATGGGTTAAGAGTTTATCAAGTTTTGTCCTTAATACATGTCTAAAACTATCAAGCCTTTGATAATAGAGAGTATAATATGATGTTGTAACTTTATGTGGGTACAATATATATTTGTGCTCTTGGAACTTTTGCAAACATTCACCACATATTAAGTCATAAAGGAAGTCTCAGAAATTCCAAAGCAGCTAGATCATACAGACCATATTCTCACCCCATTAAGCAACTAAATGAGAGGTAAGGTACTTAAAAAGAAATCAAATGTTAGGAAACTAAAATAACACCTCTAAATAACCCATGGGTTAACAACTTTCCTGCAATGTGTGTAATTCATACTTCTGCTAAATAACTCATAGGGTAAAGAGGATATCACAATGGAAATTACAAAATACTTAAAAGCTGAGCAAGAGAATATCTGTGGTCTCACTTTCATTTATTAGAAAACAAGGCCCAATAAAAATCAGGTAAAGATTCAATTCAAGGAGCTAAAAAAATGCACACGAGTAAATTAGAGAAAGTAGAGGAAAAAAGAGCAGATATTCATGGTATAGGAAAGAACGATAGTAGGTATAATAAACCTAAGTTGGCCTTTTGAAAGAACTAGTAAAATAAACAAACCTCGGATGACTGATTAAGAAGATAGCGAGAAGGCAAACACATACACTAGGAACAAAAAGCAGATAGAATTATAGATGTGGTAGAGATTTAAAAAAAATCATAAGAATTCAATGACCAGCTTTATCACAGTAAGTTAGAAAACTTAGATTAAGTGGAAAACTTTCTGGAGAAAAGAAAAATCATCTAAAATTGTCTCAATGAGAAGTAAAAAACCTAAATACATCAATGACTATTAAAGAAATTGAATTGGTAGTCACAGACCTCTACCACTCTTCCCACCCCACCATCACAAAGGCACACACATACTCGTAAGGCCCAAGGTCTTTTGTTAGCCCCAGGAATGCAAAGATAATTCATAATCAGAAAATGCAGCAGAGGAATTTACCACGTTAACAAAATGCTTCTCAGTGAAATTTTTGAACAGGCACAGTTCACAACCAAAACTATAAAAAGGTACACATTGCAAAGTCTCTTACATCTCTTGTGCCTCTTCACTCCCTCTTCCTCTTCCTTCTTTAGCTAGCCATATTTGTTTTCTGTTTCTTTTTTCTATATTTGTTTAAGCAAATACAAACATTTGCAGTAACCAGATTAAATGAGGGGAAATGTTTATTTCAATAAAGACAGAAACCACACTGGCTATAATTCACCTTTATGAAAAACGAACAAATCTTTTACCAAATGATAAACTTTCTTAGCTCTGAAGTGTGCCTTCTAAAATTCTACAGCAAAGGTCATGGTTAATTGTGAACCTTCAAAATGATTCCCAGAGCGTCAGGAAAAAGACAGTGATCTACAATATTTCTGTAATTCTACTGGATATAAAATAACCTAGTTATCAATATGGCAAGGAATATAAGAGGTATAACGTTTGCCAGTCTTGTCAGTATTGGCTCATGGTAGCAACACAAAAATCTCTAGACTACTTAATAATCTGATAGAAGAAATATACAACTTTTTTTCTTTTATGGAGAAAATTATAAAGTATGATTAAAGAACATTGAAAACAATAGATCAAAAGGGAGATAAGTCATCCAAGATACAATATCTCGTACATATCCAGCATATGAATTGAGCTCTTCAAGGATAGGAGCTGAAGCACAAAGCACCTCCCCTCTCTACAACAGACCAGAGGTCGGCTCAGTCCTGTTGTCATTGTTGTTGTTTTTTAATAGCCCTTGAGCTAAGAATATTTTTTGTATTTTTAAAGTGTTGCTTAAAAAAAAAAAAAAAACAGGAAGAATCGGCAGCAGAGGCCATATGTGGCTTCAAAGTCTAAGATACTTAGATGTTTACCATCTGGCCCTTTACCGAACAATTTTGCCTATCCCTGTAATAGGCCCGTAGTTCTCAAAGTGTGGTCCCTGGGGCGGCAGCAGCATCCTGTAGGAATTTGCTGTAAGTGCAGATTCTGGGATCCCACCCATGAATTAGACACTCTAGAGGTGGGGCCCAGTTATCCCCGTTTTAACAAGCCTTCCTGCTGACTCTGAGAGGTGCTAAAGTCTGAGAATCGCCGCTATAGGCCAATGGCTTAATCCCATCGTAGATGATCACCTGCCTCTCAGTCTCTCACCAGCTAGCTTCACTGGAAAGAGAAGATTCAGGGTAGGTTGTGGCCAACCAGCAGAGGATGCCCTAAAGGGAATATTCCATTATTTCAGCCTGATCACTCCCATTGTTGACATTTACATGGTCCAGCCAATAGAAGTGGTCCATCCAGTACAAATGCTCTTCCGGGGTCCCACCAGGACTTTAAGTGGATCAGTGCTCAGAGTCCTTGGAGAAATAACAGATGCTAAGAGGTTTTAAACTACTGTTGATGTTTGATAGTTGTATATTTGCTGCATCTGAACAGTATGACACCCAGTTAATAAATTTTCTGGTTTTCATTGTCAGAATACTTTTGTATTTTTTCAACCTTTCTATATGAATTCTAGGCACATTTATAATATCTATAATATACTTTCAAGATTTTCTCAACCAACTAATAGGTCAGTTAGAATTTAATATTCTGTTCATAGGGAGAGTTCTACCGTATGTTAATAAAAATTCATTGGCGTTGTGTTTAAAATTTTCAAAGTGCCCTTGATCTTCATTAGACTGTGGATAGATAGGCAGACCTTATCTCCATTGTACAGAGAAGAAAATCAAGCCCAGAGTGACTTGCTCAGTCTCCCTGTACATAGTTAGTAGCAGGGGTCTTCTGATTTCATCACTGTGCCTGGTATCCTGAATCAGGCTATGAATTTTTTTCACACTTGTTAACCTTAAACCACAGTTTCTGGCTGGTTGGTAATTTCACCAGCCAACAAATGCACGAGGGAAGAAGGAAAGTTAATAATGGAATTCTCTGTTTTATGAGTAAGCACTGTATTCTGTTTATCCTGCAGCACTTAAAATTGTGTATGTGAGAGAGAGCGTGAAGGAGGTGAGCATGCACACGCAGGGAAGAGAGGAAGAAACAAAAAGCTGAGAGGTCATCTTTACCCTGGAACATTTAGTCCTGTCTAACCCGGAGGTGAATTACCATTGCCATTTATTTAGTTCTTTGTCTGCAAAATTAGGAACTTTCCACTTTGTTTGGTGGGGATACACTGTATAAATATAAGACCAATTTACAGAGCAAAATTGATGGAAGAAGAAATAAATAGTAGAAAGAGACAGTGAACCATACAGGTGTGGTGATGGTTCACTGAGGTTTCTTAACAGAGGAGTGGCCAAAAATGAGCTTTGAGCTATTTTGAACAAATGTAAGGATGAGACTTAAAAGTCCACCACTCGAGATTAATGTTGGTTTGTGGTGAAGTTTTCACTGGTCCTCAGCAAGATGAAAGTAATAAGGACAAGGTATTATGAGAGTATACACATATATATCTGTGTGTAAGGCAAATCTCTTCCTCATCGCTATGCTTTAATCACTGAGAGGTAAAGTCTTTCAAAGTGATGTGTCCTAGGTGGTGGGGAGGGGTGTGCGCACATGTGTGTTTTGATATCTTCAGATACCTTTTGAGTGTACATGTTCAGCTTCTTCCTGTAACATCTGGATTTACTGAAGGACTGGTTTTCAGAAAACTCCCTAACACTTGAGGGTTCTGTGGAGGGGAAAACATTTTCCTTTTACCCTTCTAGGTTCTTTGACTGGCCTAATAATTAAATTGATATAAGACAGATGAACTGGAGAAAAACACGAGTTTAACATGTGTATCCCTTGTATACGTGGGAGAGACCCAGGAGGACTGAGTAACTCTCCGAAGTGGCCCAAGCCACCACCTTCAATACCATCTCCAGCTAAAGACAGAAGATGCTAGGGTGGGGAGTCACTTATGAGAGGTGACCAAGAAAAGCTCAGTGAACAAGGGTATGGTTGTGCAGATCTACGTCCTGGCCTTTCCCGTTGATAAGAGTTTCTGGAGATTTCCAATCCTTCTCCTCTTCCTGTCACAGAGAGGGAGGCACTTACAAATGGAGACTTCCTTTATACGTGTAAATGTTTCTTATAAAAGGGTGACTTGTACTCACTTTAAAGATTCCTGTATGTGCTGTTTGTTAAAAATATCGGCCTAAAATAATCAGTATGCCAAAGAGGTATGTTTTGGGCTGTGTAGTTTGCTTCCCCTCAGTTCAGTTGTCTGGGAGCTGTGTTTGAAAGCGGCAAATGGTGTTGTCATAAGCAGTTATTATTACACTTGGCCTTGTGGTCCCAGGCCAAGTTTTCCTTACCTTGAATGCTCAGTTTTCTCTCTGTTTCTCCCTGTGTGTCCTTCTGTCTCTCCCTCTCCTCCCCTCAGCCCTCTTCTGTGTCCTCTTCTGCCCCTACTTTTCTCCAGCCTCTCTCCCTCCACTCCTACATGACCTCCTCCCCAATCCTCTCTTGCTCTGTCTTTTCTAGCTGTTTCCATCTCTACCTGTCTCTAGGGGTAAATGTTTAACAAGAGGTGTCTCATATGTAAGCACATGTCCTATTAATAACAATAATTAATCATTTTAATCTAAATGGAGATTTCTGATTTCAAAGATCTGTATCCCTAAAAGCTATCCAAGAGCAATAAGCTTTACATTTCTTGGTAATGGGCACTGTCTTGTTTATGGTGTCCGTAGTGGTAATATCAGCAGTGGTAGGAGTAATGATAACAATAATGTTTGATTCTTCTTCTTATGGCTAATATTTTTTGAGTTTTTACCACTTGCCACATGTTGTCCTGGGGAAGTGGTAGTCTGCGGACCCTTGGAGATGCCCAGGACTCTTCAGGAGCCCATGAGGTCAAAGCTGTTTCCACAGTGATGCTAAGAAGCTTTTTTCCCTTTTTTGTTTGCTCTGATTACGCAGAAGCAATAGTGGGCAAAACTGCTGCCTCGTTGGCCCGAATCAAGGCACTTGGCCATTATAGTCTTCACTGTCAGCACTCTCAGTTAAAACTTTTTTTTTAAGTCAATTTTATTTTAGAAAGCCCCCGATGAAGCAGTAAATTTTATTAAATCTTGACCCTTGAGTACATGGGCTTTAAATGTTCTGGGTAACAAAATCAGGAAGTACACATTAAATACTTACGTGTATTTGAGTTGCTAGCTAAATTAGTCACATTTTTCATGGACCACCATTTTCATTTGAAAGAACAACTGTTAAGTAAACTATGGTTATTCAGATTGGGGTATTTGGGAGAAATTTTCTTGAAGTCAGACAATAATTTCAAGGAAAACACTATATTGGTCCAGTGGAGAGTGCTGTCCAGTGGCCAAACTGGATGATCTGACTTTAGGGGCAGGTGCTCCCAGGGTCCTTTTTGCTGCTAAACAGTATATAAATTCTTTTATATCTCAACTCATGTTTATAAATCATAATTAAAGAAAAGTTGTCCTTTGAATACTGATGAACTTTTGAATAGACAGAGCTAAAATACCATTTTCCAAGGTTAACTTACAACAGAACCACTCATTGTAAAGATTAGAAAAATAGAGCCCAGATATTGAGAGCCATATCCAAGGTAACACTCTACAAATACATGATTTATGGCCTCATCTTATATTTTATAGTGCTTGAAACTTTCAAGTACTTTCATATATACATTTTTCTCTGATCCTCACACAACCCTGTGAGTATCTAAAACAGTTTAAAGGTAAGGAAATTGGGACTCGAGGATAATTCCACGGATGCTCTTTATATTTCCCCACCCTTTCAGCTGTTATCGCTGAGGGCCTGAAATAACTCAGAACTACTGGAGAGGAGAGAGAATGTATACAATTTGGCAACTAACTAGGGGAAAAAAAAAAAAAGAGATGAAGGAGCCGGGCAATTTTCTGAAGTTTCTTCTTTGGGTCCCTGGGAGGGTACCATTGACAGAGAAAATAAAAAATAGAGACGGAATAGATTCAATCAACAAATGTTTCCTGAAGGCCTTTTCATTGGCACTATGTAATCTGCTTTGGGAGCTTCTTAGGATGTATATAGACTGTGCTGTTACGATCTGTATATGGGAAGATATGACATAAACACGAGTAACTCTGATTCAAGGGTGCTAAGTGCGTAGTTTAGGTCCTGTAGCTAGTCACAGGAGGGAAGGAATTACTTCTAGGCCCAGGGAAAATTTTTATGGAAGAGGAAGTATTTGAAAGGACTCTTGCAGAATGGTAGAATTTGGATGTGCAAAGGTGGTTGTGAGGAGACAAGGAAAATTTAGTTACAGAAAAATAGAGCAGGGTGTGGAAGGAGGATATAGAGGTATGTAGAGGTTGGTGAGAACACAGCATGTGTGTAGGTGGATAATGAGAAATTATTGGCAACAATTATTCCAGTGAATTAAGGGAAATGTTGACTGCTACATACATAGTTTTCCATTTTGTATTTAGTTCATTTTCAAAAAAGACACTTGGCAAACATGTCTTTTTAAGTACAACCTAGTTCTTTCTTTATACATAAAAGTTCATTTTTCATTGTCTAGGGTGAGTATTTTAAGTTCACATAACATAATCGATCTTCCTAGATGTTGGTTTATGGTTTTAGAGGGTTATGCAAAATATTTTACTATGGTCTTATTTTTTAACTCTGTGGTGGCTTGTCTTAAAATAAAGCTGCAATTTTTAGATAACTTTATTCTAGTCATACTTAGAAATTCCATCAATCCTTTAAATTGCATTTTCATCTGAACTGCATCCCTGTGTCTATCTTCAAGTAGCTTAGCTTTATCTTCCAGGTCTTTCTTCTCCTTTGGTATTAGTGCTGGTTATCATTCACTGCTGAATTTATCTGACTTGGATATTTATTACTGTTTTTCCCCTAGATAAGTCAGATAAGTATGATCTACGTGATGTTGAAAGACTACAACACGATGATAACTGGGTTGAAAGTTACTTATGCTGGAGGCATAACGTTGTAGATGAAACACTGAAGATGCTTGATGAGAGTTTTCAGTGGAGGAAAGAAATGTCTGTCAATGGTAAGCTGTTCGGGCTTCCCTGGTGGCGCAGTGGTTGAGAGTCCGCCTGCTGATGCAGGGGACGCGGGTTCGTGCCCTGGTCCGGGAAGATCCCGCGTGCCGTGGAGCGGCTGGGCCCGTGAACCATGGCCGCTGAGCCTGCTTGTCTGGAGCCTGTGCTCCGCAACGGGAGAGGCCGCGGCAGTGAGAGGCCCGCGTACCGCAAAAAAATAAAAAATAAAAAAAATAAATGGTAAGCTCTTCAGTTTAACCTTGACTGTGTACTATATCCCCTGCATAAATGTTACTATTTTACACTTATAGCGTATTTGCAGATATTCTTGGCAGTCATCAGAAATATCAGAATATAATGTTTTATAAAGACACAGTAACATTTGAAAGGAACATCTTATGAATAAATCTTAAAATAGGATTATTCATAAGGAAATCAGATCACCAAGGAGCAGAATCACAGATTCTTCACTGACAGCAGAGTCTCCTATTCTGTGTCTATTTGGTTTAGAACCATTAAAATATCAAGACAGCATCTTCGCTACTAGGCCTAGAAATAAGGGGATACTATTTGCCTGTTTTTCTCAGTTGTTGCCTGGTGTCTGTCTCTATTCCCAGAGTTCCTTGTGCTAATAGGTGCTCCATGTGGAATTACTACACGACTGGGAGTCCCCAAAAAGCCGGCTTATCCCCAAGGATGCCTATAGCAGCCTCCTCTTAACTTCTTGATTTCAAGGCCCAATTCTAGATTGCAATTCCCCACCTCCCCCAAAAAGGAGTTTTAAATCTTAGAGGGGATTTTATAATAGTGTTCAAGTACATGGAGAACTCTTTTCAGGAGAGGTTACCCGTTATCTCTCTCCTCCTAAAAAATTTAACAGGAAGAAACTGGCACAACTACTAGTTTCGATGAGGTATAAAGAAGGATTTCCTGACCTTGAGGATTATAAACTCTGGACTGACTGAGTCTGGAGACTTAATACAAAATAGTCAACAAATAAATCCAGAGCAGATACTCTCCGCAGTCATCCTACTTGGAGAAGGAATCTATCAGAAGGAGAGTATTTAAAAAATAATTTGATTGGAGATATAAAAACTGTAGGTAATTTCAACAGTGAAGCATTTATTAGTCAAGCAAAGAAATGTAAACCTGATGTTTCTAAATCATTTAAGTACAGAATAAACCTTTAAACTCAAGAATAGTTTTCTCTTACATAGAATTGCTAGTTTCTAGTGGCAGACAGCAGAGAGATGATGAAAGGTGGCTGGGGAAAGATAAAGAAACCTTTGAGAGTTCTCGGAGAAGTACTAATGAATGACACAGAAGCCTTGACATTTGCTGCCTTGCTGTGTTGGTTCTCGGCCTCACTAGAGAGTGGACCTCCTGCTGAAGGATCTAGCATTTTTCTTGAAGTATTTCCCACCTGCCCCAAGATTATAAATGTATTAGACTCTACTGGTTATCAAACTTTGATTTCTTATACCACTTCTGAGGCTATAATGTGGACATTTACTGCCATGTTCTTTTGAAATTGTCCAATCGTGATAATATTTGTTTGCAAGTCATTAGGTGAAATACAACTAGAACATGGAGATGTGTCCACATCATAATGGCTGATATGTAAGAGGAAATGGATTTTTTCCATTTCTGTCATCTGTGTCTTTATGTAGTTTTTTTTCTACTTAGTAAGAAACACCATTTTTTATCGTCAGAGGTTCTTTCCAGATGTTTGCATAAGCTTTTTCTTTTTTTAGTAAGTTTATCTTTTTTTATGTCAGAGCTACTATATTAACAGTAACCTTTATGTTGTAAGTTTTGTTTTTAAAAGGCGTCTAAGTTACAATTACTCATCCAACTTTATCACTTTTTAGACCTGACTGAAGCCTCCATTCCCAGGTGGTTACTGGAAATTGGTGGTATTTATCTCCACGGTTATGACAAAGAAGGCAACAAGTTGTGTAAGTATAATGTACGTACTGGCTTTTCAGGATTTTGAGATGTAGCCATCCATCTCAACTGAATTAATAATAGGCAGAGCTTTCTACGTATGTACCACACGTCAGGTTTCCTACAATAGGGATTGTTAGGGTCAGCTGGACCAAGCGTCAGATACTTAGTAGTTGAATGTACCGTTTGCATTATAATAAAGTAGGCTGTAAAGGCAAGTGCCACATCCCATCACACAGCCAAAAGGATGTAACTCAGAGTCATTATCTTCTTTCTAAGTTACTGATGTTAAAATTCAACCCAGTATCATTATGGAAAATCTTTTTGATAGTCACTAAGGGTGGCTAAATGGGCCAAGCCGAATTTGGGGCAAAGGGGATAGAGGAATAACTTGGTTTGTACCAATGCTGGGACTCAGCAGGAGTGTCAGAGCCCCATCCTGAGCAGATGTCCTGCCAAGGCAGTTTGCTGCACGGTCGTGCCCGCCTTGCGCACCCTGTGTGTGGCCCGTGGTCGGCTCCTGTTGTAACAGTGCTCTCGTAGCGTTTTCCTCCCATTGCTGGCTCCCCCTCAGTCTTCCTTTCCCATTCCTCTTATTCCACCTGTATCTCACATGTGCTTCCCAGGCTTTGTTCCTTTCTTGGCCTCTTTTCCTTTCCAGCTGATGCAGTCTCCTTGGGTGATCTCAAGTACGTTGGCACCTTCAGCTGCCTTCTCCCCAACAGCGGTGACCCCAGGCTGTCCCCAGGCCACATGCATGTACACATCCAGCTGCCCACCGGATTGATGGTTGGCCGCCTTCAATACAACACACAGCTGAACCACATGCGTCCCACCACCCGCCCTCCCTGTACTCCCAGCTCGGGCCCACAGCCGTCGGCTCTTCCTCTGACAGAGCTTCACTTTAGCCCCTCCTCCGATTTCAGTAGCACTTCCTCAGTTCACTCCCAACCCCTACCCCCTTAGCATTTCATGCAGATTTCTTCAAGCCCCGCCTGTCTCTCTGTTTAGCTGCTCCTCTCACCACTCGTCACATCTTGTCCTAGCTGCCACCACTCTGAATGGTTGCCAGGCTCCGTCCCCACACACGACACCCGCTCATGCTGCCATCGTGCTTCTGTCTGGGCTTTTCCTCTGGACGGAACATTTTTCTAGTGCTCTGTTTTTTGTTAACCGCAGTGTAGAGTACTTTTAGGTTATTACCAAATATTGTTTTTTCCCTTACTTACTAAGGGGGGAAGTGTATTTTCTAAGGGGGGAAAATAGTTTACCTTTCTGCTACTCTTTAAGGTTCCCTAGTATATACTATTTCGAAGAGATGTTTTTAATCTGAGAAACAAAATAAAGACAAATGTTAAGGAAAAGGAATGATATAATATATGCATAAATAATATTATAATGCCATAAATATTTTTTCTTATTTTTATCTTATGACCTGCTTAAAGTCTGGATCAGGGTGAAGTATCATATAAAAGACCAGAAGACCATAATGGACAAAAAGAAGCTTATTGCGTTCTGGTTGGAACGGTATGCTAAGAGAGAAAATGGGAAACCTGTAACAGTGATGTTTGACCTGTCAGAGACTGGAATAAATAGCATAGTAAGCATTTTTCATTAATTCTAAATCATTGTTTATCATGACATCCTCCCTCTCTCCTGTCCTCCCTGCCACTACCCCCTTGACCAAGTTGTCCTGTAAAATAGAGCTAACCAAGTCATGTTTGGGATTTATTTCCAACCCCTGCATTGTGAGTGAAGTCAAACGTGGAATAGGATTTGCAAAAAATTAAATGTGCTTCAGTATTTGGCATTGAAACTGTAGATTTCCTAGAAATGTTCCTTGTCTGATACATAGGATATGGAAGGAAGACGTCGAGGCTGGCAGAGTAATGAGTAGATGTGGTAACAGTGAACTTTTCTATTAGAGCTAATAATACCCTATACAGCACCTCCCCGTGCCTGGCACAGAGTAATGCACTCAGGAAATGTGGAGTACAGTAACGTATGCTCTCCAGCGTACCATTACCCGCATGCCATGTTTTGCAGTGGCGAGATGTTCACCTGCATTTTTGCACATCCAGCACTTTGTGATTTTGTTGAGGTTTTTTGTTTGCTCGTTTAGGTTCGCTTTCTGTTTGATTTGGTTAGCTTTGGAAACCAGTTTTCTTCAGGTGATTTTGCCAAGCTTAAAAAATAAATAAAACCTACCGGTCTTTAATTTGGGCCCTTGTGACCTTAGTGCCAACTACAAACCCTTCAGCAGCGATGGGAATTTGTTGGCGCATTTATTAGAGCTGTTGTCTCTTAACACTCAAAGCTGGGCTAATTCTGGTAGCAGTGAAGTGGTGTTCGGAGACATGCCTGGGGCAGCCTTGAAATCTTTTTCAAACTCTAGTTGGCAAAGTATGTCAATATCCCTGAAGTGTTCGTATTCATACTCTTTGCCTGGTAACTAACTTCTGGAAATCTATTCTAAAGAAATAAACCTGAGTATAGAAAAAGTGTACATCAAAATGTTTTTTCAGAGTGTCATTTAAAATGGTGAAAAAGTAAAAAAAATGTAAATGTCAATACAGTGAAGTGAATTATGGTGTATCTAATTGATGGAGTATGTGTAGGTATGTAAAATGGTGTTTGTAAAGAATTTGTAGTAATATTGGAAAATAGCTTTTTTTTTTTAAGAGAAAAGGGCGACAGGGTTATATCATAGTGATACATAGCCCCCAAAAGGGAAATCTTAGACATTAAACAAACAAACAAACAAAAAACAGGCTAGAGTTTTTTTAGGCAGTGGGACTACAAGTTTTTTTTCATCTTTCTTTGTCTCTAAGAGTCATTTGCCCTGGGTTATTTTTTCAATCTAGTTTCCATGTCAATGAGTTCTAGATTACAGAATAAACCATTTTATACCCAAAATCTAAATCAAAATGCCTAGATAAATAAATATTGCATAATAATAAATTATGATTCTGTTATTCTTTATGTATGATAGTTTTCTATTTATTAACCCAGAATCATAAAAAATAAATGTTAATGTTTTTTATTGACAAATACAGGGGCAAGGAATTGAGCTGATTATTTTTCAAGCTACTTATATACTGTTTCATTATCTTTAATTTATAAAGTTTATTTGCATTACTAAGTAGTTAAATCATTAATGTTTTCAAATACTAGAATCTTACTGAATTATGTTTATACATGACCCTCGTAATTCAGAAAAGATTTAAGTCAACCTTTAAAGATGTATACATAATTGCAAGTCAAAATTTAAATTATTTACTAGAGTTAGGCCACTAATTTGGCTTTAAGCTTGCCTGAAAGAAATGGAATCATTTAAAATTACTCAGTGAACACAACATCATAAAGCAATTATACTCCAGTAAAGATAAGACAAATAAAATAACTCAGTGGACATACTTTAAAACCAGCATTTTAGGGAAGTTTATCTATTGCTGATACTTGAACCAGAAGAAAAGTCTTTCTTTTTTTTTTTTCAAGTTTTATTCTTTAATTAAAAAAATTTTTTTTGATTGACTGATTGATTGATTTTTTGGCTGCACGCATGTGGAATCTTAGTTCCCCTACCAGGGATCAAACCTGCACTCCCTGCATTGGAAGCGTGGAGTCTTAACCACTGAACAGCCAGGGAAGTCCAGAAAAGTCTTTCATGGGTCTTCAAAGGGAAGACATTTTACAAGATAATGAATAGCATCCTTGAAAACATCCTCACAGAACGCAGAGCAGTGGGTTTCACGGAGCTTCTTTATGTAGTACCCACCAATACACGTACACCAGTGGCATCCTATCAAATCGGCTTGAATTAGCAGTAATTTGGGATTTTATAAGCAAGGTTATTCAATTAAAGATGAAAAGAATATTGGACAGAGACTTTTGGGGCAAAGTCTGGAAGCCACAGATCATATACTAGGTAACCAAATCTTTACATAACTAGTTATTTTGAGATACCTTCTTTGACTCTTACTTAACTACAAATTATTCAACTCTGTGCACAGTGGATATAATGATTAGTTATAAAGGTATTGTTATATGCTAGAATTTATCCCATAATAAATACATAATATAGTTATGGATGCTTATTTTCAGTTTATTAGCGTTAAAGATGCTACAACTCACATGCTAGGAATAACTTTATAGACTCAGATCTCTAGGGCAGCTCACCTTTGAGTAACTGATAGATTTAAGTTTGCCTGGTTGTATCTTTCATCCTACAGTCCTTATAAGATGGTTGATCAGTAAGTCAGCCTGTGGCCAGTGGAAACACACGGAATGAAATGATCCATGTGAATAGTAACCCTAATAATCTAGTTTCATGTTGCTGTGTTCAGTGCAGTAGAACCAATAGTCAACTGTGTCTCCTAGAAATTGAAGTCAATGAACAACCTTTAAATATAAACGAAAAAACTCTAATTCTTATTCTAGGCTCCTACACAAGAGGAAAGAAGCTAGAAGTGAAGTAGATACAGCACACCAATATGATCAGATTAACTGTTGTATAAAAGATTAATAAAATATATTTTATTGACTATTATGAGGTATAGAAATTAGGTTTAAAAAACAAACATATCAGAATTAACATGCATATATATTGTCGTTCCAAGTAGTCAGGTTGAAAACTATATACTTGTTCTAATAATTCTTTAATTGTTCGACAGATGTTTAGAATTTCTTTATGGGGGTTCCTCTTTATTTTTTATTTATTTATTTTTTTTTTTGCGGTACGCGG
Source organism: Tursiops truncatus (assembly GCF_011762595.2). Taxonomy (NCBI): domain Eukaryota; kingdom Metazoa; phylum Chordata; class Mammalia; order Artiodactyla; family Delphinidae; genus Tursiops; species Tursiops truncatus. The sequence continues at coordinate 117,170,065 of NC_047055.1, read as the reverse complement.
GCCTCTCACTGTTGTGGCCTCTCCCGTTGCGGAGCGCAGGCTCCGTACGTGCAGGCTCAGCGGCCATGGCTCATGGGCCCAGCCGCTCCGAGGCATGTGGGATCCTCCCGGACCGGGGCACGAACCCGTGTACCCTGCATCGGCAGGCAAACTCTCAACCACTGCGCCACTAGGGAAGCCCGGGGGTTCCTCTTTAGATCCGTTTTATAATGCCACATTACCTTAGCAGCCTGAAGTATCTAACTAGTCTGGGGTAACATGAATGATGTTTAAGCTAATTTCTTTAACTCAGTTTTAGGACTGATTATTATAAGTAGCTTAATGACTTAAAAACTAACTCCTGGGAATATAAATATTTATTTATGAACTATTTTTTAAAGAATTTAATAATTACCTCATTTATATTTAATAATTTATCACTTTTAGAAATATGCAATCTAAAATTCTCTAATGTGGACACTCTTAAAGATTTAAATGTATAATCTTTCTTTTAGGACATGGACTTTGTACGCTTCATCATCAACTGCTTTAAGGTTTATTACCCTAAATACCTCTGTAAGTAACTTCCTCCTTTATAAAAATACAATATAGCGAAACTGTAGACAGTGTCTAAGAATTGTGGAGCTTTGTATTATTTTAGACTTTAATACCTGAGACATTGTTTTCTGGTGAAGAGCTTAAATATGTTCTAGAAGTTGAAGTACATATCCTAGTAGATACAGGAGAAATTTTTCATAAATAATCATTGTCCTTTACAGTTAGTTTTAAGAGTTCAAGTTATAATCTGTGTACATGCCATCCTGTCACACACACACACACACACACACACACACACACAGAGAGAGAGACGTAAAAACGTACATTTATTTCCAAGATTATCCCATTTTTACTAATTTTTCAATTGAGAAATTAATTTTAAATATTATTTGGAACTTCTTACATGCAAGAAACATGAGCAATATTGGTAAGTAAAGTATACTGTGTGATAAGCAATACTCATACATAAAGTACATTGTGTTTCTAGTTGCTTTTTTTAAATTGTCATTAAGAAAGCACTTGACTAGTGTGCACGACATTTGAATCTGGTTGCATTTGGCGTTTGTTTTTAATTGTGACTCTTCTATTAATTACCTGAATGAAGAACTCCTAAATATTATATATTCATTTTTGACTTAATAGATTTACATGATGGCTTCCCCCTAGGGAAATCAAGATGCCATTCCACATAAACAGTCAAATATTTTTAAAAACCCCAGTGGGTTGAAAGTGAAGAGACAGAAGAGAGGCAACAGGGACATCAGAAGTGGAAACTCACAGGTCTGCCTGGGCACACCCCTGGCAAATACCACAATTAGCGTCTTTGGGGACTTGTGACTCAGGTGACACTACAGCATGAAATGCCTAAGTCATTTTATTTTGACGTGCTTTCACATTAGTGTTAATGTGATGTGAGAAACAGACAGAAAGCGTGGTGGATATCGAGGATCATTGCCACTCCTAGCCCTGTGCTCTCGTGTCTTCAGAGAGAGTGTTGATGAACATTTTTAGGTAAAGAGAATGTCTAGTTTGGGGAACCTGTAGGATCTGCTGTTCCTTCTGAATTCTTCCTGGATCTGGCATATACCCTGATTCATTAAGACTTGCTGAGTGGTGCCAGTCATTGGTCAGTAGGGAATCACTGCCCTGGATTATTAGATTTTTTTCTTTCATGTAAAAATGAATATAAAATATCCACTTGTTTACTGAAATATCCAAAGGGGTTTGTGAAGAGCTATTTATAAAGAACATAAATATTACTATTACTTTATAAAACACGTCTAAGATTCTTTTGAGAAAACTATTAATAAATTCATGGGTGTATATCAAGATGAACTGAACACTGTCATTCCAAATAACTAGAGATAATATATTTATTCTAGCTACATAATGTTTTGCAGACATTGAATTTTTTTTTTTTTTTTTTTTTGCGGTACATGGGCCTCTCACTGTTGTGGCATCTCCCGTTGCGGAGCACAGGCTCCAGACGCGCGGGCTCAGTGGCCATGGCCCACGGGCCCACCCGCTCCGCGGCATGTGGGATCCTCCCGGACCGGGGCACGAACCCATGTCCCCTGCATCGGCAGGCGGACTCCCAACCACTGCGCCACCAGGGAAGCCCACAGACATTGAATTTTATAGAATCTTAAGTTGATCATGTTTCAAAATTTGTCATGAAATATAATATTCTTAAAATCTTGAGTCAAAATCTTTTTAGGCATATCTCAGATGAAAACTGAGGTATTGAGCACCAGGGTACCTCTTTGCAAGTACCTTGTTCCTTACATGTGCATTATTTGTCCTACATTAATATAATCATTCTAGGAAGTTCTCTGTTCAGGGAAGAATGAAATTATGTTTTGATTCATCTGGAATAGAAGAATGAATTTGTTATCAAAAATCCCCTCTGTGGGTTCTGATTCTTTCTCACAATTGTTAATAGGGCTGCTTAATATCTTCATCTAAGTATACAAATAAAATTTCTGTATACTTTGGAATTATTGGTTTCCTGAGGCTCATAATATTAAGAAAAGTTGAAATCATTTTTGTTTCTTAAAACATAATGATTTCTTAAAAATGGGGCAACTGTCAGAGTGGGTTTAACAATATAATATCTAGAAAACTAGAATTGAAGCCATAAATTAGACATTGAAATCATTTTAAAGCTCAGTGGACTTCAGCACTAATATGACATGCCACATCCAGAGTTTCCACTTACCCACTTACTATTTTGTTTGGTACCTTTCTGCAAACAACAAAAGCAATAAATGAATAAAAGAACACGCTATTTGCCAAAGGGCAGTGATAGTACATTATTCATTTCACACAAGCCATCCTCCTAGGTGAGCCCCTCACCATTGTGAGAAGTCAGTTTAGTTCTAGCACCACTCACACTTTATGGAATTAAAACTGAGTCATCCATCTCAGTTTTTAGATATATTTAGATCACTAGTTTTTTTTAGGCCAGGTATAAGTGACTACTATTGTGGTACTAAGTCACAGACAATGAATTTTTTTTATCTTTCAGCAAAAATGGTGATCTTTGATATGCCTTGGATAATGAACGGTGAGTATATTACTTATACTTTCCTAACATAAAACGTCTGATTTTTTTTTTCTTTGCCAATTTAGCCGTATTTCTATGGTTGTTTAAAAAAGAATGTTATTGTGTTTGGTGTGTAATTTTAAGAGGCTGGAGCTAGAACATGCAAAGGCTGTTCCTAAGCAAACTGGGCCAGCGTTGTACCCCCAGGCTCTGGGGATACCCATTAGTCTTGTCTAAAAACAGTTTTAAAATGTTCGGTCATTCAGGTAAAACTATAGCCAGAAGACCTGTTTGTCATCTACAGATGGGATATGTCACAGAATGCAGACCTTGGCTAGGTTCTCTCATGGGCTTCAGGTGTTGAGGAAGAAAATGGGATGAATCTAAAATTTAGTCCAGATCTCTATAGTCACATAATCCTTAGGACAGTCATGGTATATATTTTTGGCAAAAAAAAATTTAAACCATTGAAAAACATTCTTTACCAACTCGGATGTGGTTGTAAATTTAATGTTATTTTCAGAATGTGCATTTTCATTCATGTTTGCCAATCAATTGTTACATAGAAAGCAGTAGAGAAAACCAATGAAATCAAAACTCGGTTTTTTGAAAAGTTCAACAAAATTGACAAAACTTTAGCTAAACTGATGAAGAAAAAAAGACTCAAATTATTAAAATCAGGAATGAAAGAAGAGACATTACTACTGACCTTACAGAAATGTAAAGGATTATAAGGGAATATTGTGAACAGTTGTGTGCCAAGAAATTAGATAACCTAGAAGAAATGGGCAAGTTCCTAGAGAGACACAAACTATCGAAATGGACTCAAGATTCTGAATAGAAGTATAACAAAAGAAATTGAATTAGTAATCAAAAAACTTGTCACAAAGAAAAGCTAAGACCCTAAATGGCTTCACTAGTAAATTCTACTAAGCATATAAAGAAGGATCAACACCAGTTCTTCTCAAACTCTTCCAAAAAATAGAAAACACTTCCCAACTCATTTTATGAGGCAAGTATATCCCTAATAATAAACATCACAGAAAAAGAAAACTAATATCAGACTAATATCCCTTATGAATATAAATGGACCAGCCCTCAATAAAGTAACAAACCGAATCTAGCAGCATATAAAAAGGATTATATACTATGATCAAGTGGGATTTATCTCAGAAATGCAAAGTTGGTTCAACATATGAAAATCAACCAGTTATCCAACATATTAATAGACTAAAGAAAAAAAATCACATGATCATCTTAATAGACACAAAAAGTATTTGACAAAATCCACTACACTCTCCTGATAAAAGCACCCAAGAAACTAGGAATAGAAGGTTCAAAGAGTTGGGACAACTGCCAAGTTAGTTGGATCACAGTAGTTCACACAAGACTACCCTCACTTATGACACTAATTGTAAGTTCAAGGGGTTTCCAAAACTACCCTCAGGTTTACTGGAATCATTCACAGAACTCACTGAAAGCTATTGTACTCAAAGTTATGGTTTATTACCAGGAAACAATTCAGATTAAAATCAGCCAAGGGTAAAAAAAAAAAAACATATGGTAGAATCCAGGGAAGTACCAAATGTGGAGTGTGTTACTTTCACGTCATCAATATGTGACAGTGCTCATGAAGTATTTTCAAACAGGGAAGCTCACCCAAACCTCAGTGTTCAGAGTTTTTATTGGGGCTCCATTTCCTAGGCCTGACCAGTTTATCACATGGTTCATCTCAGTCTCCAGTCTCTCCAGAGGTCTACAGATACTGTGTGACCCAAAGCCTCCACCCTAAATTGTATTGTTCCAGTGTGACTCGGGGTCCCTAGGCAAACAAAGACACTCCAACAGGCATGAAGGTTACCTCCAGAAGCTGAGGGTAAAGGCCAGACCTTTCTTTGGGTAAAGTTAATTTTTCACAGAAGAGAATTTCCTCACCCTGATAAAGGGCATCTATGTAAAACCAACATCTATGAAAACCCACGGCTAACATCATACTTAGCAATAAAAGAATGAATATTTTCCCCCCTAAGATCAGGAACAAGATAAGGTTGTCAGCTCTTACCACTTACATTGCCAGGGCACTTTGGCAAGAAAAAGAAATAAAAAGCATCCAGATTGGAAAAGAAGAAGTCATACTATCTATATATGCAGGTGACATCTTCTATATGGAAACGTTTAAGGAATACACACACACAAAAGCCTATTAGAACTAATAAATGAGTTCAGCAAGGTGGCAGGATACAAAGTCAATACACAAAACCAGTTGTATTTCTGTACACTGGCAATCAATAATACAAAAATGAAATTAATTCCATTTATAATAGCATCACAAAGAACAAAATACTTAGAAATAATAAAAGAAGTTGAAGACTCATGCTGAAAACTACAAAACACCATCGAAGGAAATGCAAGACCTAAGTAAATACTCATCTCTTGTTAATAGATTAGAAGACCTAATATTGCTAAGATTCAATGCAGTCCCTGTCAAAATCCCAGCTGCCTCCCCCTTTTTTTTTTTTTACAGAAATTGACAAGTTTGTCCTTAAATTCATATGGAAATGCAAGAGACCCAGAGTAGTAAAAATAATCTTGAAAAAGAACAGTGAAATGGAAGGACTCACACCTCTTGTTTTTTTTTTTTTTTTTTTTTTTTTTGGCTGGATTGGGTCTTAGTTGAGGCACACAGGATCTTTTGTTCTCATTGCAGTGCGCTGGCTCTTTGTTGCAGTGCACAGGCTTCTCTCTCGTTGTGGCGCACCGGCTCCAGAGCACATGGGCTTTGTAGTTGCGGCATACGGGGTCTCTAGTTGTGATGTGTGGGCTTAGTCGCCCCACAGCATGTGGGATCTTAGTTCCCTAACCAGGGGTTGAACCAGCGTCCCTTGTGTTGCAAGATAGGTTCTTAACGACTGGACCACCAGGGAGGTCCTGTACCTCTTAGTTTGAAAACTCACTACAAAGCTATAATAATTAAGATGTTGTGGTGTGGACATCAGAATAGACACATAGATCAGTAAAACAGAATTGAAAGTCCAGAAATAAACTGTAACATTTATGATTAATTGATTTGTTAATGGTCAGACAATTAGGTGGAGAAAGATTAGTCTTTTTAATAAATGGTACTGGGACAACCGAATATCCACATTCAAAAGAATGAAGTTGGACCTCTACCTTCCGTCATATACAAAAATTAACTCAAAATGGGTCAGAGTTAAAATTATAAAACTCTTAGGAAAAAACATAGGAGTAAATCTATATGACTTTGGAGTAGGCAGTGGTTTCTTAGGTATGACACCAAGAAAGCACAAGCAACAGAAGAATAGATACATTGTACTTCATTAAAATTGAAAACTTGTGTACCTCAAGGGACACCATCAAGAAGGTAAAAAGACAACTCTCAGAATGGAAGAAAATATTTACACATAAGACATCTGATGAGGGACTTAGGTCTAGAATACATAAATAACTTTCATAATGCAACAGTAAAACGACAAATGGCCAAATTAAAATGGGTGAAAGATTTTAATAGACATTTTTCCAAAGAAGATATGCAAATGGCAATAAATACATAAAAGATGCTCAACATCATTAGTCATTAGAGAAATGCAAGTAAAAACCGAATGAGATACTACTTCATACCTACTAGGATGGCTGTAATTAAAAAGACTAAAGTAACAAGTGTTGATAATGATGTGGAGAAATTGGAGCCCTCATACGTTGCTGGTGAGCATGTTAAAT